>NW_022631029.1:4592634-4909343 GCF_010015895.1 Lontra canadensis | reverse complement strand
CATTCCCACCAACAGTGGGAATGCAAGCTGGTGCAGCCACTCTGGAAAACAGCATGGAGGTTCCTCAAAAAGTTGAAAATAGAGCTACCCTACGACCCAGCAATCATACCACTGGGTATTTACCCTAAAGATACAAATGTAGTGATCCGAAGGGGCATGTGCACCCGAATGTTTATAGCAGCAATGTCCACAATAGCCAAACTATGGAAAGAACATAGATGTCCATCAACAGATAAATGGATAAAGAAGATATGGTATATATATACAATGGAATACGATGCAGCCATCAAAAGAAATGAAATCTTGCCATTTGCAACGATGTGGATGGAACTAGAGGGTATTATGTGGAGTGAAATAAGTCAATCAGAGAAAGACAACTATCATATGATCTCCCTGATATGAGGAATTTGAAAGGCGAGGCAGGGCAGGGGATTGTAGGGAGAAGGGAGGGAAAAAAATGAAACAAGATGGGACCGGGAGGGAGACAAACCATAAGAGACTCTTAATCTCAGGAAACAAACTGAGGGTTGCTAGAGTGGAGAGGAGAGGGAAGAAGGGGGTGGCTGGGTGACGGGCACTGGGGAGGGTATGTGCTATGATGAGTGCTGTGAACTGTGTAAGACTGATGGTTCACAGACCTGTACCCCTAAAGCAAATAATACATTATATGTTAATAAAAATAAATAAATAAAAATTAAAAAAAACAGATGCACAGTTCACGTACCGCATGCATCGGGGTCTAGCAGCAGACTGAACAGCGAATGGGGAGAAGGGGGTCTCAGAGCAACAGAAGGACAGGGACAAGGGCCCAATGGGGCTGAGGACACACCTTCCTTGACGGTCAGATGTGTCACAGTATGCATTGTAGATATAACTTTTTTTTTTTCCTTTTACAAAGTGTTTTATTTATTTATTTAACAGAGAGAGAGGGAGAACACAAGCAGGGGGAGCTGCAGAGGGAGAAGCAGGATTCCTGCTGAGCAGAGAGCCTGATGCGGGACTTGATCCCAGGACCGTGGGATCATGACCTGAGCCGAAGGCAGATGCTTAACAATGGAGACACCCAGGCACCCTGAGATGTAACTTTTCAATTAAAAACTGAGGTTTTGCTTGGCTTTAAGAGGCCTGGAGAAGCATGCTGGAGGGGTGGGGGAGTTCCCTTCTGCAGTTGGCTCTTGGCCGTTTCTTCCGAAGCAGGGCTTACGGGAGCGAGCGCACTCTTGTGCAGCAGAGCCTGCGGGGCCTGGAGGGCAGGCCCATCCTGGGACCGAATCCTGCCACCACTTTGTGCCACAGACGCCGGCAGGATAAAGGGCTGTATCTGGTCAGTTGCGTGTGTGTGTGTGTGTATGTGCGCGCGCGCACGCATGTGTCTGTTAAAACCTTCTTCAACTCAAAATAAATTCCTTCTTCCCTTCCTCCCTCTCTCTCGGTCTCCTATGTTCCAGAGTCAGAATCTCAACACTCAGGACTTGTGGGTTTAGAAAGACTATGATGAACAAACCCCGTTTTGAACTAAGGAAATGTTCACAGGAGGTCGTAAAGCAATGTGACCCCTCTTTTTGTCTCCCCCAGTGGCCACGTGTAAACCAGGATACTGAGAAGGGTACAATCTGCGGAGCTTACGCAGATCTCATCTCGTACAAGCATTTATTAGCATGAGTGTGAGGGTGCGGCTTCATGGAACCTCCGCCGTGGTCAAGATCCAGGGCAGCTCGGCCACTGCTGGGCTCCTCGTGGTCCCCTCTGTGTGGCCACCGCCCCGCCCCCTCTGCCCAGTCCCTAAGCCCCGGTGACCGCTAATGTGTTTTCTACCTCTATAATTTGGTTAGTTCAAGAATGCTGTATAAATGGAATCATGGAGTATATCACCTTTGGAGACTGACTCTTTTTTCCACTCAGTTGGATCCCCCTGGGATCCATCCACGCTATTGTCCATAAGAAAGGTCATTTTTGACGTTGATGAAATTATGCCTCCAACCAGAGTACCACTGAGAAGCTCCCCGTCCGGTGATTTTCTGCTCTTTGACTGTCCACCCACAAAGGAGACCTTGTGTCCTCTGTCTGGAAATGGAATCAGTGACTCCAAATACAGAAAATTTGCCTAAGCAAGCAGCTACCACCCTCAGCGGGGGAGCACAATACTCTATTATGGTACACAAAAGCGAGCTGCGGGAATTCAGACGTGGTGCCTTGAGCTTCTCAGATCCAAAACTTCAGGAAGGAAAAAAGATTTCCTCATCCTGTTACAGTTTGCCAGCTGCCAAGACGTTGGTTCTGTTTCTCACTGAAGGTCTCCACTGCTTCTTTAAGGGGCTGGCAGGGGAATATTCAGCCTCCCCGAAACGTTTCCTCTCTATCCACAGCAGGGGCGGCCATTTTGCCCACAGGACTCCGAGTCTCCCCTAGAAGACAGATCCCAATTCTGCTGCTCTTCTGTGAAAATCTGCTTCTCTAGGGAACTCTAGAAAATGGCCATTTCTGAACACCCCCACCCTCACGGTCTTCCCTTTACAGCCGTTCTGAGTTATCTGTCGAAGACACGGAAATTATACCAGAAGCCTCATGAAAGTGAAATTTTCTAGAACCAATGAAACGTGTGTAAAAACTGCCCAAAGCCTTGGATCAAGAATGACTGATAGTGCGGGATGACAGTAATGATGTTCCTCATGACACAGTGCTTCTGTCTGCAAAGGACTCCCTCCACCTTGAGACACCAGCCCTGTTTAGCTCTGGTAGAGACAGGAAGGAGTCACGTCTCCATTCTCTCCTGAGGGCACCTGACCCACACCTGTGACTTAATGACCAAGGTGCACAGGGCTTGCCACACCGGGTGCACGGGATTCCTCACTTAACTGTCAGAGACCCTGTAGCTCATTCAGAGGGTGTCCCACATAGACACGTGGAAAGCCAGGAGACCAAGGTTTCCCATTACTTCCTCGAATTAAAAAAAAAAAAAAATTGGTTGCTATGAATTTGTAAAGCTCGAGGGAAGACCTTCACTAGACCACCCTCCCCAGTTCTCCCATAAATGCCCAGAACAGAGCCTGGCACATAATACATGCTCAGTAAACTGAGATTCAATCTCTACCTACTCATGATAACACAGCTCACGAAAGCTGTGTGGCGTGTTGGAAAAATCATGGTGGAAGGTTCGAGATGGGTTAGTTTCTATCACGATGCTTTAGTGCATGTCCTGTTGGGGATCCTGCCAGGCCACAGTGTACACTTGATTCCTAAGACCTGCCAGGTAGGGGACAGGGCCCTAGGGAGAGTAGAAAAGCAGTGGTGGTGGTGGTGGGGGGCTACTGCAAATCCCACTGACATCAATCCTTCGTGGGAGAAATGAAAGGAGGGAGGAAGACAGATAATGCGGGACAAAGCAGGAAGATAAGAGAGGGACGTGCATATTCTAGGATAAGAGTTAAATTTATTACAAATTAGACTGGTTTGTTTTAGAGCAAAGGAAGACAAGGAGAGAATGAACAGCGGGTCATTTAAAAAACTTAACGTGGTTGTCTATGCTGAAGGAAAGAGTCATGCTTCCTTCTCAAGGAGAGAACAAAAGGCGGCATGACTGAATACGGCATTAGTGTGGCAGGGCCCGATGCCAACCTGCCTTTAGGGCACTCAGCTTCTTCAGTGAAGAATGGGTAAACGTGTCATCCTCTGCCGTCTGTTCCAAAGCACCACAGACAAAGGAACCCAACACAACTCTCTCGGTAGAGTCAGTGACACCCTCATTTCCAAGCCCGACCGCACACGCTGGGCAAAACTGGTCTTTCTTAGGAAAATAATTGCCAAATTCTAAATCAAACACTAGCAGACAGAATTTGACGGTACACTCAAAGTCCGCTCCGCCATGGTCAAGATGAATCCAGGCAGGGAGAGCTTCATATTAGATGGTCAATGAACAGTGACATCAACAGGGCAAAGGGCAAAATTAAAAGAGGAGGGCACCTGGGTGGCTCAGTGGGTTAAGCCGCTGCCTTCGGCTCGGGTCATGATCTCAGGGTCCTGGGATCGAGCCCCGCGTCGGGCTCTCTGCTCAGCGGGGAGCCTGCTTCCCCCTCTCTCTCTGCCTCTCTGCCTGCCTCTCTGCCTACTGGTGATCTCTGTCTGTCGAATAAATAAATAAAATCTTTAAAAAAAAAAATTAAAAGAGGATGACACGCCCCTCAACAGCTGGAGAATGGATGTTAAAGAAATATAACTCTTATTCCTAATGAGTTCTGGAAAACAAGGACAGAGAGCTGCTTCCTTAACCTTAGCGGGAACATCCACGTGCCTGGGAGGCTCAGTCAGCTCAGCAGCTGATTCTTGATTTTGGCTCAGGTCATGCTCTCGGGGTCGTGAGATCAAGCCCTACAACCGGGCTCTATGCTCAGCGGGGGGTCTGCTTGAGAGTCTCTCTCCCTCTCCCTCTGTCCCTCCTCTATCCTGTTCATGCTCGCTCTCTCTCTCTCTCTAAAAAAAAAAAAATTTTTTTTTAAAAGATTTTATTTATTCATCTGAGAGAGAGAGAGACAGAGAGAGCACAAGCCGGGGCAGAGGGAGAAGCAGACTCCTCGCTGAGCTGGGAGCCAGACCTGGGGCGCGATCCCAGGACCTGGAGATTATGACCCGAGCCGAAGGCATATGCTTAACCATCTGAGCCATCCAGGTGTCCCCTCTCTAAAAAATTCTTTAAAAAACCCCTAAAACATTACAGAGAGTATCTATCCTCAACCAACAGCCAACATCAAACCCAACAGGGAATTGTTACTTCCCCTTCAATCCGGAAGTGAGACAGGACCATCTGGACCACCGCCTTGAACATTCCATAGGGTTTTCTGAGCCATTTAACACACAGTACGTACACAGACCCCAAACCATAGAAAGAGAACACTAATCCTTATGTGCTGATCATGGAATCCTAGCCCATCTAAGAGGCTTTTACCCCTAACCCAAAGTAGGAGAGATTTGTAGGGAATCTGGGTAATAGAAGATAGTATGCAAATAAATTTTTAAAAAATTACGTGCCAGCCATTACCAGTCAAAAATCATAGAAAAGATTTCAGTCACAAGACCAAAAATAAAATATAACCAAAAAATATTCAGGAATAATCTTAAGAAATGTGTAGGACCTCCACGAAGAAAACTTTTTAAAACCTGGCTCAGCATAAGGGAAGTCTTGAATAAAGACAGAGACGGGGCACCTGGCTGGCTCAGCTGGTGGAGTGCACAACTCTTGATCTGGGGGTTGTAGTTTGGGCCCTACTCTGGATGTAGACATTACTTAAAAATAAAATCTTTTTTTTTTTCTAACTAAATTATTTATTTTATTTTATTTTTTTAAAGATTAAAAAAAATTTTTATTTATTTGACAGAGATCACAAGTAGGCAGAGAGGCAGGCAGAGAGAGAGAGAGGAGGAAGCAGGCTCCCTGCAGAGCAGAGAGGCCGATGTGGGGCTCGATCCCAGGACCCTGGGATCATGACCTGAGCCGAAGGCAGAGGCTTTAACCCACTGAGCCACCCAGGCGCCCCTAAATTATTTATTTTAGACTGTGGGGGGAGGAGCATGAGCAGGAGGGGCAGAGGGAAAGGGAGAGAGAATCTCAAGCAGACTCTGTGCTGAGAGATGAGCCTGACACTGGGTTTGATCTCATAACTCTGAGATCACAACCTGAGCCAAAACCACGAGTCAGATGCTTGATCAACCACACCACCCAGGCGTCCTCAAAATAAAACCTTAAAAAAAAAAAGCGAGGAGAGGCATACCACATGGAGGTCTGGGAGGGGTAAAGATGTAAGGCTTTTCCAAATTTATTCTGAGTTTAACCTCATTTCAAGCAAAATCTCAAGGACTTTAATAATAAAATTGTACCAGAGTTCTACTGAGAGGAATAAACAGGTGTGAAGCACTCAAATAATTACAAGAAAAGAAATGAAGGGAGGCTAGCCCGCCACCAGATGTTAAGACTATGTTGAAAAATCCGATAATTAAATCAGCAAAACAGAACACATACTCCAGAAACAGAGCCTGGAGTGGAAATGGGGATAACTTTCCAGGAAAGCAGTCTGAAAACATAGATCGAGAGTCTTAAAAACGTTCCTGTCTTTTCCCCTTCAAGGGCACGATCTGAAGCGGAAACTCAGATCCCTGCACGGGCTTGGTCCCTGGCGGATTATGAGAGCAAATGCCAGACACGTCACTTGGGCAGTTACCAAAGTCATGCCTGGGGGCAAGTAATACAGTGATTAAAAACGTTTACAAGTTAAAAAAGAAAAATCAAAATGTTTACAAGTGTACCTTGTTTTTAAACTGGAAATACAGATGACAATTTTTTTTTTTTTCAAACCCACAGGAAACCGATCAGAGCCCCATGTAAAACAAAGATGGGCAAACTGTTGGCTCCACATTCTGACTGCCTAGAGTTGGTCCCGACTGGCCACACTAGGCCTGTGACACTGAGGCCAAGCCCTGGGGGCCTGAGCTCCTCTAAGACATAGCCACCCGCTCTAGCCTCGACGTTTATCCTCACGGCAGCACAGGCGGGAGCCTATCACTCAGGGTTTCCGAGGGAGGGCATGGGCCCCGCTGGGGTTATTCTAGCATGCAGGGCGAGTTTATTGCCAAGGGATGGCAAAGTCCTTGCCAAAGCCCCGGAATCATGACGGAGGCTCTTGCTGTGCCTATCCACCGATGATCCAGAGAATTTCTGGAAGCAGATCTGAGGATGTGCATCGAAAGCCTTCATATTTTGGGTCTCTTTGGGGCCAGAATTCTATTTAGGCATGTGTTCTAAAAAATAGCTATTCGACTTTTAAAACAATAATGTATCATTATAAATGGTCTCTGTGTCCAAAAATAGGAAACGGGAAGACACCATAAACCTCACACCATCTGAAAAAGTAGTTCCATGTTAAAGCTAACAAAAAATAGAGATGACAAAAAGGAAAAGAAAGAATTAACTATTGAAGACAGCTTAGGGTAAAGAACATTCAAATTATTTCTTAAAAGGAGAGGATGTAGGTATTTCTAGTGATGGCCTTTCAGAACGACCAGTGGGCCCTGAAAATGCTCTCAGGAGGCTGCCCTCTGAGAGGAAAAGTGTGTGATGTCTTGCCTTAGGCTTTCCTAACAGTAGAGGGACACAGTCTCCCACTGGCTTGTGCATCAGAATCACCCAGGAGCTGGTTAAAAACTCTCCAGCCTGGGTGGCTCCGTCGGATAAGTGTCTGCCTATGGCTCAGGTCACAATCCTGGGGTCCTGGGATCGAACCCCAGAGCCCCATGTCAGGCTCCCCGCTCAGCGGAGAGTCTGCTTCTCCTTTTCTCTCTGCCTGCCGCTCCCCCTGCTTGTGTTCTCTCTCTGCCAAACAAATAAATAAAATCTTTAAAAAACCCCAAAACACTCTCCAATCACTCCCCAGGCTCCAGAACGGGGACCTCCCAGGGGGTGGGTGGGTGGGTGGAAGCTTCTACATTTAGGCCCCATGAGTGAGGCTCAGGCAGTGGGACTTGCTCCAGTGCCCAGTTTAGGAATGACGGTCTGCTGGAGAGACTAAATCCCAGTTTAAGTTAAGTTTTAGGTCTGGGGGCGCCTGGGTGGCTCAGTGCGTTAAGCCTCTGCCTTTGGCTCAGGCATGGTCTCAGGGTCCTGGGACGGAGCCCCACATCGGGCTCTCTGCTCAGTGGGAAGCCTGCTTCTCCCCCTCCCTCTGCCTGCCTCTCTGCCTACTTGTGATCTCTCTCTCAATCTCTGTCAAAAAAAAAAAAAAGTTTTAGGTCTGCAAAGTTGACTCCAGGTGCCCCTTTCCCCATCTGTAAAGTGGGACTAAACCTGCGTTTCCACCTTTGAAAGAGAACACGGGGTCTTGGCCTATGGAGAGCTGGTGGGGAAGGCCCTGCGTTGTGCCAAAGTGGGGACGGGTCTTCCCCTTCGGCAGGGGTGACCCCGCAAAAGTACCACCATTCCGACTACAAGACAGAAGGGTCCCCGGTACAGAGGCCCAATACCGGAGCCCACACCTGAGGCCATCTGAGCCCCGCGTCTTGCTTGACGGGAGGGCTGGACACCCCCACGAGGACGTCCCCACCTACCAGCCCAGAGCTCCGAGGCGATGTGGGGGGCCATCGGGGCAGCCATCACCACCAGGGCACAGAGCGCGTCCTCAAACTCGCGGCTGTGGAGAACCACTCTCGGAGAAGTTTGCTGAGGAAGGGAAAGAACAGTGGGAGAACGCTAAGACTGGGTGAGGAAGGCCGTTCGTGTCTCTGAAGCCCAGAGATGCAAGCGGGTAGGCAGAAGCCCTTCTTCCCATCCATGTCTGCTCTGGACACAGAACTTGCCCTGTTTCATCAGAGTATTAAGAGTGTATTAAAAACAGTGCTCCGCTCTTCGCGGAGCACGTCCTGTGCCCTCGGTCCAAGGCTGACTCCGTAGTTCCCACCAGAACCTTGGAGGGCGATGTTCTTACCCACCTGACGTGACCTGTTCCCCCCACCCCCTGGGTGTGCGGCTGACCAAATGTTGTTGCCCCCATGAGAATCCAGCTGTCTTAAATCAGAAACTTTTTTCCCTTATTTTTTTTTTAAGATTTTATTTATTTATTTGACAGAGAGGGAACACAAGACGGGGGTAGTGGGAGAGGGAGAGGGAGAAGCAGGCTTCCCGCAGAGCAGGGAACCTGATGTGGGGCTCGATCCCAGAACCCTGGGGTCATGACCTGAGCCACCCAGGCGCCCCACTGAATCAGAAACTCCTGACCACTCTGCGAGGTTTCCCATGCACTGCAGGACCAGTAAGGCATGCAAAGAGACTCGATCACAGGCTTTACGATGTGAAACGCCCAGGAAAGGGGTCCTCCTGTCCCTTCAGGCGTCTCGGGGGTCCTATTACACAGCTGTGCTGGTTACTGTGAATACCCAGTTTCTTCCTGCGGTGCAGCTAGTCCCAGAACGCAGCCACACCCACTGAATTTATGGGGTACCTACTGGATGCTAGACTTTAGGGATAAAATGTCCAAAAGGGTTTGGTTTCTGCCCTCAAGGAGGTTATAGCCAATGGGGGAGAAAAATGACAGATGAATCGAGGGTGTCACTGATTCCACAGGCTGTGGGTGGGGAGGGAGGGTGGTCAGCAAAGCAGAGTGTGAGCTGGCGAGTGTAGACCAAGGACAGCCTAGAGGGAAGTGGGCTGTGAGAAGTCATACTGAGTTTCCCAGAGGCTTGCCAGGGGGGGGGGGGGGGGGGGGGGGGGGGGGGGTGGGTGTCATGATAAAAACCAGCCTAAGGCGATGGTACCAACTCAATCTGTATTTTTAACACCCATGTAAGGTATTTTGCTAGGTAAAAAGAGGCCAAAAATATTATACCTTTTTTTTTTTTTTTTTTAAAGCATGCCTATATGATCTTTGCAAAACTGCCCAAGAAATCAGAATATAACTCCATGGGAATGGATACAGAGAGCATCTACCAGAAGGGCTGCAGACAGAACTTGCTGCTGGGGAGAAATCTAATTTTTCTGTAATATTTGTCAGGTTTTTTCCTGATTAAAAAAACACACAAACGGGACCCCTGAGGGGCTCAGTTGGTGAAGCGCCTGCCTTCGGCTCAGATCATCATCCTGGGGTTCTGGGATTGAGCCCCCGCATTGGGCTCCCGGCTTAGTGCGGAGTCTGCTTCTCCCTCTCTCTCTGACTGCTGCTCCCCCTGCTTGTGCTCTCTCTCTCTGACAAATGAATAAATAAAATCTTGAAAAAAAAAAAAAAAGACCCATACACACTCAGCAATCTGGGAAATACAAAATCACTCACAATTATACCACCCAGAAAAATACCTGATGTATTTTATCCTGGTCTCCAAAAATATGTGAATATACACATCTGTCCCCATACCTTTGCTCAACTGGAATTTTTATCCTATGAGCATTTCTGTATTGTGTATTGACTTGATGTTGAATCAGGAACGGTTTCTGATACAAAGGATTCCTGGAAGACACGATGTGAATGGTGGTGGCACATTTCCTCCCTATTGATATGATAGACATGATCTCATGATGTCCGCATTGAGGACAGCTGGGGTTCTACCTCTCTGTGATTATAAGTCACCTGCCACAGGCTGGCCCTGAGTCAAAGGACGTAAACCATCAAGCCAAAGTTCTCAAAGCCAAAGTTCTTCCTGGCAAGGTTACAACAACCAAGGCAACTGCTGGGATGTGACACTGTCTTACTGTCTTTGTCATAGCACAGACTTTATGTTAAAAAGGTCAAAAAAAAAGAAAAAAGCATTGTGTTTTTAATTTGCGTTTCATGATCATTAGTAAGGCAAATGCTTTTTTTTTCTGCCAGGTTTACAGATTATTTCTATCCCATTTTCTGTGGGTGATTCTCTTTTCACATCCTTTGACCATTTTTAGGTCAGGTAGTTTGATATTCACATGTAAAGTGCTCTTTATATATTAAGGATGTTAAGCCTCATGTCAGACATATTTGTTATAAAATGTTTTCCCCAGGTTTTACCTGCTTTGTAACATGGCGTGTTTTAATATACTAAAAATGGCAGGTTTTATGTAGTCAAACCTGTAAATTTCTTCCACTGTTCTTAAAGTCTGGGAGAAGCTTGATGATAAAAGGAATCTGTTGATAGTTTTCATGTCCTTTTTTTGGTTGTTTGTTGTCCAAACAGCTAACCACTTCCCCAAACTCCTATTTGTTGACAAATTCTTCCCCTGGTAAGAAAAATTCTAGTCACACGTAGCAAGAAGAGCAGTCTATGCTAAAAAGGCTGACTTTTGTTTTTAGTGAGCACAAATCTGATCGGTCTTGGTTAAAGGAGTGTAACACGTTAGGGGGTGTTAGATCAATCAGGAGAGCAGGCAGAGGAAGCAGGAAGGAAAGAGGAGAGCTGGAACAAAAGGGGGCTTGAGTCTGGTTCTGATTTGTTACTAATCAACCAGACATGTCATCCAACCTCCCTGGGTGTCAGTGTCCTCATCGGCAAAATATGGGAGTGGGGGAAGGGACTGAGGGGTGGGCTTTCCACCGGACTATCTTTAAGAACCTTCCAGCTATAAAGCTAGGTTGTGACTGGGGGTGGGGGCGGGAAGGGGATGCTTCTTTAACATAACAGAGCACACCAAGGAGGCGACACCATGGTCCTGTTCTGTCCACGACCCAGGACCCTGCAAATCACCTCCCAATGCGGCTGGAAGTTACCCTGTCCTCTGCTACCAGCAAATGAGGACAGGAGGGCCACTTACCAGAAGGGCACTGGTGAGTCCCATCAGCTGAGAAATTACAGAATTCAGTGAGAAGTCCTCTGTGAAATGGGCAGTCACCTACGGGTAAAAGTTGAATAATGTACTTTCTTCAAAATCCCTTTAAGCTTTCCACAAAGACCAATGCAACACAACAACAAAGCAAGTGCATTATTCAAACAATGCAAATTAAATGAATGTGAAGATATTTACGAAGGCATTCATTATCTTGAATAATCATGATAACGTTTCACTGGCACAAAGATTTTTAAAATCAGGGTCAATGGTGTTTCCGGGGTTCCACACTTCCTGCTCCCCCACATTCGGGACAGTGTCGGTTCTCCCGGGGGTGGACATCGAATGCTACCAACTACCCGGACAGGAAGCAGGACCTGCAGACGACAACAGTCACCGGGAGATGGGGTATGGGATGTCCCTTCTCTGCTGCTTTGTGACTTTCATTCACAACAGCGGTTATTTGTACACGGGATAAGGTGAGTTTTGCATGTTCAGATATGGAATCAAAGTAAGAACACTGATAGGACTTGTCAGCTCCTTCCTGTTTATGTGCTCCTTGATTTCGGCCAAGAATACAGAAAAACAAGACATCTACAGATGCTAAGAGTTTCCGACTTGTCGAAATACCCCTCGTCTATGACCTGACAGAAGAGAAGAATGTACCAAATCCAGAGAGGAAGAATGTGGCATGGAAACAATCACTTGGGCATCACTCACATTACAAAGCTCAACTGCGTGCACTCTGTGTCTTTACACTAGAGCAGAGGGGTCGGGAATATTCCCTGAGCAAGTGTCACTGAATGAGACCATGCTGGACTCAGGGCCTCATGAAAACCCTGTTCCTGCAATGTCATCAGTTACGAGTCCAAAAAAGTGACCTTGGCTGACTTTATGAGTTCAAACCAGCAATTGTAAAAAAGTAAAAATAGAATTAAAAATTTGGCTTAAGGAGTATTTGGGGTGTCTGGTATCCAGTAAAACATAGCTTTGGATCCCCTCCATGTCTTCTTTCAAAGACGTATGACATTTTTTTTTCACAAAGTGCTGAAAAAAGCAAAGGTCATGGTATGGTATCAGACTTCTAGAGAAATTTATAGGGATCTGTTATCAACGAAGACTCTTTTACAATGAATCAGGGGCAGCTGGCTGGCTCACGACTCTTGGGGCATGAGTTTGAACCCCACATTGGGTATGGAGATTACTCAAAATTGAAATCTTTTTTTTTTTTTAAAGATTTTATTTATTTATTTGACAGACAGAGATCACAAGTAGGCAGAGAGGCAGGCAGAGAGAGAGAGAGAGAGAGGAGGAAAACAGGCTCTCTGCAGAGCAGAGATCCCGATGTGGGGCTTGATCCCAGGACCCTGGGATCACAACCTAAGCTGAAGGCAGAGGCTTTAACCCACTGAGCCACCCAGGTGCCCCCAAATTAAAATCTTTAAAAAATAAAAAAAGAAAACAATTTAAACAGTAAAATATTGTCTGTGAAAGTAACACAAACACATCATTTATTGGCAAAAGTTAACCCACAGTGACTCACACAGATCCTGTGTAACAATGTCACTGGGTGGGGAACTCCTCACCACGTGGGGCATCCGGGAACTCTCTCCGCTCTGGGCCTCATCTCTGTCCCCATCTGTACAGAGCGGTCTCTTTATGCCCCCTTCAACCCTACACTTCTGTTTCTGTTCACCTCAATTGTAGGGGTCCTGTATTTGGTTCTCTGCCCCTGTGTGTTAAGTGTGGCACTGCGGGAAGGGGGCGGCCTCCTAGGATCTGGGGTGCACACGTGGTGGACACCGTCAGAGGAAGCCCTTTCCTGAGAGTGTGTGTCTCCGTGACAGCACATGGACTGCTGCTTCAGCTTGGTGAGCGACTTGACATGGTGAGAGCAGCCCTTCCAGACCAGGGGGCCGCCGGCGTGAGGAAGGAGGAAGGCCTGTCCACCCGGACCAAGCGAGCTCAGTCACAGAACTAACCAGCAGCCCCAAAAAGTTCCTGACCTCAGAGATGACCGAGTTCTTGTATTCCCAGAGCCTCCTGCTCTCGGCTCTCTCCTTGTCACTCAGCAGCTGGGGCCGGGGAGCTGTCCCAGGAGCCCTGGCCTCGATGAAGCGGGTCACCAAGGCCCACAGACGCTGTTGCCACCTCAGCACCCCGGGAAGGGCATCGGCTGAGTTTCATGTCAGGAAACGAGACAGAGAAAGAAAGACCTGTGAGTGACTGATCTGGTTCTCCCCAAGCCCAGAGAGGCACGTGTGCGTTGAAGACACGCTTCCTTATGTCCTGACGGGAGCTACGGGGGCCGCCCTGGCTTCCAGCATCCGGGAGCTCAGAGCAGCATGGACCCCGTCACACCCCAGAGCCCTGGGTCACAGGGTTACTCGGAGTGCCGGCCGCCCACCACCCCGGCCCACGCGGTGACCTCAGAAGCCTGGGCCAGGACGGGCCTCAAGTGCCCACAGCTGTCTTGAGTAAGAAAGCCGGCTTCTGCCAAGGTGTCCCCAGAGACGCCTAGGCCCGAACATGTGCTCTTGGTCCATCCCCAGTGATTCCAGCGCAGCCGGTTCTGGGACCGGCCCCTGTGGCACACTTGTCACAGGCAAGGGCATTTGCCTGCTCCTGCCCACAGCAACCCATGGGGTAGCCCCCAGGAAGGAAGACCGAGTGACCGCTGGACCGTGTATGCTAGGACACCCGGATACCCAACGAGATTTCACCTCCCACCTTTTCAGGTCTAACCAGCTCTGCAGGGACAGCTCTCCTGTGAGGGGGCTCTGGGGGCTGACTGTGGGCAAGGGAGGGGGTCCCAAGGACCATCAGGAGCAGGTCCTGGGCAACGATTCTGCTCTAGAACAAACCTTTCGGGGTGGATCAAGAGGGGACTGGCCTCCGTGGGCCACAGAGGGGTGCGGGGTGGCATGGAAGCCAGTCTGGCTCCCGGGGAATGTCCTCAGGAGGGTCCCTGTAGACCCAGTAGCACACCACAGACTCGCCAAAGGCGGCTTCCTGGAGTCCCCCTGATGCTGCGTCCACAGGCCTGGGGCGAGGACTGGAAACCCACAATGGCCACCAGCTTCCCCCCCCCCACCAGGGAGGCTCCCTCTATCTGGGAACCCCGGGCTAAGAAGGGCACAGGACGTGGGAAACACCACGCTACCCGCTTCCTGGAACGGATTCCTAGACCCCTGACTACGGTCTTCAACCCAGATAGTTCCTTCCCCAAACTCCTCCAGCGCCCGAGGCAGACCACAAAGGAGGCGGCGGCCGAGGGGAAGGGCCTTACTCTTCACGTCCCACAGGATGTCCTTCTCAGGAGGGGCGGCGAAGAGGATGTAGAGCCGGATGGTGTCGAGGCCGTACTGCTCGACGACCTCCTCGGGGTCCACCCCGTTGTGTCTGGACTTGCTCATTTTCTCCCACGTCACCTCCAGCATCTCCCTCGTTTCTGCGTGAACGGGAACCGCACCTGTGCTCCAAAATAACGCACAGGGACAGAAAGTGTGGCTCTCAGGGTCTCAGGGCAGCAAAGCCCCCTGAGGGATCACTCCGGTCTCCACGACACGGTCTCGTGTGACCAGGCCCCATGGAATGTGGTGTGCCCCTGGGGGGCCAGCCCACCACGCACGGCCTGTTCTTTGGATGTGGCTCCTGCCCACCCCCACACCACCGGTCCCGAGGGTGCTGGTGGAGAAGGTCTTCCGTGGCTAGGCTGGGATGTGGGGACCTTGTGGCCAAGCCCCAGTGGCTGGGACAAGAATGGACATCTGGCAAAGCCAAGGTCTTTCTTGGGACGCAGAACTAAGAGAGAGAAACTCTTGTTTCAGTGTTGCCAGGCACCGGAACTACAGTAAAGTGGTAAGGAGATGAGGCCAGACATGGCATCGTGGCTCCCCGAGGCCACCTCATAACCTGAAGCTGGGGAAGAGCAGAAGCTCAGCCTGATGGGGGAAGGAGATCAGGGCAGAAGAACAGAGGGGACGAAAAGGGACCGGAGGCTATCGAAGGAGGGAGGAGAAAGTCCTAGGACTGGCATCTGTGTGTCACCCGGTGGCTGCGGGTACGCTGTGAGCCGGCTGGAACGCTGGCAGCTGGCTTGGGGTGGCATTTCAAATCCTGTGCTCAACCTGCCTTTGGGTGCATTTCTGTTCCTTCCAGCCACACAGTCCCAGACTCCAACGGCAGCCAAGCTCCCAAGGGACTGATGTGTATACCTAAGAGCTAATTCCATGCTTCAGCAGAAGCACACCCACAAGGAGATGGAACCTGCCCTTGCTGACTGAAGTATTCTCTCCCAGGGGCAAGGCTGCACGGGAAGGGAAAAGACGTTCACAACATTGTCTGGCTCCATGACATTGGAGCAAAGGGAGACTGAAGTTGCTTTATCCAGGCTGTGGCTCAGGGAACCATTGCTCCGTTTACCCTGCACACCTGCTCTGGGCTGTAGCTACTCTTTCCAACACTGTTGTGCAAATTAGGAAAAAGCCAACTATCTGGGCAGAGCGGTTGAGAAGTTAGAGAAAGGTGCCTTCTCTTGGCACTGAGGTGTATGGTCTAGCAAGTGGCTGGAGGTCAGGCCCCCCTCACCCCCTTGGCTGGGTGCTTTCGTGCAGTCCACACGCTACCCAGCTGTACATGGCAATCCTGCCTTCACACAGAGCACTTTGCTAACAACTGAAACGCATAAGCCCTTTGGATTTGGCTGCTTTCCCCTCTGGTCCGCGTTGCTGAAACACGGCCAATCTCTGCTCAGCAGGGAGCCTGCTTCCTCCTCTCTCTCTGCCTGCCTCTCTGCCTACTTGTGATCTCTGTCTGTCAAATAAATAAATAAAATCTTAAAAAAAAAAAAAGAAAAAAGAAACACGGCCAATTTCTGCTTTTCCAGCTTTTTTTTTTTTCCCTTGGACTATTCCAAACCCTGATATATTACTGCGCTAAGTAGGTAATTCCACTGATGGCTTCCATCTAAATCTTTTCTCTAGTGTTTGGCTTGGGAGGCTGCCTACCATCAAGGGGTCATTGGGTTCACATGATAAATGCCCTCCATTGGGCACTGCATTTTCTAAAGTAAATGACCAGAGTTCTGGGGGTTTCTCATAGGTGCCCCTAAATACCCCCACTCCCATTTTCTACTGATTTCATTGGTGTGCTGAGCGTACACGACACCATCACGGTGCCGCTTGAGGATCCGGTGGGAGGTACTACCCCTGAGGAAAAGGGCAGAGGAAGTCAGGGGAGTGCCAGACGGGCTGCCCTGGGGTGTCGCAGGGGTTCAGTATTGGGGTGGCACCGAGTTCTGACTTGCGCCTCAAGAGCACCTAGGGAGAAGTGCTGGGAGTACCCCAGACTTAGAAGAGTGTCTTTTGTGTCTGTGGGCTCTGTTCCAGAGATACACTGTCAAACATGAGCAAGGACATGAGGTGAGCAAGGACATGAGGGGATGCCCAGGTTGACTCTGGGTTACACACAAATGAAAACCCGGCCAGAAGCGAACGGACGGTGGGTGGGACTGGGGCCAAGGGACGGGCACCTGCATGGGACCCAATGGGCCCTTCTTACCTGTGAGATCTACTTCTTCTCTCTGTAGATACTGTCCCGATGGCAGGCGGAATGTCTGCCCCTTGATAAGGCCTTGGGCTAGCAGCTTATGGAAAGGCTCTCTGAGAAAAGATAATGGGAAAAGAAATCGGTGGGTGGGGATTTGAAGCATTCAGAAGACAGCAGTACAAACCTCGGCTGATGGACAGAGAGAGCTGCCCTTTGTGAAAGTAGGGGGGCTGGCCACTGTCACCTGGAAACCCAACCGGGACAATGGCTCCTTATTAAGAAGCAGTAAGAACATGAAGTCAAACCAGAGGGTATCAACCGCTTTCCACTTGACAAATTGGCAAAAGCATGAGGCTTCAGGTTCAGAAGGTCTGGATTTGAATCTGTTTCCTACTCAGGGAATTCTCAGAGCCAAGGCAAGTCCCTTACCTGTTCTTAGCACCTGTTTGGTTATCTGCCAAGTAAAGGCAATAAAAATCTGTCCAACGGCTGTCAGGAAGGTTCAAGTAAATGAACGCCTGAAAATACTTGTAAACCTTGAAGAACCCTACATATGTCAGCTCCGTGCTGAGTCTAGTGTCAGGAAGGGCTCGAGAGGGTGCAGGGAGGTTGAAGTCAGGGTTCTGGGCAAGCAGGCTGCTGTTCCCTCCACCTTGTCGACAGTGTCTGCCCACATGACCGGGTGGCTCAGTGGGTTAAGCCTCTGCCTTCAGCTCAGATCATGATCTCAGGGTCCTAGGATCAAGCCCTGCATCAGGCTCTCTGCTCAGTGGGGAGCCTGCTTCCCTTCCTCTGTCTCTCTGCCTGCCTCTCTGCCTACTTGTGATCTCTCTGTCAAACAAATAAATTAAAATCTTTAAAAAAAGAAAAGGTGTAAGTCATATAAATTAACTGCACATAGACCTTTTCTGCTCAAATTCATTATCCTCCTCTTTTTAGGCCTATCCCCCATCCCGAGGAGACAGTTGTTCTTAATTGTACGGTAAATACACCTGGAAAAGTCTGGAGACTTCTTTGAATCCCTTTTCCATACAGATGCATATATGTATAAATGGTTTTGTATAATTTTCTTGGACTTAAATAGATTATAACGAACCTACGACTTTGTGGTCTTTCATTCAACCACAGGAAGGACTTCCCCACGGAGGTTCATACAGACCTAGCTTTACTTCAAATCGCTCTCGAGTTGGCCTGCGGTATGGATGGATTATAATATGGTCACAGTGCCCGGTCTAAGTCACTTTTACTGGAGGAATAGTGAAATATAAACGTCTCCTCTGAAGGGGACAGGGAGAGGTTGACCCCTATACCGAAAGGACTTTATTTCTGATGGGAAACTGTACATTCCGAAGAATCCACCTGATTCAGCTGGGAAGCACGTGAGCCAGCGCTATTCCAAACTCCAGGAATGACTTGGGGAGACAGGTGCTAATCGCATGTATGCGTGTTTCCTATTCGTAAGGACAGCAGGCAGTGACGTGCGGTGGGAGCCGCGTTCTCCAAGAGCATCGCCGGCAGCACGAGGGGCTTCAAGTTCACTCCGCAAGGCGCTGGCTTGGTGAATCTGACAGGACCCTCGTTTCTCACTCGAGGCCGTCTGGGGTAAATGAACCGTGAGGCCGAGTTGGGCCAGTGGACAGGCCCCCGATTTGTACCCGTGTGGCCCTCATCAAATGGCCATGTGGGACAGATGCAATTTAGGGGAAACTTTCTAGTGGATTCAGGGAGTGGCGTGGAGCAAAGAGAGTGACCGGGAAAGAGAGGAGGGTCAGCTAGAAAGAAGGGACTCCTAGCCTTCGTATTTTAAAATCTTACGAGTGCATGTGTGTGTGTTGGTGGCTGATGGTAACGTATTTCCCAAGGTGGAAAACACCAAATACATGTTACATTCAAGGAGAAATGTAACACATTTCAAATTATTCAATGTTAGGGCGCCTGGGTGGCTCAGTGGGTTGGGGCCTCTGCCTTCGGCTCAGGTCATGATCTCAGGGTCCTGGGATCGAGTCCTGCATCAGGCTCTCTGCTCAGTGGGGAGCCTGCTTCCCCCTCTCTCTCTGCCTGCCACTCTGCCTACTTGTGATCTCTGTCAAATAAATAAATAAAATCTTTAAAAAAAATTATTCAATGTTAATCTTCAACGTCACAGGGGCCACCTGCCATGCTACTGTGTTAATTTGGAAGAAATTCCACATGTGCATGTGTACATAAGTCCTTGTTCAGGCTCTAAAATCCATCCTGAGAATAAACTCTTGCGTTGTAAAACTGCCTTCCTCCCACCTCCCCCAGTGACATTCCACCAGCAAAGCCACGTTTGGCAGACGGGCATCCTTTGGCACCACAGTTCATGTGCCTGCAAGATTCCTAGAAAATGTGAGTCTTTGACATAGAAAACCATGAAACGTTATCTGCCAATCGAGTGTGCTTGGACCTTATGTTGCATTTGAATATGGCGACGCCTTGAACGGGGAACCGCAGTGTCCATGGGCCCCCCACGCCCACCCCGCCCCATTCAGGAACACCTGCACCCCCTCCATGAGGAACACACGTCCTCAGGCCACACAGGTTTATCCGCAGCAGGTTGGGGTTTTGATGCCCGAGGACCCAGGTCCTCATCTTCCAAAAGAAGCCCAGAGAACTGTACCTGCACAGACCGAGCACGTGATTTTCTCCACCATCAGCCCCTGCTGGCCTGGCTGGTGAGTCTGCCACTTAAACACTCTCGCGCCTCACCGAGGTCATGTGCACTCTTGGTTGCTCCCAGCACGTGTCATGCTCCCCAGGAAACCTGGACTCCCCCTTCACCACTGAAACAGCCATTCCCTTCTCTGGGTGGCCACCTCTGTCCCCAACACACACCCCCACGCCTTCCCTTGTGTCCTGCGGTGTCTGGCACACATAGTCATGATGAGTGTGATCAGGCTGTGTCGTGATTACAACAGGAAGACCAGCCCGTGCCCTGCGCGGCGCCCATCACGGCAAGGACTATTTTCTTATCCTTCCCTCTGTCCCCAGCACTTGGCGCTGTGCACGACAGATGGAAGACAGGCTCAACAAAATGTCCAAAACACGGATGGATGGATGAATGCGTAAACACGCACAAACAGACGCATACGCGTGGGCGGTGGGACAGAGGGAGGAGGACGCTGGCTAGCTGCTGTTGGTGGCCTCTTGAAGCTATCTTTCCCTTCCAACCAATGTAAGGTGGCGCTTGGATTTTAACCCAGTACGTACACTAGAGTACGTACACAGCCACGGTTTTAAAACGAAATAGGAAAATCCTATGGCTACTTTTTATTGGACAGACAAAGGACGAGACTGGACACGAATGTGTTCAAAAGCACCAAGCAAACTAAGCCGGTATTCTACAAGGAAGGGCTGTCCCCCAAACCAGCGGCGCCTTTCTAAGCATCAGTGGGTACAACAGGGTAACCTGCGTGTGCACTCCATCTTCCTCAAATAGTTCTATGGGCCGTGGCCCGACAGGGAAAAAAAAAAAATACTAAAAACCAGACCACCACCTTCTCCCTGCTGTGCCCAATGTCAGTGGGATGAACTTTGGAGTTTACAAGATTCTTCCTTTCCTCTCTCACTTTAAATACACGGCCTGGGCCACTCTTAGGAGAAATAAAAAACCGGGATGGAAGGAAGAAGAAGATAAGCTGGATCCCAAGGATAAAGATGAGTCATCTGATGAAAATCCATTAGCTTTCAACCCCCAGATGGGGCAGAGGGGAAGAAACCCGGAATCCTGGTCTGGGTCCTGCTGTTTTCTCAAGTGACTCGATGCTGCCACCTCCTGGGAACAGGCAGCATTGCACCTGCCGGCGTCTGCCTCTAACTCCAGTCCTTCTAGAAGCCTGTGGCTGCTGTCCTCGGGCCTGAAAGCTTCCAATTCTTCTCCAAGCGCTCCCCCACCCCCCCACTTTTTCTAAGTAAACTGTGAAATGAAGTGCATCACATGTAATGAAAAGTCTACAAATCCTACAGGTAAGACTTGATGAATTTTCTTTTTTTAAATAGAGATTTTTGTTTGTTTAAGAAAGAGAGCACAAGCAAGGGGAGCAGCAGAGGGATAAGCAGCCTTTCTGCTGAGTGGGTAGCCTGATGCGGGACTTGATCCCAGAACCCTGGGATCATGACCTGAGCTGAAGGCAGACACTTAACCCACTGAGCCACCCAGGCACCCCTTGAATTTTTACAACATAAACACCTCCACTGATGACCCGCATGTGACCAGCCTCCCGCAGGCCCTACCTCCCCACCCTGGGCACCACCAGCCTGGCTGCTGACGCCATCGACGAGTTCTGCCTGGTTCAAAACCACTTCTAACCCTTTCCCAGCGAGGAATCCCGGGGGCCTGTGCACATCTGAGGCCGCCCCCAGAACTGTTCCTAGCTGGGGCGTCCTGTGTGCTACCAGCACCTGCGCTCGACAGATACTCAACTGTAAACTGTGCTGTGCGTTCAGGTGAGTTGCCTCCCTGTCCTCCTCTTGCGAGCCCCTTCTCAGGGCCTAGCTCGCAGCGGATGCCCAACATTCGTTCACTGGTTTGACCTCAATCAACTTTGTGTCCACGAGGGAGGAAACAAGCCTGCAGCAGCAGAGGTGGGGACAACGTGCAGGGGGACGAGAGATGACGGAAGAAAGGCGGATGAAGGGCAGGCGCTGGGCGTCATGGCTTCTGGTTGGGGCCGTGACCTTTCTGCGAGGAGAGGCGCACTGAGATTTCGGACTCCATCCACGAGAGCTTGCAGGAAGCTTGCAGGAAGGAGCAAGGGCACGAGCATGGGAGAGGGCCTCCAAGAGGGTTCACACCACCGGATTTCGTGGTGGGAGGGGTGCGTCCCAGCCCGAGTCCCGCTCATTCCCCAGTGGCCCTCCCCCCTCCCCCACTCTTGCAGCGCTCTAGGGAATGGTCTCCAGGCCTCTGGGAATCTGGTTTGCCTTCTCCAGGCTGAAGCTGGTCACATGCACCCACAAGAAGTTTAGCCCGGCACGAGGAGTCACATTTTTAAAACCATTCCACAGGCATGTGAGCAGCAACAGGGTGCTGGGCGCTCTGCCCTTAGAAGGCTTATGAATGAGTAGCCAGAGACACGCTCAGAAATAACCATCCACACCACAGGGAAGAGGCGCTCGTGTGACACAGAGGTGCGAGGTGCAGGGGAAGGATGGCCCAGGGGGACATCAAGGGTCCTGCTGAACTTGGATCCCAGTCCTGCCGCAGCAGAGATCCCACCACTGCCAAGCTCATTACTGAGATTCACAACCAGTGTAACATACTCCCTGTGGAGGCCAAGAAAAACAAAGCTGTACCCACCTCGAGTCTAGCCCTGACATAAGTGCAGCCATCTTGATGTTCCAGATTATCACAAAATATTTCTTGGGTTCTGACCTACTCAGGTTAGCACTTTAAACAGTCTCTCTCTCCTTTAATGATTGATTTAAACCACTGGACTGGAAAAGGTTTTTGTCAAATAGCAAAAAACATTATTTGGGCTTCATTTTCTTTTTGTAACACTAATCATGTTTTGCCATTTTCTCCCATGTCTCCTCACCTGACTTCAACTCCTCCGAGGTCATAACTTCCACAGACGATCCTTTCCACCTGGGAAGATCACCTGAGCAGTGTCTCCTGGACTCAGCTGCCTCTGTCTTTCATAACGCCCCTACACATTCCCCAACGGACCAGTGTTGACCGGAGTGGGTAGGGATAACTCTATACCCCTATTTAGCAGGAAGAAGTTACAGAAGATGAGACCTTCCACCTTCAACAACCTTAAAGATTTAAGGGTCAACATTGTTCAGGGGGAAATGTGGAGGCGGAGAAAATTAGGGCCATCCCACCTCAGGTTTAGCTGATGTGGGAAACAGAGGCAGAAGAAAATCATTAAAATTCTTTACCTACTGACAAGCTCTTGAAACAGACAGAGTGGCTCTCCCCTGGGGACTTAACTGCCCTCACCTTGAGGTTTTGCTAAGGACAATCCTAGCCTGACCCACCCCCTACTCCAACAGGTCCAACCAGGATCCTGTAAGTCTACTTTAACAACTCCTTCAGGAAACTTTATCTCTAAACCTCCAAGATAGTGTCGAGAATCATTCCCAAGTATGTGGCCCACTGATATACATCTAAAGGGTCTCATGAGAAGATTTTTATTATTGGCAATAAATAACCTTTCTCCCAACAATAGCTAGCCCCTCAAGGTCCTGGAGACCTTGCTTCCAAAAATCCTTGGAGACTTACATCATCCATAATCCCCTTTGTCCTCACCCACCGCCGAGTCCACCCCTACTCTGCCTTTAAAAACTCTGACTGTAATCTGGTTCCAGGTCCAAGTCCCTACTCTGCGGCGTCGGGTATACTTGGGCCCAAGCTTAAGCTTGTCACCTCAGGGTCCAAGTCCCTATTCCACTGTGCCGGGTATACTTGGGCCCAAGCTTCAGCTTGTCACCTCAGGGTCCAAGTCCCTACTCCACTGTGCCAGGTATACTTGGGCCCAAGCTTAAGCTTGTCAAATAAACCCTCGTGTGATTGCATCGGTGCTTGGCTCCTTGGTGGTCTCTCAGATGTGAAAACTCGGGCATAACATCCCTATGTGTCCATTCATCCACTCGTCGAATGGCACCGGGAACAAACTTGCAAAAGCAACTGAGTGACGCATTCATCACAGGAACCACAGTAGCAGAGGGTTCTAGAAGGAAGTGAAAAATCTGAAACCACCATCAAACCCATTCTGCCTGGAAACATCACAGATGGGGGGCATTGTGCCAGGCCTCCCCCTGGAGGGGCCTTGCTGGTTTCCCTGTGCTCCTGGCTCTGGCTCAGCTCTCCCACTCATACCACCCCGAGAGGCAGGTGTTTTAGCTTTCACCTGGCTGCAGAAGGATGGGAAGTGATGCCCTCTTCAGCGCTTCCTTGATGGTCTGCACTGCCCTGAGTCAGAAATTACAACCATCGATACCCGCCAGTCACTGAGAGCCACCTCTGTCCCACCAAAGACGGAAGAAAAGAAGAGAGGGAGGGAAGGCAGGAGAAAGGGCGGGGTGAGCAGGGTCAGCAACTATTAGGATAAACAAGGAACTTCAGAACATAGAATGAAAGGCTATTTTAAGCGCCCTTGTGAAACCTCACTGCATACAAGTAACAGGGCTAAAAGAAGCTCAGATTCATCAGAGCCCTAAAAGGTCACTGCCGATGACATTTTACCTACTCAGGAGCTCCTAGACAGCCTGTTGCCCATGGTCCCGACCTGGTCAGGAGCCTCCCATGTAGCTCTGGCAAGAAGAGAACAGAAAGCCCTGGATTTCTGAAAATAATCTCCAATGTGGACTTTTCAAGGCTCAGTTTGCGAACTTCCTCTTCTTCCTCGCCCTGTGCCTGGGGGGCCGTCAGGCTCACATCATCAGCCAGTTTCTAAGTATTAAGCCATGGCCCATTCGTAAAATTCTCCGTTTCTATTAGCAGCCAGCCAGCACCCTGGGAGGAGCCCTGAAGAGTATGCTGAGAACCAAGTAAAGCCTCTCTTCTCCTTCTCGCCCCCTCGCCTGCCAAGCTCTGATGTGATCGGAGAAACGGGAAGGGAGCCCCAGGAGCTCTCCAAGGTCAGCAAGGCGCCACTGCTCTCTGAGCTGAAGAGCAGCAAGCTTCCTGATTGTAGTTCAGTGGAGATGAACCTATCCCTCACCTAAGAGCAAAGAGTGGGCCCTGCTGCTCGGAGCCTGGGGGCTGACGGCTGCCTTCCCCTCCCCCAGAATCAAACTAGGAGGCTTCACGTATTTCCCCGCTTCCAAACACAGAACTTCAAGGACTGTTTTTTTTTTTTTTTCCCTATTATAAAGTTACATAATCATTGTAAAAAAATCTGGGAAAGAATCAGGAGGGCATAGGAAATAAAAATAATAAAATTACCGATTAGCTCCTCATCCAGAGAAAACTGGTGTGAACACGTTGGCATAATTTCTTCTAGTCTTTTCTCTTGCTTTGTGCTAGGAGTATGTATGTGCCTGTGTAGCTAAAGGTACAGGCAATCCAACCACATTTATGATTTTGTATCTTGCTTTTTTTTTTTTTCAGTTCTAAGCACTTCAGATCCATGTCCTCTTGTTATTAAACATTCCGTATGATCAACCTTTACAGAGTTGTACAAGAATCCTTCGTACAGATGGGCTAGACTTTGTTTGCTCTTTCTCAGACTTTCGGGGCACTCAGGTTGTACCCAAGCTTTTAGCTACTTGAAATAATACGCGAACAGTTTGGTGCCCAAGTCTGAATTCTGGTTATTTTCCTTAGGCTTGGATTTCTAGAAGTGCAATTAGCGTGTCCAAAAGTGTGAATATTATTAAGGCTCCCACTCTGTATTGTCAAACTGCTTTTCCTAATGGTTGTTCCAAACTGCCTTCCTGCAGTGTACCAGATGCTGTCCGTCCCGGCCTCTTTGTTGGATGGAAAATGACACCTCATTGCTGTTTAGTATTTCTTTGACTATTGGTGAGGGCAATATTGGAGAGCATCATTTTTGGTCATTGGTACACCTTCTTTTGCAAATTTCCTGCCGACATCAATTCTGGCTTGATCATTAACCTGATATTTCCAGCAACAGCACCAGGCTGCCTGGTGCGGGACAGGCGTGGGGTAGGGGCACGCCCGCCCCCAAGACCTGCTTCTTGCAATGAGTCAAGAGATCTAAGAAAAGCTCAAAGTTCAGATCCAAGTGCGCAAGTGTGAAAGAGGGCCAGGACTCATTTGGAAAACAGGGAAGAGTATAAGAGCCACTCCCTTCTGCTTTCATTTCTCAATCTCTTGCCCACGGTCTTAAGAGTAGTTCTAGGGGTGCCTGGGTGGCTCAGTGGGTTAAGCGTCTGCCTTCAGCTCAGGTCATGATCTCGGGGTCCTGGGATCGAGCCCCACATGAGGCTCCCTGCTCAGTGGGGAGTTTGCTTCTCCCCCTCCTTCCGCCCCTCCCCCTGCTCATGCACACATGTGTGCTTGCTATCTCTCAAATAAATAAATAAAATCTTCAAAAAAATAAAATAAAATAAAAGCAGTAGTTCCTGCCGGGGAGCTCGAGGCCACCGTCCCATACTCATGTACTTCACATCTGGACAGGTAACCCCTTGGGCTCTCAGGGGCCTCATAGGTCAGCAGAAGGGAGTGGCTAGAGTCTGAGATCCCTCCCGGACCGACGATGTTAACCAAAAGCAGTAGAGAAACAGATGTCAAACCGTGATTCAGACGAGTGCCAGAAAAAACAACTAACAAAGAGAAATAAATACACATGTGGCCGACAGGTCTCCATTTTTCCTCCTAGGTCAGCTTGAAAAAGTGACTGGGAGGCCTTCAAAAATTCTGACTGGCGAATTCTGAGTTCTCGCATGAAGTGGGCGACTGTCATTTCATTTGTGGCTGACCGCCTTCCCAGGACAGTTCTGCTGAGGAGGGCATGCTCAGAGACCGCTTCCAGAGGCTGCCCCTGCCCTGATGTGATCATGGGAGTGACCCTGACAACTGTGCTGAGACACAGAGGAAGAGGACTTCCCGCACCTTCTTCAAGGTCAGATTTTGAGTACTTAAAATACATCTCTCCCTTTTTGGGGACAGGGGAGAGGCCATGGCATAGAATCTTAATGTCTTTTTTTTTTTTTTTTAAGATTTTATTTATTTATTTGTCAGAGAGAGCGAGCGAGAGAGAGCGAGCACAAGCAGGGAGAGCAGTAGGCAGAGGGAGAAGCAGGCTCCCCATTGAGCGGGGAGGCTGACCAGGACCCAAGAATCACGACCTGAGCTGAAGGCAGATGCCCAAATGACTGAGTCACCCAGGCGTCCTGAACCCTATTGTCTTGTAAAGAATTTTTAAAAATACACACAAAATACTGCTGAGCTTGGGAAGCTCAGCAAATTAGAGATTCATTTGAACAGACACAAAGTCATACCCAAAACCGTCCTCTACAATTATATCAGAATGCTGCAAACTTTTTTCCTTCTCAAATAGTTTTAAAACCACTGTACAGGAGTCCTAAAAGTAGCCAGGGCTTGTCTTCTATTTTAAAATAGCTAGTCAATGTATCATTTATTGTTTCATTCATTGCTCCTGCAAATAACTGGATACAAAGCTGGAGAAAGGTGCCCTGGAGCCAGAAATCACTTACGGTTCTTTGTTTCTAGACCTAGAAGAAAACATTTCCTGTGTTGTCTTTTCTCTCTATCCCAAGGGGAACACTTCCTTTGAAAAACATGAACTTTCTCTCCCCACCCCCACTTTTTAAAAGTAGGCTCTACGCCTAATGTGGGGCTTGAACTCACGACCCTGAGATCAAGAGTCACACGCTCCACTGACTGAGCCAGCCAGGCGCCCCGAAAGTCATAAACTTTTATATGTTTATATCAAGGAGTTAAACTCAATTTATTTAAACAAATATTCACTGAGAATGGACAAGGTCCACGATCCTGTCACAGCAATAGGACACAATTCCCATCATCAGGGGTAATTTTTATCTGGTGCAGTAAAAAAGTTTCCACAGAGAAGAAACGCAAGGTACAATGGTAAATTCTTTAACCCAATGCACAAACATTTTGACTGAAGATGAATGCTGTTAATGTGTTCATTGTTCTTCTGATGTAGATCAGTTTATTTTTACACATGAAGGGCTCTGGGACTTATGAAAAGAAAATTATTTTAAGCATTTAATTTGTAAACTAAATGCATTCTCTGTACAGTAAACCTTTAACGCATGCGTGCATGCACAGAGAGAGGGAGCAGGCCTGAACGTGGGATGCAGGGAGGGGGCACCTGGGTGGCTTGGTCGGTTAAGCATCTGCCTTTTGCTCAGTTCAAGTTCTCATAGTCCTGGGATCGAACCCCGCCTCGGGCTCCCTGCTCGGCAGGGAGTCTGCTTCTCCTTCTCGCTCTGCTCTTTGCCCCTGCTCATGCTCTCTATCACTCTCCCTCACTCTCTTGCTCTCTCTCTCTCAAATAAATAAATAAATAAAACATTTATTTAACAAAATATTTAAAAAAAATTTTTTTTAAATATATTTTTTAAATATTTTATTTATTTATTTGAGAGAGAGAGAGCAAGAGAGTGAGAGAGAAGCATGACAAGAGGAGGGTCAGAGGGAGAAGCAGACGGCCTGCTAAGCAGGGAGCCCGACGTGGGACTCGATCCAGGGACTCCAGGATCATGATCTGAGCCAAAGGCAGACGCCTAACCGACTGAGCCACCCAGGCGCCCCTAAATAAATAAAATCTTTAAAAAAAGATATTTTTGGGCAATGTGACAGCTGAATCTGAAGGTCACATGGAAGGACGAAGGTCCAATCATAGCCAAGATATACCTAATGAAAACGGACAAAGAGGAAGGACTACCCTTACCGGGCAGTGAGACTTGTAAAACTAGAATAGGAAAGCTAGTAAAGAATGATCAGAGCAAAGAGCAAACAGGCCAACGGACAGAATGCAGATCCTATAGAGAGGCCCTTGCGTATATACGAAAACCTGACTGTGACGGAGAAAGCACTAAAGCTCAACGAGGAAATGCACGGACTGGCCCAGTAGCGGGACTGAGACACTGGAAGCAACGGCCAGGCAGGAAAAGATTACTGAAATTTACTGCATTAAGAGTTTCTGCTCATCAAAAGACACCATAAAAATAAGAGAAACTAAGAACTGGGAAACATCTGCAATACGTAGAGCTGGGAAAGGATTAGCATCCAGAATATTTCAAAAATTCCTACTATCGGGGCGCCTGGGTGGCTCAGTGGGTTAAAGCCTCTGACTTCGGCTCGGGTCATGGTCTCAGGGTCGTGGGGTCGAGTCCCGCATCGGGCTCTCTGCTCGGTGGGGAGCCTGCTTCCCTTCCTCTTTCTCCGCCTGTCTCTCTGCCTACTTGTGATCTCTGTCAAATCAATAAATAAAATCTTAAAAAAAAATTCCTACAATCAACATATGACAACCTAGAAAAGAAGAGTGAAGGGTACCAACAGGGATTTAATGGAAGAAGAGAAAACACAGAGGTCCCTATGATGAGGGAGCAGAAGGCTGGCTGAGGACAAAGCAAAAGCTGGCACCTTGCACCCCCCCTCCACCCGCTCCCCTCGGTAATATGTGTGACATTCCTGCTGCCTAAAAGAAAAACAAATAGTTAACTTGCAGAGATCACAATTCTGCAAGATGGGAGTCTCCCTTGGTTCACAAATGCCCTAGTGATAACAACAAAGAAGCTATCTTATCAACAGCCTAACTTCCAGAGACAAATAACTCAGTTCCTAAAGCCCTAACAGCGCCCTCCCCTCCATAAAACTGAAGGAGCCTGAGATGAAAGAAAGTACAAACAAAGCTAAATTTCTTCTAAACCTAAAGCTCATTGACAAGGACGCTTGATAGGAGGAATGTGACATTCTGCCAAGAAACTCCCAACTGTCTTCATGCTAGGGCCTCATTAGAGGTAAAAACAACCTTGGCTTGACAATAACCAGGCCTCCAGTATCCTGACAGTCTTCTTTACGGTGATAGCCCTTCTGAACACCCCCTTTGTCCCCTTTGTGTATATAATCAGCCAGTCCTCGGGATATCAGCAGCTCTTCCTGCCTGCGGGTCCTGTCCCCGTGCTTTAATAAACCATCTTTTTGCACCAGAGAAGTCTTAAGAATTCTTTCTTAGCCGTCAGCTCCGGACCTCACCCCACCAAACCTCACCTAGGTTCTAGAACTTCATCACCTAAACATTTTAAATACATGCTAAGCATCATGAAGTGAGCAGTGTCTTTCAATTCAAACATACTTCCCAAACTGATGCATTCCATAAGCAAAGTTGATATGCTGAGGACGTGCAGGGAGGGGAACTCTGTTGGTACGAGCGTATGTTTTTTTGTTTTTGTTTTTCCTTTGTTTTTGTTGGTTTTTTTTAAAGCAGGCTCCATGCCCAAAATGAAGCCCAACGTGGGGCTTGACCCTGAGATCAAGACCTGAGCCACCTGGCCGCCCCGACAAGTGTAGGTTATAGAAGTCATCTGAAAACAGGCTGGGTGTTCCTTAGCAAAGCTGAACATGTGCACATCTTACACATCTTACAGTTCAGCAGTCCCACCCTTAGGTACCTGGCCCGGACATGGGCTGACACGTGTTGGGAAACATGGACAAGAACGCTCATACAGTTTGGGTCATCACCGTACAAAACACTCCAACGAGCATTAACGGTGCTGTGGACACAGAAACCAAGTTCCGCACTAGACATTCCACTCCCGGTGACGGAATGCCTTACAGCAGTGAACCAGGAACAAAACCTAACTCTATGCACCGATACGGCCGAACTCTCCAAGACACCGAGTGAGGAAAGCAAGAGGAGTGTGCAAAATACGATTCCACTTACGTGAAGATCAGACACAAGAAAACCAAATAATATGTACTGTTTAAAAATACAGAGAGGTGATAAATTTATACGAAAATTAATAGTTTGGGACTTCAGCATAGGGGCTGGCTGGGGAAGGGGCAGCGGGTAGGGAGATGGTGTGACTGGATAGGGGACCCTGGGTATTCTAAGGAACCTGTAATACTCTATTTCTTAAACTGAGAAGGGGGTACAGGGATGTTCACTTTATTCTTTAAATCGTGTAAGACATTCTTTAAATCATCTATTTCATGGGATAAAAGTGCACACAGACACCTTTCTGACCGTCATGGGGAACAGGTTACAGGCCAATAGGAAGAACATTTATCAATGGGTTTACCGTGTGATTCCCCAGATTTAATCTATTACCTATTTTATTTTTTTTAATTTTTAAAATCTTTAAAATTTTATTTATTTACTTGACAGAGAGAGAGACAGTGAGAGAGGGAACACAAGCAGGGGAAGTGGTGGAGGGAAAAGCAGGCTTCCCGCTGAGCAGGGAGCCCAACGCGGGGCTCGATCCCAGGACCCCGGGATCACGACCCAAGCCGAAGGCAGACACTTAACAATGGAGCCACCCAGGCGCCCCCATTACCTACTTTTAGCAGGACTGCCAAGCTCAAAGAGCCTGCCTAGCATGGCCAGATAAACACGACCTCAAACGAGAAGCTGTAAGAAGCCCTACAACATTACAAACTGCTTCTCTCTGCCCCGGAAGTCAAAAATCCCAATTAATTAACTCGGCTAAAGAGAAGAGAACTGAAGGCAAGACGCCATGTGAGCCTGCGATTATCAGACGCTGCAACTATGATTAAGTAGCAGAAACAGTGACCGCCCAAGGACACTTGAAAAAGTGAAGTCTTCCCCTACACGTGCTGACCTTGCTCTGGAAGAGCAGACACCTGCTCGAAGCCATCACTCACGGGACTGAATTCTTCGGCCGATCGGTATTTAAGTGCTCACCTGTGTTTGACCATTTTTTGATCGTGGCAGAAATGGCTAAAGAACCTCGCGTAGAACAAATGCATGACGGCGTGTTCCTTCCCTCCGATGTACAAATCCACAGGCAGCCAGTAATCCGCCAGCGCTGCGTTAAAAGGGCTACGAGAGAGAGAGAGAAATGGTCGTCGTTTACAAACCCGCTTTGCCGCAAGAGCACAGATTAGACCTAGTACTGTTTGTCTGTGCCCCGAGACAAATGATGCCCGAGAAGAACAGTGATTTGTCTTTTTAAAATACAGTAAGAGAAAAGCTGATATAATAAAGGGGAAAAAAGTCAGGTGGGCATGAAATCACAGGGAAATTGTAAAAACTGATTCAGGAGCCGTTACTGACAATTCAACAAATGTGATTTTCGAGTAAAAGGAGGACAAAAGGAAAACACGGAGGCAGCATGAAAAAGGTATTTCCGTGAGAAAGGTTATTTCTGTAAGATAGGAATTTGAATCTCTGCATTTCTGTTTTAGTTTTGCCCGCCCTTGGGCAGGTAGTTCTTACCAACAGGGGGCAAAATGGCCTTTGCAAACGAGATTAACAGGCAGCCACTAAATATTCATTTTAAAACAAATTCCACCTTATTTTTCAAAGCAGCCTTAAAACACAGATAGTCAGCAAGGGCCTGAATACGTTCTCCGGCATGCAAGGAACGCACTGAGGGTAACAGACACAAACTCACCCAACATCTCCCTCTCACCAGTAGGCACTGTCAGTGTGACAGAAATCCTACAAGGAAGGCTTCCTCGGACTCCCTGGTGCTCATGGGTGCTGGGGAGTAAAGGAAATACCACTGCCCTCTATTCTCTGCCTGGGAGTCTTGAGAGGGGAGTCTGTAGGTGTGTAGAAGAGTGTGTGTGTTTGTGTGTGTGTGTGTACACGCACGTGCTGTGGGGAGGGGAGCAGAGAACTGGTGAGAATGTGCTTCCTAGAGAGCATTCCATGAAGTAAATCTCTGCCTTTGGAGGACCGGTACTCTGTGGTCTCAAATATTTGTAAACTCTCTTCCCGACACCTCAAGGCATTTTTTTTTTTTTTTAAGATTTTATTTGTTTATTTGACAGACAGAGATCACAAGTAGGCAGAGGCAGGGAGAGAGAGAGAGGGGGAAGCAGGCTCCCTGCTGAGCACAGAGCTCGATGCGGGGCTTGATCCCAGGACCCTGAGATCATGACCTGAGCTGAAGGCAGAGGCTTAACCCACTGAGCCACCCAGGCGCCCCATCAGGGCATTTTTTTTGTCCAGCTCCCTGTGGCTCAAGCTTGGGCAGCAGGTAGGCGTGGCCAACCGCCCCGCATTTGCATCTTAATGCACTTTGCTAGTCCCCACTCCCCAGGCCAGAACTCTGGTAACATTAAGACAATTTTTTCCCCTTTGTAAATAATAGTTCTTCAGAAAAATCCAAGGACTAATCCAAGGGACAGAAAAGAAAGGGAGGTCAAGGGGGGGTTGCTCATCTTGAAAACAAGTGTGGGGTGCATTTCAGTGTTGAAAGTAGCTATTGCTTGGGTCCATGGTTTACTGGGGAACCCAGCTAAGGGAGCACGCGAGCTGGTGCCGAAACTTGCAGCTGCGTTTGATGAGGCCAAAGATGGGGTCCATGGCATTCCCAGATTCAAGGCTGTCTCTCTCTGGGTTCAGAGTCCATCACTGGTTAAAGCCTCCTACATCTGTGAGAGGATTTTCCGCTGAAGCGCTCTGACAGGTAGGACCTGATTGCCTTGGCATTCTGAGCAGCTGTTCCCGAACAGAAGGCACCAACAGCCCCTTCTAGAAGGAACAGTCAGAGAAGGGGCCCCTCTTCGGAGCCACAGCAGACGCCGTGCATCCTGCCTTTGCCGGCACCGTGTACTCAGGGTCCCCTCACTCCTGGATGACTTGAATGACAGAAATCACAGCCCTATAGGGCGGGACTCTGGGGGCCGTGGAAGGGGCAGGAGTGTCCATCTCATGGGAAATGTATTAGCTTACAACCACTGAAGAAAAAAGGGGGGGCATTTTCACACGTGGACTTCAGGGTTTGGGGGCAATGGTTTTCCTATGGATGAGAGCCAACGAGCAAGGTCTAGCAAGGTCTTGGAAGCACGCGGCTGCCTTTTTGGTTTTCCTGAGCTCTGCGACTGCTTTCTTTTGCACACTCTCTTCACCCCCTCTCCCTACAGCCCTCTTTCCCTCATTTGCTATTTACCTTTGTCTAAGAAACCTGCCTGAAGCTGAAAACTCAGATTGTGCTGAGAGCTTTGTTGTTTCTACACTGGTCCCAGCCCCGGCCTTCTTCGAGAGCGTCTCCCACCCTCCTCCCCCAACCTTGGCCACTCGGAATTCTGTAACTGTTTCTTCAGGCAGTTATACTCTTTATTGATTTATCAATTTTAGAAATTACTGTGTTTATGTGACAAGAGGCAATGCTTCCTTGCTCCCTCGTGCACCCTACCTCCTTCCCTCCCATCATTTGTGTCTGTTAAGTAAACAGCATTACATCTTTATAAGCCCATAAATGAAGTTCACCACAGGGCCACAAAGGGTATTAAGGCAATGGCATTTTCTTCCTTCTTCTTTTTTTTTTTTTTTTTAATTTCTCTTGCACTTGGGATTTGCTTGGCCGTGAAGCATCTAATTTAATAATCTGATGCACTCCCTTTGGAGGGCCTGTTTCAAGGGGCATGGCTGACCAGCGGCTCCTACCTACTGTGCCTTTGGAAGTCCTCAGTGTCCCTGCCAGCCCCTATTCTCCCAAAGGGAAGGGACCAGCGCAGAGGCACTCTGCCAGACTTGGGACTCTCTACCAGACAAGCTTTGCTCAGGGCTTCCCATAGCCCAGCTGAGACTTTCCCAGAGCTGCACTGTGGTCCGAGACCCCTCCAACCCAACCCTCCTTCCTTCCCCTACTTGCTTCTCATGTGTGGGGACAGCATGGCGATCTCAGGGCTCCCCCCACTAACTCCCACTCCCTCCCCTCCCCACCCTTGCGGGCGCTGCCCCAGTAAATCTCTTGCATATATAATTCCATTTTGTTGTCTGCTCCTTGCACAATGGACAGACACTCAAAGGACGCAGAAAGGCTTTACCTCTGAGTATTCTGCGGGTCGGTGTATCTGAAGTAGTACCAGGCAGAATCGACAAACGTGTCCATGGTGTCCGTCTCTCTCTTGGCGGCACCCTTGCACCTAAGAAATAAAGGAAGTTCATCAACTGGTTTCTTTTTAAATTTTAACGCAGTGTTCCACCGGCTTTTGAGAAAGCGATGACAATTTAGTATCCATTTAGCATGTCACAAGAACAATGCCTCATCACGGATCGGTAATTGAGAGGATGCTCTCCTTTCGTATTGTTGAGTACAGGACGTTTTAAGGAAATCTACAAATAAAAATTTCAATCTTCAGCCGTGAAAAGTCTTATTCTCCAGCTGTCTGATATTTACCTGGTAGAAAATCAAACAACCTAAGTGGATAAGCCAGGAGTGTCTCTTTTGCCCGTTCACTTCTATTTCAGGCATGTCAAGATGGCCTTCAGCCAGCGCCTCTACTTTGTGACACCCATGAAGCCAATCAATTTATGAAGAGAAGGTGAAAATCAAACGGAGACATTGTGCTGAAGAATGAACTTGGGTTTTCTCTATCTCTGCGAGGGCTGGGGGTGCACACATCAAAACCCTCTAGAGGGACCCTTGGAAGAGAGGTCGCCTTGGGGGCCGTGGCATGCTGGGGCCAATTCGCACCCGTCCGTAAGAATCAACGCTTCGCACCTCTTCCCAACTCCGTGGCAAGTGATGTCAAGTTCGCAGCCTGAAACTAGCCCTTGGTGGAAGCAGGTATACTACAGAAGTTGTCAAACACCACAACTCAGGAGCTCCCCTCCAACGCACCCACTGCCAGAGGACAGGATACAGAAGGGTAAAGGGAGCCCTACTGTTCCAGAAAGCAAGCGAAGCGAGATCCCTGGTGTGTGCAGGGCTGAAAAGAACAAGTGACTCTCATCCTCAGGAAGGGGATGCCTGGGGAGGACGAAGGTTCCGCAAGGGCCCTGCTGATGACTCGGTTCTGAAGCACGCGCCCAGGGTGACGGGCCCATGGGACGTCAAGAACCAGGTACGAAAAACCCCACAACTTCTAGGAACCCAAGAGAGGGTGCCCTTAGTCGAGCCTTGCCCAGGAGGGGCCCAGACCCCCTGAAGACACCCCAAGGCCTGGAGCAGAGGTGGACACATCGAACCAGCTACTAGCAGCTACTCACAGGTGACAGGGGCCCTGTCTGACAGGGCCCCTGGAGAACACGGTTCTGACTCCAGGTTTTCCTTCTTGAGGCCTGGATGAGGGACCAAGCGCCCTTCTAAATGCTGCCCTTTTTGGCAGTCCCAGTCCTTGGGGGTTCTTGGAGATTCTAAGGAGGGACACGAGGAGCCCCAAGAGGAACCGATGAATCTGCTAATTCTGCAGCAAGGGCAAGGGTCTGCTTTTAATTTAAAAATAAAAGAAGGCCTGCATTTATATCTTGCATCTGTAAGGCAGTTCATGCTGGCTTTACAAATCGTACGGAAGGAAAGAGCCAGCTCACCCCACCTCCTGCTTATTGAATAGAAGTGGCCGAACGGAGACACAGGAGCCCCAGATCTGGCAGGGGCCCCTGAGACTCACAGGGGCCTCCCTCTGGGAACAGTGGTGGTCCCTGGGGGGGCAGATGTTGATGGGAGAGAGCCTGAGGGACTCCTGTTTCCTACCACCCAGGGCTGCTGTAAGACACCGATCCCCACAGCGCCATCTCTAAATTAAAGCCGTATCTTTTATGTGGAGAGCATCAGTCAGAGAACAGACACTACTGGGGGGAAGTAATTACAAGAAAAAAGTTACTTCTTCTCCCTCATCATTGGGGCCGGTGGACAAGGCAGGACAATACAGGGTCCGATGGATCAAAGGAGTAACGTCTGTCTGCCTACGACTGGCCACGCTGCTTTTCTTTGTAATGGTCACATGGGACTTGAGGACCACTGAGAGACATCTTTTTGCTGCCATTAAAAGCTGGTTACATGGCACAGGCTGCTTGGTAAGTGGGAGGGATAGATGATGGTGACAGCGACAACAGTATGGTCGTCCTTAGCTCCCAGGGTACGAACAGGGACAGTGGGTGCAGGCACTGAGCCAAATGCTTCCCCAGAATTCTCTCCTTTACCTCTTTATCTCTTCTTTATCTATTCTCTCCTTAATCTCCCAGGATCCCTGGGGATTACGAGGTAGAGGCCATTCAGGTCCCCATTTTGCAGATAAGTAAAATGCAGAGAGGTTAGGAAATCTGCCCAAAGTCTTGGAGCTCAGAAGCAAGGACTCCACATCTGCTGGGCTCTGCAGCCCTGCCTGGCCACGCTGGTTCCGTGCCTGTCAGTCCCAGATGCTCGTTAGAATCACCCGGGGAGCCTTAACTAACACCACGACCTGGGCTCTGCCCTCCAGGAATCCGCAGCCAGGGCGGAAGCCTTATCCCCACCAGAGGGGCCCTGGGCTGCTGCAGCTGGTGTGCTAAAGGCCACCAAGGTCTCTGGCAGGGATGCCCTTTTGTCACATCTCATTAATAAAGTTGTGCGATTTTCTCCTAGAGCCCATGATTCTACCCGGAAAAGGCCCAGAGCTCCCTCTGTTCCCACCCACAAGCCCCATCGCAAATCTTAGAACCACCTGGGTGAGGACCTGGGAGGATGGTGGCAACGCTTCCATTTACTGGGTGTTTGTTAGCCATCCCTGTGCAGGATTGCGGGTGTTAATTCTAGTCTTCTGTGCAGCACTTCGAGGGGGTTATTTCAGTTTCCGATAAGAAAATGGAAGTTAAGAGAAATCATGTGACTTTCCCAAGGTTCCCACGGGTCGTTAAAGGGGAGGGCCATGACATGAATCCATTGTCTGACTCCCCAGTCTGGGCCTTTCAACTGCACTGGAGTTACCTGATTACCAGCCTTGTAACTCAGCTCTGAACCAGCAGAGGACCCAATTATTTTAACATCGTCATCGTGATCTAGAAGGCAGAGAAAAAAATGGCTTCTCCATAGAAGGAAGAAGATGCTGGACCTGGGATTGGTTAGGTGTTTACTCAGCAGGGATGGTATCCCCCAAATCACCTGAGATACACCAGTGAGCTACCAGTAAAACACAATCCTACTTCCACCCCACCCCCCACTCTTGGAGCTACCGCTCTGCTGCGTGCGGAAAAAATCTCTGCGGTTCTCAGCGACGAGGTGGGAAAACGAAGGCAGGGAGGAGAAAATGTTTTTCTCTCTTTCCAGGAAGCTCTCTGGAATATGAAATGGAAGAAAGTGGTCTTTTATAAGCCATGATGGAAATGTGTAGCTTTCCATCGGTTGGCAGGTGTTTCTCGTAAAGATGTGAGTGGACAGAAAGACCCAGGGTGTTCTTTCCAGTCTGGTGGGAGCGCCAGAAAAAGGAAGCAGAGAGCCTGAAACTCCAGCAGGGTGCCGGGGGCCACAGGCCCCACTATGGCCGGGGGTGCCACCATTCCTTACCTAGGGCAGGCGCAGTTAACCCAGTCTGAAGCCGTGGCCAGTGGGGAGCCTCCCTTGCCGGTGAAAGACGTAACGTGGGGCAAGGTCACGGGCAAATCCTGCAGAGGCACGGGCACGGGGCCGCAGGCCGGGCAGTGGACCATGGGGATGGGTGTGCCCCAGTACCGCTGTCTCGAGATAAGCCAGTCCTTCAGCTTGTCGCTTGTCACGTCGCCACCTACCTTCTTCATCCGGGCTTGCTGAGTCAAGGCTAGAAACGCATCCTGCCGGCTCATGCCTGTGAACTGCGAGGGAAAGGAGAGAGATCCTATGCTCCCTTCCACAAGGACAAGCTGTCACCTGCCACCACGTACCCCCCAAACTGCTGCTTTTATGTGTAGTCTGGGCAGAGCCTCATTGTGACTTCATGACCCTAGGGACCTTCACCTCTGTGGCCCCTTCCTCCCTATCCCTAGGACAGGTTTTTTTGTTTTTTTTAAGTGAAGATTTTTATTTATTTATTTGAGATACAGAGCACAAGCAGGGGGAGCAGTGGGCAGAGGCAGAGAGAGAGAAGTAGACTCCCCGCTGAGCAGGGAGCCCGATGCAGGACTCAGTCCCAGAATCCTGGGATTATGACCTGAGCCGAAGGCAGACCCTTAACCAATTGAGCCTCCCTGGTGCCCCATCCTTAGGAAGTATTAAAGTTATGTTTTATGACTGTATTGAAGGAAGATGAACAGGATTTTGACCCTAAAAATTCACTTTTCCTCCTCTGATTTTAAAAGAAATTAACATCTTTTGGGGGACCCCCTAAAAATACCGTGACCCCAAGGCGCCGTGTCCACTGGGTCACAGGGGCAAACTGGCCCTGGTTCTGTGGCTCTGCTTGTCACCTGAGCCCCGAGATAGCATAGGGATCACCAACTCCCAGCCCTGAGCTGCCAACAAAGAAGTGCACGATATGTATTTCTAATGATGAGTCCCCTGTTGGGGGAAAAAATAATCCAGGAAGAAGGAAAATTCAATATCCTAAAGCAGAAGTAATTCAGGCCAGCAGGGGAATGAATTGGGGCCACAGGTGGATGGACCCGAACCACTCCTTTTGTATTTAAATGCTCCCGTCTTCTAGAGAGAAGAGCAGAACACTGAGAGTAGAAAAGAGAAATTGTCCCTTCCCCTGACGCGTTTCAGAGAGCCAAGCTAATGCTGAGAATTGAGCCGGCATGAAGTGCCAGTGGGGACCGTGGGGACCCTGGAATTGGTTCACTGCGGATGGACCACGTCCCTACTACGTGCCAGGCTTCGGCTAGGCGTTGGGGACACAGAGATAGAGATAAAGATAAAGATAAAGATGCTCCATTGCCCCCTGCCCACAAGGAGCTTACGATCACGGGGCATAAAGAGAGCTATCGAGGGCTCCCTTACAGGCACCTTGGTGTGGCTCTGTTCCAATATAGAAGATTTAGGGCGCCTGGGTGGCTCAGTTGTTAAGCGTCTGCCTTCGGCTCAGGTCATGATCCCAGGGTCCTGGGATCAATCCCCGAGTCAGGCTCCCTGCTCCGTGGGAAGCCTGCTTCTCCCTTCCCCTCTGTGCCTGTTTGTATTCCCTCTCTCGATGTTTCTCTCTAAAAAAAATAAATAAATAAAAAGAAGGTTTAAGGTTCAACAACCTCGAGCATCTTACTACCATTTATGTCATGAAGGCACAAACGTGAGGTCAGTAAATGTTGTCACTCAGGTAAGGAAAAAAACCTGGCCAGACTCTTAATCTTTTTATATATCTTTATCTATCTCTATCTATCTATCTATAAAACACCCTCCAGCTAGATAATCCCAAACCTGAAAATCCTAGATCTTCAGGCCTGATTGAATCAGGATCACCCAGGCTGGGGCCAGTGATGCCAGTGGTCCTGGTCCAGGGACCAGACTTTGAGGAGCAAGGTTCTATGCCAGTGAATCTCAAAATGTGAATCCTTGATCAGTAGCAGCACCTGAAAACCTGTTAGAAATGTTCGTTCCTGGGTTCTACCTGGGGCTGCTGAATCAGTTCTCCAAGGAGGGGGCAAGACACCAGTTGATTCTGGGCTGTGCTTAGGTTGGAGAAGCACCATCTCTGCTGTTTCCCACTCACTCCTCACCCTACCCTTTCCATCGCACTTCCCGGTCTGGGTCAAGAGCAAGGCTGAGGTCAAGTCCTGCCAGATCTACCACCTGGCAAGAGGAAACCTGGCCCAAATAAACATGATTCAGCCTCCATGTTCATTTTCTATCCCTGAGTTCAAATTTAGGCGGAAACAAGTCAGTCATCTGGGGCAAACAGAAATCTCCAGAAAAAACAGCGAATTTCAATCACCTTCCCAAGGAATCCGTTTTCCTGGAAGAGGGAATTTTTTTTTCCCTAAGCAGAAGATGCCCAGAATATAGTGATTATGATAACCGTACTATTCTAGGATTGGGCTTGACTTAGAGTTGATAAATTTCTAGATCTTGAAAAAGAATATTGTTTTGTTTTCATGGGTTATGAAATGACGCTGCAAGATTGTGAGGTGGGGCGGGGGGGACGAGTGAAGTAGCAGGTTGTAACCTGCACCTGAAGGAAAAGGTCTCAACAAACCCAGGTCAAGGTCGTGATTTGAGAAGCTGTTAGGCCCGTACCACAGGGAACCAACCTCAGCAGAGCTGCTCAACCTCTCTGTGCCATCCGGCAAAGTTTCAATGACTTCGGTGTAGGCGAGACCCAGGGTCTGGGCCAAGGTGGCGTCCTCCGGGCTGGTGCTTGGAATTCCTATTCAGAGAGAAAAAAACACAGAACACCTTCTTTGCAAACACCCAAGTCACAAAATAATGGACAGCACTGACACTCGGCTTTAGCTTCCTAAGGGAGACTATCTTTTAGCTACAGAAGTTCTAAAAATGCAGCTCATTCCTTGGGAAAATGGAGGACAGTCTTGGAGAAACCCTCTACCCTCCTACAACCCGTTTACTATGTCAGCTTCACTGCCTTTCAGTCTTTCTCCTGTGCTTTGTTTCTCTTTTAAAAAACAGTCGCGGTTCTAAAATAGATGATTGGAGATCGGTGGCTTTTTGTCACTGAAATCGTGAACTGCGAGCATCTGGAGAAGTGTCTTGTCTGAATTCCCTCCGGGACCAAGGACAGCAGCGCTCTCCTGAGAAGCAGGGCTGGCGGCTCCAGCATTTCCTGGCACCCTAGAAAAATCCAGTCCCAAAGTGGAAAGCTGGCAACCATGCTTCCTCACACTGTGCTTTGTTCCCAAAGGCAATGGTACATGCATTCTGAATAGAAATTTATTCTTCAACACACACGTGCCCTTGAGATGGGGGTTGAACATAAGCGAATCTATCATCCAGAGGGCCCAGGTGGGGCTGCTTCGGCTTCAGCTCTGTGTCAAAACCAGCTTGTCAGCGGTCGGGGCTGTAGGGCAGACTCTCAGTCTTGGCCCGACTTCGTCGTGAGGCTGTGCTGGTCTCTGCCAGCAGGACTCCCTGAGAGTGACGGAAAAATGACTGAAAATTTGCCAAATGCCCCTGCGGTGGGGGGCCAAAATCGCCCCTGGTGGAGGACCCCTGTGGCGGGGTCAGCTATCAAAACTGCTGATGTCTCTGCAGACACAACATGTCACGTGGCCACTGAGGAGGAAGACTAAGGACAACGCGCAAAGTGCCGAAGTCAGATTTCCGTGAACAACCTCTTGTGTTTGTGTTTGTGTTGTGTCCGGAACACCGCCCAACGAGGGTGATTTCATGTTTGGGAGACGTGTTCTAGAGCTCCTTGGCAAGACGCAGAGCTCCGTGGTATGGCAGAAAGTTCTATAGCGTTCCAGCTGAGATTATGGACGCCCCCCAAAAAAAGCATCTAATAAGGCAAATAAATGTTCGGAGTGGACTTGAAGGACATGGGAGGGTGAAGACAAATGGCAAGCAGTATTACTGGGAAGTGTTCATGGTCAAGAAGGGAAGAGAGTCACTCACCGCATTCCCAAAGTGTATGGTTTGGAGTAACCAGGAGAAATGTTCGAATGGAGACACCATGGCCAAAAGTTTATTTGGCCACATAAAGAATGCTGTGGACCACAGTATGGGTTCTGTGGGCCTGAGCAGGATGGGAACTATCTGTGACATGCAGGTGGGATGGCGAAAACACTGCTTTCTCTCTTTTTTATTTCTATTGTTTGTTCTTGGAAGTCAAGAAGCGGTAACTTAGAAAATGTTAATAATGTAACTGTGGGAAATAATTTCCATGCACATCCAAAAAAAAAAAAATCAGATTCTTTCCTTTCAGAACGTTCAATATTATGCCAGTAATTTGACTCAAAATACTGTGCCTCCTCATCCCCCACCCTGAAACACCAAAAGCTGCTTCAACAACGGCTTCCTTTACTGCTTATCTTGGCTGGTTGCATTAATGAATCTTACTGATCGTAAAATACAAAAGAATGACAGAAGGAATTATTTCCCTTAAGCAACACGCTTTCTAGGTTTAAATGGTCTGAAGGAAATGACCCAAATGGCTTAATATCCATTTTTTGTTTGGATGTTTCTTCAAATCACTTTGTCAAAAACTGATCTGGAAATCGGGAGGGAAAACATGATTTCGATAAAAAATGCCATTTCTTTTGGGTGCCAGGAAATCGAGAGTGTGGAAGAACTTTCTCCGCAGGCTTTTGGCACTTTGAGACTGGCTGGGATCTTCATCGGGAATGTTGTGGAAGAAGGGCGCTCGGGTCCACCCGAAGGGCGGATCTTGGACTGGTGTCATTAGTTCTCAGTCCTCGGTTCACCGCCGGCCTCTGCTAGGTGACAACAGCTCAGAACTCCCCAGGGTAAGCAAAGCTGCGGAGGATATCCAATGCACAGTTCTAAATGCACCTTCCACTTGACTGCTATGTCCTTCCCTAGAGGGCTCAAGTTCACCTCCTCAGGCCTTCACCAAAACTGGATAGTCTGGTCCGTCACTTGCGGTCCGGATCCCCATCTCTGCAGTTGCTGTTGATTATATGAGCTCCAAAATCAGATTCCATCTCAGTTATACTGCTCCCCACGTCCTACGTATGAGTCTCACCAACGAGCTTTACTGACCAGATTTGTGGGCCATGTTTTATTATTCTCAAGAGCAACCAGCAAGGTGTGGCATACGGGGTATGTTTTCAAAATGTAGCTCTTCAATAGGGAATGGCCAAATGAAGGGGCCTATCGTTTTCCCAGAGAGGCAGAACAGACTGTGGGCTCAGCAGTGAGCTCTTCCAGTTGACAGCAACAGGCTGGTATTTTGATCCGAAGCCTGCTGCGTATATTATCCTGATTATACTTTAATAGCTACTTACCTATTTTGGAATCCAGAGAGCCCCCCAAGTCAGCTTTGGCCAAGATAACGACAGGGACCTCCTGCTGGGTGAGCGTGTTCACAGCCTTCACAGGCGTGAGGCAATCTGAAAACGAGAGAGAGTGACAGCTGGGGTACTAACACCATCTGAGTCTCAGAGGAGACAAACGAGAAAAATAAGCAGGAGGACTTCTGTGTTTTGTGCTAATTGTTAAAGAATCTGTTCTTTGAAGGTATTAATGGACAATTCACACCAGTAGAAAATCAAAAGAGTAAGCAACTACACAAAAATGTTTGTCTAAGCTCAGAACCAAAGAAGTGAAATGGCATTTTTACTTTACAGATGGTAAAGATGTTCCTGCCGCCCCGTTTTCCTTTTGAAAAATACCTCGAATGTACAGAAAAGCAACACAAAAACCTATGATGACTAAGGAGATTTCTGGAATTCCAAATCCTAACACCTGAAGACAGAAGTGGATAGGAGAGTAGAGAATAACTAAGCAGAGAGCAGGAGAGTTCTTCCTACCTACCCTTTTCTAGGAGATAGTGGAGGATGTGTTTCAGCAAAACAAAGGGATAAATCAAGAAAGACATAGAAATGGGATCTAGGAAACAGAGAACCTCACAAAGGAAAGAGGGTCAGGACACTCTTAGAACAAAGACAGAAGGAAGCTGTAGGATGGCAGATGGGCAGCAGAGGCATAGAGAGTGACTAGGTCAGGCCTGTGCAGGACAGAGGGCCCAGGAAGCAACTTCAGGGCAAAAAGGAGGATCAAGACATTATCTGATAAATTGGAATATATTTTAAAGAGCCTCTGGGAGGCGTGAAAAGACTCAGAAATTCAAAGAACACAAAGCAAATTAAAAAAAAAAAAAGGACATCACTAACTTCAGGCAAAACAGAAAGTATATTACCAAAAGGAAAATGAAATCATAGTATACTTAGCTCAGTTGTGAGCGATATTTATGTGGCCATAATAAAATACTTAACTATCCACAGGAATGGAAGCATGAAGACACAAACATAGTCCCACAGGAAGAAGGGAGCAAAGGGGTAAATAATTAGTGAGTTCACTTGAGCTTACTGCAACATAAGCAACTGACAACAGTTCTAATTTGTGAACTCTTACTATTTATATTTGCCACATTTTACTACTTTATATAGTTATCTACGTTTTATGAACCTCAAAGTTAAGATATGTCCAGGAAGAAGAATTTATTCTTTTCAAAAGGGAAACATACGTTCTGTAGGCATCTAAGCCAGGTCTTCTCTTCTTTCCCCTTGTGGGGATCAGGAAGCACAAGACAGGTTACAGTGGGGACAGAGTGACATATAACCCAAATGGGTCTCCAGGGCAGAGGTTCAGTAGCACCTATGGCCCCAAGGCTGAGAAGTACCTGCTGCCCTGAGCTGCCCAAGGGCTGACACTTCTCAAAATGGAGACCCATACTTCTGATTCCGTACTGCCCCTTCTCAAAGATGATGTGTACGTGTGCTAAGTCTGTAATTATGATAAAATGTGACGAAGAAGGATGGAAGATGAGGGGAGGTGATGCACGAGTAAATGTTGCAGTGTCATGTTGAGAACTGGTGAACTGAGAAGGAACAAGGTAGGTGTATTATACAGACACGTGGAGGTCTGGACCAAAGAAACAGCTGTGGCACAGACTGAGAGTCAGCCCCAGCCCTGACTCGCCTTCCAATTCAGCCACAGAACGTTTAGTTGCACACATATCTGCATAGCTCACAGCACCACTGCTCAGCCTTCCCTGCACTAGGTGTGGCCTTGAGGTTACGTGCAGAAGCAACTTCTAGGGCATGCTCTCAGAGGGAAGGAACGTGGCCTTCTTCTGACTTACTGCAACACAGAGGACGTGTAGAACAGCTCAGAACACACAGGTAAGGGCAAGACCCTAGAAGAACAGAGTGGGAAGGCAGAAAAGAGCCTTGGCCTTGACTAGCTCACAGAGCAGACTTGTCATACTTGCTTTGAGATTCACGTGGGCAAGAAATAAACTGTCTTTTTAAGTCACTGTGTTTTCAGGACTCTGTCGTAGCCACCAAACTTATAACCCTAAGGAACACATGCCTGAAACAATTCAAAGTGGCTGGTTAAGGGAGCTCATGCTACTGCTAATACTCTTTGACTTCAATTTTTCATGCAATATACATATATCACTTGGATCTTACAAAACACAAGTGAATTTTTAAAAAGAGAAACAGAAATTTATCTTGAAGAATTGTCATTTTACACCTGGTAAGTTAGCAAAAACTTCCAGAAGGGTACCATCAATGTTTCCAAAGTTGCACTGAAATTTGTGTATCATTGGATACAGCACTATAAACCGATTACAGCCCTTTCCAAAACCAATAAAAGCAATCTGTAACAAGAACTAGAAAAGTGAAAAATAAATAAATAAATAGATAGATTAGAAAAAAAAAAAAGAACTAGAAAAATGCTCATAACCCATGAACAAGTAAATCCCACTCGGCGGACTGTCTCTTAAGGAAGTAATTCTACAGAGGAAAACAGCTATGTGGATATAAATGTTGACAGCAGCTATGTCTGCAACAGCTCCAAACATGGAAAGGCCAAATGTTCAACATGATAGGAAAGACTGAGAACAGTATGGTTCATCCAGTGAATGGAATATTGTGTATGGATTAAGAAAGACTAAAAAAGAAGCCGGCTGGGGTGCCTGGGTGGCTCAGTGGGTTAAAGCCTCTACCTTCGGCTCAGGTCATGATCCCAGGGTCCTGGGATTGAGCCCCACATCGGGCTCTCTGCTTGGCAGGGAGCCTGCTTCCCCCCACCCCGCCTGCCTCTCTGCCTACTTGTGTTCTCTGTCAAATAAATAAATAAATAAATAAATCTTAAAAATTAAAAAAAAAAAAAAGCCGGCCTAAAAATGAACAACTCCCACCACCACCCCACTGCCTGAAATCATGTTACGTGAAGACCAAAACATAAAGACAAAAGCTGAATGATCTTTAAGGCACATTTCTGTGGGAACACGACCACACACTGAGGCACCCCGGTGGCTCAGTGGGTTGAGCATCCGACCCTTGGTTTCAGCTCAGGTTATGATCTCGGGGTCGTAGGACTGAGCTCCGCATCGGGCTCCGTGCTCAGTGAGGGGTCTGCTTAAGATTCTTTCTCTCTTCTTCCCCCCTGCTCCTCTCCCAGCTCGCATGTGCTCTCTCACTCCCTCTTGCTCTCTCAAATGAATAACTAAAATACTTAAAAAAAAAAAAAAAGGCAATATGACCACATGCAAAGAACGAAGGCAGACCCCTACCTTTGCTGTATATAAAAATTAACTCAAAAATGGATGAAAGACCTACATGTAAAATAGAAAGTGAAAAGACAACCTAGAGAACTGGAGAATATTTCTGTAAAGCATACATCTGAGAAGGGACTTGTATCTAGAATATGTAAATAACTATTAAAAATCAACAAAGGAGGGGCACCTGGGTGGCTCAGTGGGTTAAGCCTCTGCCTTCGGCTCAGGTCATGATCTCAGGGTCCTGGGATCGAGTCCCGCATCGGGCTCTCTGCTCTGCGGGGAGCCTGCTTCCTCCTCTCTCTCTCTCTCTCTGCTTGCCTCTCTGCCCACTTGTGATCTCTCTCTGTCAAATAAATTAAAAAAAAAAAATCTTAAAAAAAAAAAATCAACAAAGGAAAGACAACTCAATTAAAAACTGGGCAGAGGGCCTGAGTAGACATTTCTCCCAAGAAGATACACAAACAGCCAACAGACACATGCAAAGATGTGCAGCATCACTAGCCATTGGGCTAATGCAAATCAAACCCACAATGAGATTCCACTCCCGACCCCCTGGGAGGATCACCGTTAGAAAGACAGGCAATAACGGGTGTTGGCGAAGATGGAGAGGAACTGGCAGCTGCTAAGGGAAACTCTGATACTTCCTTGGCCAGTTAAACACAGAGCTACCATATGACCTAGGAGGTCCCCTCCCAGGTACATACCTGAGGAAATGAAAGCATACGTCCACACGGAAATCCGTACCTGTGTTCACAGTAGCACCACTCATAAGTGCGAGGAAGTAGCTAGAATGTCCATCAACCAGTGAATGGACAACTCAAATGCGTAATGTTATTCTGAAATAAAAGGGAATTAAGTACTGACAGAGGCCACAGCACGGACGAGACTTGAAAACATTATACTAAGTGAAAGAAGCCAGTCACAAAAGGACAAAATACTGCGTGGTTCTATTTATATGAAATGTCCAGGATTGGCAGATCTATGGACAAAGCAGACCAGCGGTCGCCTAGGGCTGCGGTAAACAGTGGGGACAGGGTACGGGATCTCTTTGGGGGTGACAAAAACGTTCTAAAACTGTGCGTAATTCTGTGGATATACTAACAACGCCGGAATTGTCCACCTTCAATTAGGGGTGAATTACATCTCAATAAAGTCATTACAAGAAAAAAAAGAAAAAAATGTGGCGTACTACATGAAACAGTTGGGTTGGGGTTGGGTTTTTGGCTTTTTGCTGTTTTCATTTTTCCTACCTCAAAGTTCTATCAGGGCAGTTTTTCCACTAGAAAAGAAAAAAAAAATCAGAGTATGAATTTAAGTATTAAGCCAATAGGTAATGAATTCACGGCAGCATCTTGCATGCTCGACGCACCCGGTCAAAATCGATTTCTTAGAAAGGACAAAACTAAAATCGGAAGCTCTGGACCAGATCGAGAGCTCTCTGTGTTTCTCCTCAGTCAGGTTCTGCCCTCGTGAAGCAGGACGCAAGGAGGCCACAGAGAAATCTGGCATAACCAAGGCATTTCCTACAATGATTCCGTAACTGCCAGATGCTTTCGACAAAAGGAAGCATTCCGGGCTCAAAGGTGCCCTCTGCCCTTGGGGCCCCCCTGCAGAGCAGGCAGGTGTTTCGTGCCCTCTGGAAAAAACAAACAAACAAACAAGCAGATGGCTTTTGCTCAGTGATCAGCAAAGCAGTGCTCCGCTAGCTTGCTCGCTCGCTCGGGGATACTCTGGGAATAGGGTTGTGCAGTCAAGGAAGTGTGGGAAGTGCCATGTGACCCGCTCTCGGAGACAGTCATGGTGCACAACAGATGCGCAAAGGTTCTGAGAAGTCCTGGAATGAAGTGACCTGTTCATCTCTGTTTATCCCAGGTTATGTGAGCGCAGAGGCTCTTCCCTCCACAGAGCATCTATCAGCATGTGCTGGAAGGATGGTAGAGGGAACTGTTTGATTAAAGAACAGACTAAAACCTACGGCATCCCAAACCCATACACATACTGAGCAGAAAGGGGGCAGGCCAACCAAGAGTGAGCAATGAATTATTTAATGCTCCGGGGCTCCCCAGGAGATGAGGCTCTTGCTCTCTGATGTGGCAAGAACAACGGGGTTCTGTGGTACCCTTTAGGGAGACCTCACTTAACCTTTTGGCGAAAAAAAGTGCCTTGTGGAGACCACCGGTGACTCAGAGCCTGAAATGTGTGTTCCAAAGCCTCAGGGTTTGAATATTATTTTAATATTAGAAATTTAAGAAAAGACGCCAGGAAAGAGACAGAACAGCTTCTAGAACTCTGAAGATATTTCCCTATTGATGGTTTTTATGGTTTCTAGCTCCCATCAAGTCAGAGCTTACATAACATGACTTAAGTCAGAGGCGGTCAACTGAGAGAAGGAGGCAACGTGAAAGATAGAAATAAACTCAGTTTGAAGAACTCTATGGGGAAACACCTGACTTTTTGCTCTCCTAAAGGAATCTGTGCCAAATCAGACAAAGCTGAGCAAAAAACACAGTACTTCTGTCAATAACACCAGCAACCCAGAAATCAGGGCAGTGTCCCCAAAGCCTCTGCCCTTGCTGCCCTCCAGAAACTTCTGGGAGCTGCTATGGCCCCGCCATTCTGACAACCGCCATTCTCTTGTCTTCACCATCTCTTAACTCGTGGTTTGCTGGCCCTCCTGCCTGCCCTCTGCCAAGCATGCCCCCCGATCTATGCGTGTCATCCCCCTCCACTGAGCCCCACAGGGCTCCCTCCATACCCACAGGGCCCCCCACAACCGCTCTGCCCACTTGGCTGGGAAGGCCAAACTCACAAAGGTGAAGTGACCTTCCTTAACTCACAGGATGGCTCTGGGACCAGAACCTTCACCATCTTCTGCCCACGCAGGAGCTGCTACGCAGAAACCAAGTTAGCGGCTGAGGGAACCCGTTTGAGGATTGAAACTCCTTCAAGTGATACATTGGTGTCACAGCCATGTGCTGCCCTGACTTTCAGTGGTCACTAGTCACCTTCAAAACCTGACACCAGAGGAGAAAAAAATCAAGCCGCCTGTCGGATTTGAGCCAGTCAGCAGTGGTAACAGACAACAGCGACATGACGCTCGGGTTTCAAATATCACCTCCAAGGCCGAAGAAAGCATACATCCATATTCATATGGTGAGTTTTAATTTGCTTTTTAGAAAAACTGCATTGCCAAGGCACACTACTGGCCTTACGTAACCAATGCCACATGTCAAAATCCAGAGACTTGACATGCCAATTAATCTTGAGACTTTGAAGAAGTTGACTTCTGCAAGAGTATTTCTAGTCTGAAAATTAGAATTGGAAAATACAGAGCCAAGTGTAATGTTCCATTTGGAATTATTTCTGAGATTAAAAAGAGGTGAGGACGAAGCTGGCGAGCCATTCAGCGCTAAAATGAAATGATGGGACAGGTCAAAGGTGACAATACCCAGGATGACCATGAAAACGTCGCTCTTTGCATTTGCGAAAATAATTTAACTTTTTACATATCAAAATGTTTGGAATTTATACAGAGCCTTTCATGCCAGGAGCTCCGTCTTTCATAATGCATGGTCTCATGAAGCTCCTGTTAATATTACCTCGTTTTAATGTGTGTCCCAGGTTAACTGTAAGAAAACGAAATCTAAGGGCTAGATGTTTACATTTTTTAGTTTTTCCATTTTAGATATTCTTCAACCATCGCAGCCCACAAGGAATCTCTGAGTGCTCATGAGAGTAAAAAACGATGAGTTTTTCCCTTTCAACTGAAGAGTTGAAAAGAATCCAGTTTTTCTTTGGAGTAAGTGGAAAATCAAACAGACAGCTACCCAGGACTTTATAAGCACAACACTGGAATTTCAACACAAGTCTTTTTTCTGTTTCAGTATGTAACAATGGAAGATGATGGCAAGTGGTACCTCTCTCGGGCTGGAGTGCACCACACATGTGTCTGGCCCTCCTCTGCCATGGTCACGGGGCGGGGGCGGGGGGAGGCAGGACAGAGACCGGCCCTCTGCACATGCCCTAGCGCTTAGCACCAGCAGGCTCCTCCGAAACGCTCACTGGTTTGAACCTGCCTTCAATGCTGGAAGTAAGCCATTAAAAGTCTTCCGCAGAGGTAAGTTGGGATGACACTATCTTTCTAGCCTGATACCAGGAAGCCTTTCATTCTGGTTATCTTAGGAATAGCAATTAAAAGGAAACACTCTGCATTATCCTGCAAACCATTTTTGTGAAGTCAAATAATTCACAGACCCCGAAAATTCAGACTGTGTTCTTTGGGTTGGAATTTAGAGTTTGTGAAAAGAGAATAAGGATGAGACTTTTACAGAAAAATTTACATTTCTCCAGAGACCTACTTCTTCCTCTTTTTCTTCTTGTTCTTCTTTTTGTTGTTGTTGTTTAAGATTTATTTATTTATTTTAGAGAGAGAGAATGATGGGGGAGGGGCAGAGGGAGAGGGAGAGGGAGAGAGAGAATGTCAAGCAGGCTCCGTGCTGAGCATGGAGCCTGGCACGGGGCTCGATCTCACGACTCTGAGTGGAAACCAAGAGATGACACTCCACCAATGGTGCCACCCAGGCGCCCCCTCCAGAGACCTACTTCTAATCGACGGGGGACCTCCTTTTGCCTGCCCAGGGTCCACACTGCCTCCCCTCTAGTAAGAGCCTCTGAGTTGGTTCTGGGCAGCGACCCCTCCTCCCTGGTTCTGGTCTTGGTGGTCGAACAAGGAAGGTGTCTGACCTTCCCTTGCCCAAGAGAAAGGCCACGGGCCTCAGTTATACCATCCAGACCCCTTGCCCTGCAACGGGAATCTCGGACCCAGTACCCCACACACTGAGGTGAGGTGAGAGCAGACTCACTTAGACAGTGGCGCTCAGGAGACTGTTAGCTCCCGCTGCCAAACCCCCCACAGCTGCCTGATCCGGGTCCTCTTCCAGACTAGTTCCTGCTAGTCAGCAAGCTGCCCACGGCCTCCAGGAGGTTCCCTTTGTCCTCTGGGTCGGCCAGGGGTGCCTTCTGCTGCTCGCACCCACAGCCTCCTGACTAACGCCCAGGCACTCCCCACATCCTCACAGGCCAGGAACACCTGCTGGGCCCATTCCGGGTCAGCCTGATCGACCGACCCAAGGCCTCATGCTGAACGGGACCCTGTTCAGCTGCTCAGATGACTGTGGGAATTCTTTAAAACAATAAAACGAAGTTGTTGAAAATGCTTTCTCTGATTCTCACCGGTTTCCTCCTTGTCGCCATCATCAGGATTGTCTTATCTGACGATGGAATTATAAGTTAAGCAGAAGATGCTATTCCTGTCAGAAAGACCCTTAAGGCTAGACTGTATCTAAAGAGAAGAGTTGAGTTTTTGGTCAGAAACTCAAGAAGCCGAGCAACCGGCCACCCAAAGCGCATTTGGGGGTGGGGACATTTCCTAATCTCTCATTTATCCTGTTGGGAAAATAGAAAACTAACAGGTAAGGCCCGGGTGAGGAACAAATCACACAGGACAACGTATGGGAAAGGCCCGTGAACCCCGGAAGCGATCGCTGTCCAGCTGGAAGGTGTGATCCCCGTGTTAGCCTGAACTCGCCAGCTCACCTTTGCCAGGGACGAGTGCCTTCCGGAAGGTTTCCTTCAGCGAGCTGTGCCCGTGTAAGAGTCTGTGGCTGGGAGAGATGGCCACGTGGGAGGTGCCGTAGATGGCCTCGGGTGTGGCCGTGTAGGCGGTCAGCTTTTCTCCGGTGACTTGACCATCCACCTGGCAGGTAAAAGCAGAGCCATTTCCTTCCTCAGGGCTCCTTTGGGGCTGTCGTGCTCCCGGGCCACGTCCCCTCCTCCCCTCCCCTCCTCAAGCCCAAACACCTGGGATAGTTCCGGGCTGCACCCCAGGGATGTGGAGCCCTGAGGTAACCCCTGGACTGGGCAGACACAGACAACAGAGACGACGATCACTATTTCTCTTCGAGAAGTCTGGTGCCCACTGCCAGACATATGTGGCGGCTCAGAATCGAACGTGGTCAAAGCATGCTGGGAAAGATGCCTCCCTCATTCTCCTGGCTCTTTTGTTCATAAATCAAAAATAGCTATCAACGTCGTGAGAAAGGAGCTATCCTTTCCTCCGGGATTTATAGTAAAATAAATAAATACATAAATAAATAAATAAATAAATAAATAAATAAATAAAGGCATCTGCTTTTCTAACCAGAAAGACAGTCACTGAGGTTAAAACTGTTCTGAAGAGGAAAGAGAAGACACCTCAGGTCCCGCCTTAGCACGGTCCTAGGCTGGTTAAATGCCTCTGAAAGAAGAGGTATACATTAGGCATCAACTGAATGCTAATTATAGGACAGACACAGAGGGGACAGATGCTCCTGCCTTCACACATTCACTCAGATGTGCTCACAGCGGGCCAGTGACGGGCAAGTGTATACTATGGCCTGAGTGCCGGCTAGGGGTCCCCTATGGAGCCAGACTTAGGTCCTGTACCTGCCAGACTGAGAGTGCTCCCTCCCCTGAGACATCTCATTTTCAGGTGGGTCCAGGAACAGAGACGGAAACGTTTTCATTAATAAAATGTTGGGGAAGAGAGAGAACGTGGAAGCCATTTCCTGTACAGCGGCCGAACGGCTCAGAGACCCACCACCTTCAGCCTGGCTGAGAAGCCAAGGCCTTTTGACACGGGGGCCCGACCCAGTCTAATGCGTAGGACCCCAAAAGAAATGGCCCCAAGAGTCTGAACCAAAGTAGCAGCTGGACTGAATTTCAGAAATCTCACCACCTTCTCAGGAAAGTGGTGACAGAATTTGGTCATTTCAGGATTTGGTTTTCAAAGCTTTCAAAGTCCCTGCTCCCTCATGGGGGTGGGGGGCGGGCTTCCCGTGTCTGCAGTTGGGAGTGAAGTGGACCACATTTGTGAGGAGACGACCCAGGCAAGTGTGAGCTCTGTGACAGGCAGCAGGAGCTCAGCAGACACCGGCATGGCTGTCAGTAGGAGGAGTCTAGAAAAGTAGGTCAACTCTGTCTCTTGGCTGCCGTCCCCTCCTTCTCAAGGTCTGGCCTAAGGTGAGGGATGGGTCTGTAGCTAAGGGCACAAAAGTCTTGCATAGGGAGGAGACATCTGAAGAATTAAAACAAAACACAAAACAAAAAACCAAAATCCCCAGAACCTTCCCAGGTAAGAAACAGCAAAACAACAACCATCTTGTCTTGTAAGGACAAAGAGAAAGGTTTGGGGAGGGCACCTTTTGGAGGAGGTGGGCTTTTGGTAGTGACCTCTGACCAGTGTTTCCACACAGGTAGGATCTTTTGAACCCTGAGTCAGCCCAGGACCCTCACCAGCTTCGGGTGTGCCCCACTTTGAGGTGGTGTCACCCTTGGCTTGTTGGCTTTTAACCTGCTTTGTGACATGAACACCTTGGAGCTCTGGGCCTGCTGCACAGGAAAATGCCCACACATCCTTCTGCACCTCATCTCAGGGAGTTCCTGGACCCACAGAAAACCTTCTACCTGTGCTGACCAGGAGGGTGGCCTGTAGCAGTAGGAGGCAACGGAACCACTTGGAATGTGGCCAGCGTTGCTCTACATGTAAGAGAGCACAGATTTCAAAGACTGTACGAAAACCCGAGTGTCGACGGTTTCCTCACGTCCTGAAACGATCATTTCTTGGTATACAATGGGTTAAATAAAGATACGTTATTAAAACCAATTTCGCCTCTTTCTTTGCACTTTTAAAAACGTGGCTATTGCCAAGTTTGAGATGCTGCTGCTTGGTTGGCTCGGTGAGTTCTGAAACCGCAGATATGTGGATCTGTGAGCGTGAATCCACAGACAGGCTTTGCTCCATCACCTTCAATGCGAAGTCCAGATGGCAGCCCACACAGTCCCCGATCCAGTGGGCCTGCATGCCTTTTATTCCATACCACTCTGGAAGGTCCGCCAGCGCGTCCTGCATGGCCTGTGGGAATGGCAGGAGAAGAGGGCTAGAATGGCAAAGCTTATTTAAGGGATGCCCGGGCTACGGGGCTTGCTAAGGCAGGAAAAGCGGGACATTAAAGGAGGCTCCGAATTCAGCCCTCTCCTTGTCCACCTGCCAATCCGAGGAGCCCAGCGAGGGTCGGAAACAGATGCACTCACCATGACTCAATTTCGTGAGATGGGTCTGACCGATTTCTCTATTCTGAGCGGGCCAACGTATGGCGAAAAGAAGAAAATTAATGAGGAAAGACCTTAATTAACATCTTTGATGAATGCAGTGAGCACATTCTCTCCCACAGTCTGGGAATGAAACAAAACAAGATCAAGTTTCTGAATTTTGAAACTTAAGGCAGGCAACTCAGGGGGCTGGGCATGGCACAAGTCAGCTGTTGCAAAACCAGGACACTATGAATGACATCTTGGCATTAAAAAAATAAAAATCGGCTGAAGGGAAACCATCGCACTGATTTGCGTAAACATTTGCTATTACAAGTGCGTACATATTTTCACTGTTTTTGTGCGGGTGTGTCTATGCTCAGTCCTAAATCCCTACAGCAGGGAGGCTTTTCTATAAATTACTCTCTATGGCCTCAAGTCCATGCCATCATTTAGCATTTGATGATGAGATACATTCCTCCAACAGTTGGATTTAGAAGGGGCGCCTGGGTAGCTCAGTCACTTAGGCATCTGACTCCTGATTTCGGCTCAGGTCGTGATCTCGCGGTGGTGAGATTGAGCCCTGCATCGGGCTCCGTGCTCAGCGGAAGACAATCCTCTGCCCCTCCCCTCACTAGTGCATTCCCACTCGCAGGTGCTCTCTCTCTCTCTCTAAAATAAATAAATCTTTTTTAAAAAAAGAGTAAACCACATCTCTGTAACATGAAGAGTCCAATTTTAAATTCCTAGTTGTATTATGATTAACATAGGCAACATAATGATGCCTTACTGGTCTGGTGTTCTTAATTCATAAAGTGCTTTTACACACATCTCTTCTCCCATACTCTGGTGAAACGTAGCTCATTTTCAAACCAATGAACTTACGCTGCGGGAGGTTACAGCTCTCTGATGTGAGGCCACAAGAGTGTATGAGTCATGACTAGACCCTGACTTACTATTCCTCAGTCGTGTGATAAACAACACAGAGCCTTCTCTATGCCTGTCATCTGTCCATCCATCCAGGATGGACATCTGGAATACTCAATAGGGTCTGGAAGCTTGAAGATCCAGAAATTTCATCTGCAGCAGAAATTATGGATAATGGACAGCAATGTGTTTATTAATTTCTTCCCCCCCACCTTTTTTTTTACAAGATTCTATTTATTTATTTCGCAGAGGGAGAGTGAGAGAGCACAAGCAGGGCGAGCAGTTGGCAGTGGAGGAGAGAGAAGCAGACTCCCCACCGAGCAGGGAGCCAGGTGTGGGGCTTGATCCCAGGACCCCGGGATCATGACCTGAGCTGAAGGCAGACACTTAACCGACTGAGCCACCCAGGCGCCCCCATTTGTTTCTTTATTCTACTGCAAGGTATTAGCCACCCACTTGTCCACACCAAGACCTCAATCTAGGCACTGGGGGTTGGGCATACGCAAGACAGGACAAACCAGCGTTCCGCCCATGGAGTTTAAACAATGCACACACGCAGTCTGTTGCTGTCAGTCGGGTAACTGATCAAAATTCAATGCCAGATGCAATTAGTATCACAGAAGGTGAGACACGGGTCCTGGAGATGAGGCGAGGCAGAAGCAAAATAGTGGGCAGGCAGGGAAGAAAATGAGCAGAGTGAGAAATGGGGAGAGAGCCAAAAAGGCTGGGTGGATGAACCCTAGAGAAGGAGAAGGAAAGTCACGGGAATGGGTGGGTGGGGAAAGCGAGGCTCCAAAAAGCAAAGACAGGAAGGGGGAAGAATAGTGGACTTGGAAGCAGAGAGATAATGGGGAAATGGCACAAGTGAGGGAATGAAAGTTGGGGAGCCCCTGCCATGTGTGGGGCTACGGGGCATCTGCACAGTAAGGTGGAACAGAGCCGCATGGAACATGGCTTACGGGCTGCTAGGTGACACGGTGAGCCTTCCGGCCACAGGGCTGTCAGTCTCAAGTAATGCGCGAAGGAAAGAGGGAGCAGAGCTATACTACATGCAAATGGAAAGCAGACAAAATGGAAGAGGGAGAGCACTGGAAAGCCTTGTGAGTTCAAGTTGCCCTTTGAACATAACCACACACCAAGGCTAGGCAGGTCCCCTCTCCTTCTGCCGCCAACAAACCTAGTGAGGACACTCAGCGTAATCTCCAATGTAGAGACCCAAACACCCTGGGTGTTGGTAGGTCATTTCCAACACATGATCCTAGGCTTCTCCCATTTCTGGACCGTTACTTATGAAAGGTGAAAAATGCTTTTTTTTGTGTAAAGATTTTATTTATTTATTTGACAGAGGGAAAAAGAGAGCACAAGTTGGGGAGCAGCAGGCAGAGGCAGAGGGAGAAGCAGGCTTCCTGCTGAGCAGGGAGCCCCACACAGGGCTTGATCCCAGGACCCCAGGATCATGACCTGAGACGAAGACAGATACTTAACTGACGGAGCCACCCAGGTGCCCTGAGAAATGCTTTTTACGACAAAATATAACCAACTAGAAACTGTGGGTACTTCAAAGTCTACTTGGTAATTTGGATAGGAGATCCGTGAAAACCAAACCGTTGGTAAAGAAGATACAGGAAAATTTAAAGTAAGCTTTAAAACTTGAGTTCATCGCGATCTGTGCTTGACACGCCGTATGATGCCGACGAGACTATGTTGTACCAAGAACGCTTGCCCCAATCTCCCAGGGGTGGATCAAAGGGATCTAGAGCTGCCAGTTTTAAGCAGAATAAGGAACAAATCAACCACGTACAAATGCCACATGTACGTTCCAACTCCCTGTGATCGTGAGAAGGCTTCCCGGGTGGGGGGGAATCTAAAATACGTGATGGTTAGAGAACCGGGTGGCTCAGTCGGTTAAGTGACCCAACTCTTGATTTCAGCTCAGGTCATAATCTCAGGGTCATGAGATCCAGCCCCATTCTGGACTCAGCACCGGGCGGGGAGCCTGCTTGAGATTCTCTTTCCCCCTGCCCCTCCCCCTCCCCAAATAAAATAAAACACTTGATGGTGACACATGAAGGAGACCAACAGGGGCCATGACGTTTCTGTATTTGCTGGAGTGAAAGATGGCTTTTGGGAAAGTGGCACTTGAGTCCTGCTCCAGATTGTTAATTACGCTTCGACTACAGTGACGTTCAAAAACACGGAGCCTGCCAAAGGCGCCAGCATGGGCCATGTCCCTGGCCTGCTCTGGCCACCTGCCTAACTCGCCCCCCGCCTCTCCATTGTTCATCTCTTCTGCGGGCTGCGTGCCTGCTCCCTGATGGTCAGAAGGTCCCTGAGAGCAAGCACTGTGTTCAGTGTGGCTCACCACTGAGTATGCAGCACCTACTGTATACCCACGGCGCACAGCAGACATGTGGAATCCAGGAAAAGCATGAAGACATGAGAAATGGGCCTCAAGCCAAGGTAATGTAGAGACCAACCCTTTTTTGTCCTCTCCTCCCCTCCAGTAGTGAAGAGAAAGTCTGTCTTTAACATCATCTGGAGCAAGCGAACAATCTCTGCTTTCAGGAGACCCGTCCTAGTGGCATTCCACTGACTGCGCACAGGTGGCCTCATCCTCCTGGGGTCCAGGATCACAAGCCTGGCTCTTCAGGGGGCCCCTGGGTGGTCTCTCAGCTTCACTGGCGTCCTTGTCTTTCCCTCTCTTAGGCAACTCAGGAGGCCTCAATCCCATGGTTGTAACGCGGCAAGCGGTCTACTTTAAGAGAAAGTTACAGGGGCGCCTGGGTGGCTCAGCCAGTTGGGCATCTGCCTTCAGCTCAGGTCATGATCTCAGTGTCCTGCTCAGCAGGGAGCCTGCTTCTCCCTCTCCTCTGTCCCTGCTCATGCTCTCTCTTGCTATCTCTCTCTCAAATACATAAAATCTTAGAGAGAGAGAGAGAGAGAGAGAGAGAAACTTACAAAGGGCTAAAAAGAAAACCTGATACCGGATTTATTTTTAAAATGTGACTTCTGGGGTGTCTAAAAATCACTCATGGTGATGACTAAAGGCAGCAGAAGATGACTCATCAAAGAAAAGTTCAATTATAGGCTATGTGTAGTTTTACATATATTTAGCGGAAACGGACTGACCTCGTACATCCAGGGTACGGACGAACACCGAGCTAGCTCGAAGGCTGACCTGATCCAGACAGCCTGCTTCCTGATTCTCTCAGATCAGTATTGGCTTCTCCACCTTTCCCTTTCCTGGCTGACCCAAACAGAATGTGAATTTGCGGAGCTACGTACACATGCGATGGTCTGAAAATGCTCAAAAATGAATATTAGAAACATGGGAGCATTTGTTACTGACAGCACAGACTTGAGAAGCTGCAGTATGACCCAGGGTGTAAGGTGAGTCCTGGGATTCGATCTTGGATCCATTGTCCTCGAGAGGCGTGAGAGAGAAAACCGAGTTGGTTAAGAACTGCAGTGCATACTTCACCTAAACATAAAGCTCTACTAGAATTTGGTTCTTTCAAAGTCACCAGCGGCTTTGGAAATTCAGACAGGGCACGTGGTATCTCCATTATGAATGAATCACATACCCAAGTTTCCCCGTCCCCGTCCCCGTCCCCGTCAATTACAAAATGGTCGCTGAGCTCCTTCCGTGACAGAAGACACTGTGTTTGGTGTGATAAAAGGCACCAGGACCTCCAGAGGACAGGAGCATGTCACACTGCCTCACGGCGTCCAATCAGCAAAACCCAGGAAACTCTAGGGGTCCTGCAGCCCAGCTACCTCCAACAGATAAATTGTAAGAAAAGGAAAGGGAGAAAGGCAAACCTGCACATGAAGACAGTCATGCTCAAATTAAAAGAGGGAGGGTAAGATTAAACCCCAGAGTCCAGGGAGGCCCATGCGGGCAAAGTTACCGAGAAACGTCAGGGAGAACCTGGCTGCTGGGGAGACCAGTTATTATGGGAAAGGGGAAGAAGGAGGGCTTCAGGGGTGTTGGCACAACTCAGCATCTTGACCTCCAAGAGTGGCCGCTTTCAAAGAAATCGATAAGCTATCTATATGGTTACCTGCATTTCATTTTACAGTAAAAATGTCAGCGTGAAACACAGACTCGCTCAGTTTGGTTCTGCAGAGCTCACAGCTCTCCATCCCAGTGCGCTCCTGGAGAGTGGGGCATGGGCCAAGGCTGGCCTGCGGGCTCTGGGATGCGGCTTCAGCCTCTCCAGTTTTTCTTGAGAACCCACACAGGGCATGGCCAGAGCCCAGACGTGTGCTTTGGGTTGGACAAATGCTAATCAAATTGCCATTTAACTCCCTCTACTTGAGGGGGAGCCTGGAAGAGGAGAACCAGCAGAACTGCCCTCCAGCCCCCCAGGTAGGGAAGGAATGATGTCCGTAGAACCCTTCCTAGTACTTTTACATGTGTGGCAACATTGAAGATGGGGCACATGTCATGTTCACAACAGCACAAGACAGCACCAGCCCACCTCGTAGATGAGAATACAAGTCTTTTCCCCAGGTGTCCCCAGCAAGGATGGTGGTGGGGGGCGGGGGAAGCACTGGGAAAGCAGCGCTCAAAGCCCGTCGTCCCTTCCTACACCTGCCACCCCGTGACCACCCTGCCATCCAAGCACTTAAATTCAGTTCTCCCGTGTCCAGGTTTCAGGGAGTATTGACTCCCCCTTCTCAAACTTAGAAGAGATGCTTATGCGAGATCTGCCTGCGTCTATTATCTCATTTATTTTGCAATTTTATGGCTGGAAAGAAGATTCTGGTTACGGAGTCATGGGGCTGAAACTGTCAGTACAATTCCCCCTCCCTGTACAGAGGCTACCGAGGTTCAGCAACCTGCCACCATCACTTGGCGAACTGAAGCCAGGCCCTGAACTCCGGGCCTTAGTATATTAAGCAGCCCTCATTTAACGAGGATGCACTCTCCTCGAATCCCCCCCCCCACCCCCGGGCCACGGTGAACTTGGACTGCGTTGGCTGCCCAGCACCTGCTCTTCTTTCTTGGGGGCAATCCACAATGGGCGAGTGGCAGGGCCCCACCACCCACTATGGAGAGTTTCCAGGGCCCACTTTCCTCTTCTGTGGAAGCTAAACACATTCCGGAATTGGTACAGTCTTGGAACATTGTGGCTCCGGAGGGAAGCGGGGAGGTTCGACCCAGAGGCACCCGAGGAACTGGTTTAAATGCCACACCAGACCCGAGATTTGGGGACTGACAATAGTGGTGGCTTCCTGGGCAAGACCCTAGCCACGTCCCTGTGCTCCCTGAGTCCTGCCAAAGTCTGGGTCTCCAGCCTTCCCACCCAACTCTGAGTAACCCCATCCTCTTCTGATCCATTCCTTTGGGGCTGAAATTAATAGAGTAACTTAAGGTGGTTTGCAACCACTTTTCCTAATTAAGATCAATGGATTTACAAAGTTTCAACATCCTGATGAATATTAGCTGATACTTTACTGCCTTGATATCATTGTAACGAAAGTCTAAAATCAGGGCGCCTGGGTGGCTCAGTCGGTTAAGCGGCTGCCTTCAGCTTAGGTCATGATTTCAGGGTCTTGAGATGGAGTCCCACATCGAGGTCCCTGCTCAGCGGGGAGTCTGCCTCTCCCTCGGCTCTGTTGCTCCCCCTGCTTGTACTCTCTCTGTCTATCCAATAAATAAATAAAATCTTTTTAAAAAGTATAAAAAATTGAATACATTAATTATATATTAATATTAATAAATGAGTAATCAATCTTCTGATTAAACTGCACGTTCTAGAAAGCTTTTCAATTTATGGAACAATTTAGGGGATCTTAAATGCCCCCAGGCACGTAAGTAGTGTATTATAAGCCCTGAAAACGACCCACGGCTTTTCCTCTCCAGTAATCAATAAGTCCCATTTAACTTCCAAGCAAACCCACATGTGGTCTCACGGGATCTGACGTCTTTCCATCGGATAAAACCCACATTACATGATTTGAAGATTAGCTCCACAGCCCACACTATCCTTTTCTGCCACAGAAAATGCAGTTGACAGGGTCCTAACCTGACGGTGCTTGAAAACCCCCTCCCCTCCCCTGCCTTACTGAGCCACTAAGTGAGTACCTGAGCCCTCTCGTTGTGTTTTTCTTCTAGACCAAATCATCCAGGCTGAAATACTTCTGGTGGAGGTGCTTTGCTTAAAATATTCAGATCTCAGGGAGGACAAAAGATCTGAATTGAATGAAATGTGAATGTTTTGATATGTTAACTAGGGGAGGGAGGACACCTGCTTGGAACCTCAACCAAATCTATGACTATTTTTAAAAAGCAGAAGAACTTTTAAAAAACAAACCAAATGAAATCAGCATCTCCAGAACAACCCAGCAAACCCTGTTTCGTCCCCAGAGACACATGACGCATCACCGATTTTTGAACAGGGTTTTAGAAAGCACAGCCCAGCAGCCCCCCAGGACCTCACCTTCGTCCTGCGCGGTTGCCCCACCATCTCCACCACACCGGGAACAATGTGGGGGGTATTTATGGACATCTTATGGTGCTACAGTTGTTCAGTCTAAAAGTAGGCTATGTTTATCTGTTTGGGTGTTTGGGTTGAGATCACGTATATCCTTCTTCCTTTCGGGGGCAATTACGGTAATAGCAGATGGAATTCATCTTGTCTCACGTCCTTAAATTTGGCAAACACTTGGCAGTGCCTCCCTTCCCCTACCCCAGCCAACATCAATGCACAGAAATCTTACTGGTTCACCCCCAAACCTGGGGAAACAGCAGGTTTTGAGACTCTTCTTAAAAGTGCGGTGAAATCACTTTTCCAAGGACATCAGAGAGAACCTGATACGTAAGAGCTGAAGCCTATTCTAGGAGCCGCCCTGCTCTCTCCTCTGGTCCCTCTCCACCAAGCCCAGGGCGTCGGCAAGGTTTGGCAACCATGGATTTATTCAACTCCCCTCACTTAATAAATGAAAAAAAAAATGGCTCACTCAACCAAGTCCACGGCAGACCCCAAATAATGAGCTGCTCAGATCTCCTCATTGTTCTGGGCTCTCTGTGCTCTTTGCCCATAACTTAAAATTAAACAAAAGACCATGTCTTCCATCTACAAAACCTAGAAATTAACCATATGAATGGGCTTCACCTTCAACTTTTACAAATAATGACTGGACTAATACCCAAGTCAAATGGGACCGTTTCCCTGTGGTTATCACTCAGCAGACACAGGTTTGCAAAGGGCCCTTACAATCATTTTCATCACGACAGGGCTGAAAATGCAGCCAGCGTTGCCCCACAGGCACACCATCTGAATGCAGATGCTTCAGGAAGCCGAAACAGGATGGTACGTTAGTGAGTCTGACTGGGAGCCAGAGTTGAAGAACTCGAACCTACAAGAGATGGGCTGACCCGTGCATCCAAACAAAAAAGCTTCAGGGATGTGAAACATAATCGTGAATAAGAAAGGCAAAGATTGAAACTCAAAAGCTGGGGATGAAAAGGGAATTAAATATAACATAGCTAGTCTGACTCTTTCTCCAAAGAAGCAGAAATAAATCCAGACCTCCCAAGAGAGGACAGTATGTGGGCTAAAGCATTAAGAATTATGGTCCACAAGTAAGAATTCCAGAAGAAGAGGTTTTAAAAACATGATACACGTTAGAAGACCTTAGTTAGGGGCACCTGGGCGGCTCAGTGGGTTAATGCCTCTGCCATGCTCAGGTCATGATCCCGGAGTCCTGGGATGGAGCCCCACATCGGGCTCTCGCAGGGAGCCTGCTTCCCTTCCTCTCAATCTGCCTGCCTCTCTGCCTACTTGTGATCTCTGTCTGTCAAATAAATAAAAAAATCTTAAAAAAAAAAAAAAAAAAAGAAGACCTTAGTTAAAAAAAAAAAAAAAAGGTTTAGGCAAACTGAGAAACACAGTGGATTTTATTAGCTACTAAGGGAGAGAGCTCAGAAACCAGAGCCTGGAGAGCTGGGCACTGATTAGAAGCGGAACGGAAGAGAAAGATTTAATGACAAGATCTAATTAAAATGGACACTTTTTAAAGTCTTAACACTTAGCCAACTTCTGAATCAGTGTGATCTGCGTAGCAATTATGTTTGAATTATAAATTCTTAAGTGCTTTTTTCCTAAAACTTGATTTGTTGCCAAGATGTTCTCTTCCTTTTTGTTTTCAAGACCCTTTCAATGCAGTCATTCCAAAGACATATCATATATCTGAGCTGCAATAAAAGAAAATAAATGCTGAAGGCAGTAAGATGTTTATAAGAACTCTAGATGTCCCCTCTAGAATATTCTAGAGGGATAAACTCTCCCATTCATCTCCCTCTCCTTAGTTGACTCTGGCAGGAAGTTGTATACAAGGATTTCCACATTAGAAAGCTCACGTTGCCTAATGTCTACCTTGCTCACTTCCCTCTGACAGCTGTATTTCCACCTCTTCTGAAAGGTGATACGGGTTTCTAGCAAAATCCATTTGTTGTGGCATCTCAAGGCAAAACATTTATTTGCAAATACACGTTGTGCTATCCAAGAGTCTCAATTCCAGCGAAGGTGTTATTAACCCAGAAGGGAGATAAACCAGGTCTGAGCAAGGCATCCTGTTGAAGATACATGACTCGCCAACAAGGTGCGTGTCCCTGGGACCATGGGGGTCAAAGGAGAAGAGGAGCCAGGCAGCTCACATGAACACTGAGTGTGCACCTCAGAGCTGAGGCAAGGACAGGGACACACCAAGTGCTATTAGATAGCTTCCAGGTAGCTGGACAGAAGGTGCTGGGTGTAACCACCAGGGACGGATGTGGGGAAGGAAACCATAAAGCATGGCGGTAGCCATTTTGGCTCATCTCCTCTTATCCCCACATGCCTACATTAACTCCGGGCACACCTAGGAGCCTTTTTCCACACTTCAGACCTAAGCAAACCCCTTCTCTGGCAGAACACTTCTAATTCCACCCACTTCCAAGAAGTGGTGAGCACAGGTTCTGAAATGTCGCCCCCACGCCCCTAAGAATACAGATGATGGAGGACAGACTCTCCCAATGGCAGTCATCTGTCTGGACGAGGCTGCTTCTGATTCCTGGAAGCCACTCGGGTCACCTCACTGCCTCTAGGAGGACAGGACCCAATCGAGGCCATCCTGTACCCCACACGAGGAGGAACAAACAGTAAAACGGCCACATCATGTACTTAGTCCAATCTGTGACTCTAGGGTACCCTTGTCTGGAAAGGTGGTTTTGTTCTGGGAAAGCAGAGTCTCGGGAACAAGACTGAAAGCCTTTTACTGGTCTAATAAGGGAAAAAAAAAAAAAAAAAAACGGGGACAGCAGTCCCAGGGGACATTCCGCTAAATTACCTTGACGTTGGAAGCCTGCCCATAAACTGAAAACTTGCAGGAACATTAAGACCATCCCTTCCAAGGCACTCAGGTCTGGAGAACATATGTAAATAAATGCTGACATAACCCTCCTATCAGGTGTTTTGTTGTGTGATAACGGAAATGATAACAATCGTTCTGGAAAATATGAAGAGGGACGAAGAACAACAAGTTTCCCATAATCAATATATACACCCAGGGAGACAACAATTAATATTTTACTCCATATCTTTCCATCCTACTAATACCCCATCTTTTACTGATTCAAAGATGCACATTTTCTATTTTTTTTTAAAGATTTTTTTATTTATTTGAGGGGAGGGGAGGGAGCATGAGCTGGGGGAAGGGCAGAGGCAGAAGGAGACCAAGAATCTCAAGCAGAGTCCATGCTGAGTGTGGAGAGGAACCCGATGCGGGGCTCGATCCCAGGACCCTGAGACCATGACCTGAGCCGAAATCAAGAGTCAGATGTTTAACCAACTGAGCCACCCAGGTGCCCCAAAGATGCACATTTTCCCCACAGATGCTGAAACTGGGACCTGTCTTACAACAATGGTGCCTTTGACACCATGTTTCTTTCTTATGGAGCGTAAGATGTCATGCCAATCCTGTGTTACAGCTGATAAAACGTAGCAGGGTGGCGGGTACTCGTGGGATCGCCACATAGTTGAAATCATGCCTTTAGGATACTCTTTTTAAACTGCCGGAGTTCGTGTTTTGCCAGAACTGTTCACAATTTATCACAGCTCTAGAAAGGATTAAATCTTTATTTCGAGCAAATCTGACTCTCAAAATTAGCCACTCTGGAATAGTAAACAAAACAGAGAGAAATGGAAAGATACTGTGGAAAATGATCTCTTTCTCTGAGAGGGACACTTCTTGTGAATAACAAAACACTATCACATGATTATGGATGTGGCCCTTAATGCCTGTTTCCCTCATAGCCTGGCAGCCATGGGATCAGTGTCCCTGTTCTCCGAGCAGCTGGGCTCAGAAGGTCCAGGGTAAGGACAGGACCGTGGAGGGGAGATAGGACACAAAAAGACACTGGTTCAGCTCAGAGGCCAGGAAGCCGATTCCATCAAGCACAAACTAGAAAACCTCCAACTCGTGTACCTGCCACTACCTGGCCATCTGTGCCCTGGCCCTGGCCCTGTGACAGTTCCCACCGTGCCCGTGTCTGGCCTTCTGGCAACACCTGCCCTCTGACCGCACCGCGTGCTAAAAAATGCCTGGTTGCTTGGGAACCTGTGCTCAGAGCTGCTGGAAAGCACATAGACCTGGCTGGGGCTCGGGAGACCCAAGTTGGGTCCTGGCTTTCTCAGGCTTGGGGGCCTTAGCTATAAAATGAGAAATGGGCTGGGTTGGTCATTTTCAAGGACACCTCGAGCTGGCCGTGAGCACCCCCGGGAGAAGAGGGAGGGCAGGGTGTACACTGCTTAAGACAAACCAACACCTGATCCCTTTGTCCTTAGATACCGTATCGATTCTGTAATTTCCAAATCATGAGAGTCTTTTTGGCTTGCATTTGTTTTTGAGATCAGGGCAGGGATTTAAAAAGCACGGGAGACTGTGGGCTAAATGTGGGGGAGACTGTCTACTGTTTGCTCAAGTTTCCTTTGGTTTTACAATCCAAATATCGGGGCACCTGGGTGGCTCAGTCATTTAAGCCTCCACCTTTGGCTCAGGTTATGATCTCGGGGATGTGGGACGAAGCCCCATGTCAGGCACCGTGCTCAGCAGGGAGTCTGCTTGGGATTTTCTCTCTCTCCCCCTCTCCCCCCATTCATGCACACACACTCTCTCAAATAAATAAATAAAATCTATAAAATCCAAATGTCTCCCTGAGCTAAAGGGATTCATGACACTCACAGCCCTCCCTGGCATGCCCAGGGACCCCCCCACCCCCTACAACAAGGTATGAACAAATAAATCTCTTTACTCCCATGGGGTCCAGGCTAATACTTCGAGAAGGAAAGAGGTCCTTATTCCCCAAAGGACCTGGCCAGGAGCTCAGAAAGCCCACTCAGGGTTTAAGAGCAAGACAACATGTTTAGTTCTGCCTTCACTTTTTCCTCATTAGATTTACAGTTTATTTCGTTGTCAAAATAACCTAAGAAGCATATTACAGTCAACCCTTGAACATCATGGGTTTGGTCCATACAGTACAGCACCATAAATGTACTCTCTCTTCCCTGTGATTTTCTTTTCCTCCGAACATCTTCTCTTCTCTAGCTGACTTAATTTTTTTTTTTTACATGTGGTGCTGATTTTTAATGAATATTATAAAACTTTGGCTGGCCCTACTGAGAGAAGGATCATAAATCCCCCCTGTAAAATGGGCACTGGCATACGCTGAGGAAGCAGTGAAGCATTGCCCTGGAGTCTTGCGATACCTAGCTGACTTAATTGTTAAGACGACAGTATAAAATACATACAACCCACATAATATGTGTTCGTCGACTGTTTCTGTTATCAGTTAAGCCTCCAGTCAACAGTAGGCTATGAGGGGTTAAATTTCTGGGGACTCAAAAGTTATCTGTGAATTTTCAACTGCATGGGGGGATCAGCACCCCTGAACCCCATGTTGTTCAAGGGTCAATGGTATTAATTTCTTTCTTTCATTTTCCCTTTGCAGTCATCCTTCTATCTTAGAAACAAAACCCCCAAAACAATACAGAAATGGAAGCTTCTTGTTTGCTGAGTGTGCGTGCTGACCAGAAGCCTGGGGTCCGCTTCAGAAGTACTTTGGGGAGGCTGTGTGGGCACAGCTGTCCTCAGTTGCCAGATGGGAGGGACACAGGTGGGCACAAGGCGCCAGGGCGAAGGGAAAGGAGAGCCCATGGGGAACGGAGCAAACGGAGAGCACACAGATGTGACCAGGCACTGGCACAGGACCTGCCAGAGGTATACAGGAAGGCTCTGTGTTTAGGGAGAGGAAATCTAATTGCCGGGGTCATCTCAGTACCTTCTAGAAACACTGTGGGTTTCAGAACTCCAGAGCCGGGGCTCCTGCCCTACACCAACTCTGCTGAACCTTTCCAGGAAGAGCTCCTACCAAGGTCTGCGCAGAGTCACCCTCATCCCCATCCCAGCAGTGTCACTGTCACCCCCAGCTGTAGCTACGATCTACTCTAGGCAGCGGGAGCCTCGCCTGGGGACGGCCAGGGAGCTGTCAGCCTCAAGGCACCTGCTTTTCTTTTGCCTCTGTGCCCCACCACCCTGGGTCATGCCACTATCATCCAGAAGGACTTCCAAGCAGCCAGGTGGTGGCTCTCCCTGTAAGAAGGCCAACCATCACCCCGAGGAGTGCAGAGAGGACAGCATGGAAGGTGGGGGGGATTGCGTTCACCGTACAGCTTAGGAGAAGAAAGAGCCGGGAGAAGCAGAGAATACAGAGATGAGAAAGAAGTCAGATTACGTAAGAAGGAGCAGATTTAACAACTAATTAGTTTTGTGAGCCAGGGTGTCAAAAGCAGATCCTGGGGACGAGAGCAGAGTCTGCGCTTTCCAAAAGGAGAGCCAGCTGGGGCCTGGCGGAGAATTCTAGCAGGAAGCTCGCACTCAGTGCCCCCGAGCACTGTTCCCGGAGCTCAGGGGCCCGGAGCCTGCATGGGCTCTGCCACTCCTACCACTCAGAAGCTGAGAACGTATTTTTTACAGGCGGGGATGATGCTGTAATAGCTTTAAAGCCACAGGGCTTTGAAGAGCAAACCCTCACAGTAGATAAACCCTCGCATCACGGTTAAATGTGGCCCTGGCCAGTGTCCTTGCTGCTTTTCATCCCACAGCCTTGCAGAGAAGCGGACAGCTCATCAAATGTGACTTACTGGCTCCTCTGGGTTCCCAGAAACTTTGCCTCCTTGGCCCACCTCTCACTTGGACCTACACCCACCCCGTGAAGGCCCAGGCTGCACACACAGGGGCAGCCCTCTTCTGGCCCCAAGGGTCTTTCTTGGGGGCAAGGGAGCAGGGATGACTGTGACGATGCTGGAGAGCACTGGTGGGGGTTGGGGGGAGCCCGAGGTCTACCCTGTGCTCCAGGAAGTGAGGAAGGCTGCAAAGTGCAGCTGTCAAACCTCACTGACCAGTCCCTTTGCAAAGCTTCCCGAGCAGCACAGGAATGACTTGGTGTCAGAGGGAGGGCAGATCCCGGCATCATCGGTGAGCCAGCTGCTGTTTGGGGTCTGACGGCGGCTGTGAGGGGCAGAGCAGAAAGCCTGGCACCAGGCCCAATTTCCAGAAGACAGCCAAATGCTTTCGCAATCAACCCAAGGCCTCAGAACTAGAACCGGGGAGCCTGAGGGTCCTCATTACGGGGGGCAGGGGACCCTCAGGCACCCAGGGGTACGTGTTGGAGACTGGAGCTTGGCACCCTGGGCCGTTTGGGGCTATCTTTCTGCTCCAGCCTCTAGAGCTCCTGTCATAAAGCCCAAACCCCTTCCCAGACCTCCTCGCCTCTCCCACCCAGTGTTTTCACACTCTGGAGGTTCACACATGACCAGTGTGTTCTCGGAAAGGCACCTCCACCACACCCAGAAGCTTCCAGGTGAAACTGGGGGTAGGAGAGGCACAAGGGGGGCAGGGAAATGGGGGCTCTTCCCTCCCACCTTCCCTGATTTCATGAGGGCTCATCGGTGCCCCGCTGCTTCTGGCCAGCAGAAACTCCGTGGGAACACTGGTGAGACAGGAGGTTTCGGGTACGTCTGGAAGGCAGTGAAATGTTCCCCGTCAGAAGTTCTGCGCTTCGCAGATTTCATCACTACCTGGAGTACAGGGCAGACCTGGGGCTCTCCCCGACCCCACCAGTGCTTGCCTGCATCGTCACAGTCATCCCACTGGGCTGCGCCTGATCAGTCTGGGACCGCCCCCCCCCACCAGCCTCCTCGCTCCCTGCTAGCACCTGGCCCAAGTCTGGCAGGGCGCTTGGTAACATCTGGGGAAAGAATGAACGGATTCACGCTCCCTGAGACAGGGTACGGACTGCCGGGTACGAGCCCAAGAACCTGGATCTGAGTCCCAGGACTATTACTTACTACCAGTGTGAGCCTCAGTTTCCTTGTCTGTAAAATGGGGCTACCAGGCACACCGGCCCTTCAGGGAAAAAGGCGAGGGTTAAATGAGACGGCGTCTGTAAACGCCAGAGCACTGATCGGCTCAGGGGCAAGCAGGCATGAAATGGGAGGGGGAGACAGACTTTCTTGCTATTCTAGCAGCTACTGGGGAATTCCTGAAAACTGGGACAGCAGACCCACCGATCTGATGGGGCGGCTGGCTAAGCGCCACCAGGCCATAGAGGAGTCTATGGACACTGCCCGGCGTCTGAGGGCCTGGGGGAGGCAGCCGCAGAAATCAAAACCACAGATCTATTAGAAAAGTTCAAATGGGAAGCCGACTCTATTTGTCTCGCCTTCCAGCTGTCACCCTGCTGGCAGGTACTGAGGCGTTCGCTCCATCAGACCCTGAATCTCTTTTGCTTTGTGTGCGGAGGTCTGCAATCCCTGCTCCTCCCCCGGTTCTCACCTCGCCGTGCTGCCCACCAGATACCTCCCACACATCCCTGCCAAGACAAATTCATGTGCTTCAGATACTCCCACTCCAAGTTTTCTTCACATTTTACAAAGCAAACAGTCCTAGCGAGACTGGCAGGGGGAAGGGGAAGGGGGAGAAAAATCCAGTAACATCACAGAACAGGCTTAATAAAGGATTTTTGCATTTGAGGGTTCCCTGTAATTTTTGCATCAGGCATCATCATTCTTCATCGGGAAGGTAAGTGACGAAAAGGAGGGCCCTTCCAGAGCCACGTCCCCCAGCGGACTGCCAGCCCTGTGTCACAGAGGCAGCTCCCAGAACAGCAAAACCAGACGCGGACACAAAGCTCTAAAGAGGACTGTGGTGGGCACAGCCCACTGGCCATCCCCTTCCCTCAAACAGCTTAACAGCTTGGCTACAGAAGCTAAAAAGCCCAAGCTTGCTTTCCTTGTCTCCCCTGAAGCTGGGGATTAGCCACATGACCTAACTGGGGCCAAGAGAACATCAGTGGAATTTTTGGGGGGATTTGCAGGAAAGTCCTTGCTTTCCAGATAATAAAAGAAACACTTGCTCACATGGCCCCTTCTGTTTCTTTCTCTTGAATGGAAATGTGATGTCTGGAGCTGCAGCAGCCATCTTGCGACCATGAGGTGACAGGCAGGAAGGAAGGGCCGAGAGAACCACCGAGATGCCAATTCAGAGCCCGATTCTGGTTCAGTCCCAGCAACTTGGGCCTTCTTATGTGGGAAAAGTCCACCCCCATTTGTTTAAGCCACCATTAACTCAGGTTTTCAGCTACTTGCAGCAGAAAGTATTACTAACTGATCCTTCTCTCTATAGCAGGACCTCCTCCCTGATTCAACACTATTTCTATCATACCAGGTTATAAAGTAGATGCCTTATGTCATTTGATCTTGGAAGTTTCAACCCCATTTATCCAAGGGCCTATTATTGGCACATCTCTATGCAACAGCCTCACGGCCACTGCATACTCAAAAGGGTCAGGAATATGTCCCTTTTAGGGCTCCCTATGGCAATCAGCAGCTTAATCATCCACTTAGTGTCTAAGTCAGGGTACTTAATAACACCATCCCCCTACACACTCTCATCCAATAGATCTCAAGTGCTACAAATTTCACCATCTGCGTATTTTCCTAACCTGCCCATCTCTCCCCACTCCTCCCACCTCGTCGAAGGTACGCACACCCGGATTACTCCAATAGCCTCTTAACTCGTCTTTGCATCCACACTTGCTCTTTCCACAGTGAATTTATAAAAACACAAATCTGGGGCACCTGGGTGGCTCCATTGGTTAGGCGACTGCCTTCAGCTCAGGTCATGATCTGGGGGTCCCGGGATCAAGTCCCGCATCGGGCTCTCTGCTCAGCTGGGAGCCTGGTTCTCCCTCTTCCACTCTCCCTGCTTGTGAACTCTCTCTCTCAAATAAATAAATAAATAAATAAATAAATAAATAAATAAATAAAATCTTAAAAACAAAAACAAAAAACACAAATCTGACTGTGTCATCCCCTCTCTTGGAGTCCTTCCATGGCTTCCCATGCCCCCCATGATAAAGTCCAGATTCCTTAAGACCTAAAAGGCCTTGCCTGATCTGGCCACCCCAACCTCCAGCTTCTCCAGCCCTACTGAATCTCTCCTCTTGGCTCTCTGTTTCAGTTGTATTGCCATTCTTTCAGCTTCTCAAAATCACCATATACATTTCTATTTTGGGGCCACCACACACGACAGCCCCTAGACGAAGGTGCTCCCCTCCAACTTTATGGCCTTCCTCAACCCTTCTCATCACTTTGCAGCCCAAACAGTGATTTTCTATTTCAGATATTGTAGTTTCTGTTCTAGATTTCCAGTTCTTCTTCTTCTTTTTTTTAAATAGTTTCCTTCTCTCTTCTGAGATTCACCATCTGTTCACTCATCATGACCATTTTTTCCTTTAAGTCCCAGACCATTTATAGAACTGATGTCTCTGGCTTTACCTCCTAATTCTAACATCTGGGTCATCTCAGGATCTGGTTCTACTGGGCTCAAGGGCTGCCCCCTCTCCCTTATCTTCTCTTGATTACCGGCCACAATTTCCCAATTTTTCGCAAGTCTAGTACTTCTTTTATTGTATGTGGGGCATATGCATAAAAACCAACCATGTAGAGTCTGGATGATGTCGTCTCCCTTTAAAAGTGCTACGTTTGGTTCCGAAAGTTCCTTTCAAAACCGTCGGGTTTATTTTTACTTTTTATTAAGCTGAGTGAGTATTTTGATTTTGTCTTTGGTCCTCAGGTGTCATCCACACTTCTAACATATGGCCTTTTGGGGGTCTCAACTGTATACTTCTGGCTGGGCCCTAACTCCAAGATCTCTGAGCACTCTGCAGTCCTCTGGAATCTGATCTCCTCTCAGTCTCTTTATGATCATGCTCTGTTAGGCCTTCTGGAGTCTTGCTTTTGTGCCTGTGCAGCCCTCGGCCGAGGACCTGCAGTGAATGTAGATTTCTGCTCACCCCACCACTGCCACACCACTCTCTCTTCTCTTGATTTTCAGGGCAAACCAAGTGCTGACCTCCAAAGACAGCTTTTTCAATAAATCTGCACAGGAGTTCAGCAGGAACCAGGGGAATCACCATGGTAACTAACAATTTCTGCTGAACAGCTGAAATTTCACAGCTGACAATTTAAAGAATAATGTCCCTCAGTTAGGTTATAACATCTCCAACTGGAGGCAGAGGTCAAAAAAAAAAAAAGAAGAAAGAAAGAAAGAGCTAATGACATGGCCTTTCCCACAATGCCTATTACAGAGTCATCTGGGGGTGACCTGGCTTCCCCCACAACCAGTAATGCAATGGACCCCAACTGTCAGCAGACTGGGGCTCCCACTGCCTGGGATGTTACCGGGAACAGTGTCTTCAGCTTCATTTTTCTCAATCAGTCTCTCAACGCGACCGTGTGCTTCAAGGGAGCAAGGCACTGTGGTAACAAGTTCCAAATCCATATGCTCTCCTCTGCTACATTCTGAGGAAGCTATCATGGGAAAAGTGCCTCACTGAAGACCTGTCTTTTGAGTGAGAAAACTGGAGGTCATATACCCATATGGCACTGGTATTGTGAGCTGCTGTGCGGTGGTTCTAATTCAGCCAAGTTTTGTTGTGATCAGTGGTTATTTATAACTTTGTGCTTTCTTGGCATATAAGAAGTACAGTGTTGGATCGGACCCAAAGTCCATTTTCAGCAGACTACTGTCTCTCCGACAGAGCACCCCAGGGGCTACTACGGCTGGGTTTAACTATCCTTACGGTGACTGCTGTGGGGGGAGAACTACCGCGGGGGGAGAACTACCCCCGCAGTCACTGGCCTTTCAAGATGTCCTTATCCTCTCATGTCCTGTTTATGTCCACTCCCAAGTGAAAAACTATGGGGCTCATCAAACTGCCATGGGAAGTGTCCCTGGTTGGCTCTAGCCACGTCCCTCAATTTCATACCCCGAAACTTGGTAAGCCCGGAGGACATTTGGCAGAGAGTGGTTCTGGCATATCCAGGAGGCATTCTGCTGCTCAGGCTATTGGTGATTTAATAAGCAAGCCCCCTCTTTCAACGGCTGGCTTTGCCTTCAATCCCTGAACACAGAAAGAGCCAGAAGCTACCTTAAGAACCACTTGGTCCCACCCTCTCCTTTTACTGATGAGAAAACTGAGCCTCCTGACTCATCCCAGTTTACACTATTAATCGGGACACAAGAATTAGAATCAGAGCTTTGGATCCTGGTTTAGTTCCTTTTCACTCTGGTCTTCCTCCATGGAGACAGACCAACCTGTCACTCCTTCTATTCTATTTATTTTATTTTTTATTTATTTGACAGACAGAGATCACAAGTAGGCAGAGACACAGGCAGAGAGCGAGAGAGAGAGGAAGCAGGCTCCCTGCTGAGCAGAGAGCCCGATGCGGAGCTTGATCCCAGGACCCCGAGATCATGACCCAGTCTTTAACCCACTGAGCCACCCAGGTGCTCCATATTTTATTTTATTTTTTAATAAGATTTTATTTATTTGTTTATTTAAGATAGAGCACGCACACAAGTGGGGGGGCACTGGGAGAGGGAGAAGCAGACTCCCCACTGAGCAAGGAGGCCGATGCGGGGCTCGATCTCAGAACCCTGAGATCATGACCTGAGCTAAAGGCAGAGGCTTAACAGACTGAGCCACCGAGGTGCCCCTCTTCACTCCTTTTAGATGGCCTTCTCTGGACCCTCTGAAATGTCCTACTCTCTTGCTGGAGGTTTTCCTAGTACTATACAGAGGAAGATATATTTTTCCTTCCTAGCTTTATTGCTGATATAACTGCAAATAAAACTGAACGTTGTTTGGCCTCTATGGCAGCACAATCATTGAGTGTGTTGGAAGGTCAGCAAGCAATGTCCAACAATGACCCCCAGGTGCCATTCTTGACTTATCTCTAAAACACCCAAACCCATCACCCTCGCCGTGAGTGACCCTGAGGCTCACGTGCTCCCAGTCTACACACCCGTGGCTCCAAGAGCCCTTCGTAGAGTTTAATACCAACAGTGAGGCTCACCAATACCCAGAAGACCTTGGTGTTGCCTCCTAGCACAGACAGCATTACTGGGGAGGGGGGACCACCAGGCGGACACTCACCTTTGCATAAGCAGTTGTCTTAATAAACCACTGTCGGAGGTACTTCTGCTCCACCTTTGCTCCAGAACGCCATGAACAGCCGTGTTCATCCACCTGCTCGTTCGCAAGCACCGTTTGGTCCACCGGGTCCCAGTTAACCAAGGCCTGTTAAAGTTCATAGAACAAAACGATGCCGTCTGGTGAGCGTACGGAATAGGGTCACCTTGAGGCTCCTTGCATGTGTGCGAGTCAGCAAGAGCAGGATCTCTGCCCTGAGACTTGAGGGCATCTCCTTGGGAGGACCACTGGGCAAGGAAACCACCAGCGCGTTGTTGAACAACAACAAAAAAACAGAATACAAGAACTACCTCCACGTTTTCACCTTCGAGCAGGATTGGGAGGGAGCCTGTGAGCACATGCCTAAATAAGTTTGGTATCTTCTGGTGTGAGAGGATGAACCTGCAGGATTAGGGATTTTAGTAAATAGAGGAAAAGAAAAAAAATGGTACCTGAAACTTAGCAGAATCAGGTTATTTTAGGGAAAACAAATATATTTATTTGAATATAAATAGCTAACATGTATCGAGTGATTACCACACACCAGATGCTGTGCTAAGGTTGGCCCTTCTGAAGAGGTAAGAATATTATATTATTACTATTACTTGTAGCAAGAATTACTATCAGACTTACTCCTGGGGCCAGAGAGCCTTGTGGTGTTAGCAAAAGACTTGCCCCTCATGTAGCACGCTACCCACGCTTGTGAGTTCATCGGCCAGACAGTGGAGGTAAGAATATTACTACCCCAATGTTAGATGGGGAAGTTGAGAAATAGAGAGATTAGATAACTTGTCTAAGGTCACAGAGTCAGGAAGTGAGAGTATGGGCAGGAACTCAGGTCTTTCGAAACTATAAAAATTTTTGCCACTTGTAAAAACTGCTGTTTTTGTTTTGTTTTTTAAGATTGACTGATTGATTTGAGAGAGAGAGAGAGAGTGCATGAGTGTGGGGGTGGGGAGGCAGAGGATTCTGCAGAGGCAAGATCCCAAGCAGACTCCCAGTTGAGCGTGGAGCCCGACACGGGGCTCGATCTCACCACCGCAAGATCACTGAGTGTGTTGAAAGGTCAGCAAATCAAGAGTCGGAAGCTTAATCGACTGAGCCACCCAGGAGCCCCTAAAAACTCCTTTTAAATTAAGGTAGAACATACAGAGAGTAACGTGGATCAATCAGAAGTGTACGACTGAACGAGTTTTTATCACTGCTCATTATCAAGGTATGGAACATTCCCAGCATCCCAGAAAATTCTGTTGCGACTTCTCTCAAATCAGTATCTGCCCCCGAAAGGCAGCAATATTCTGAAATCTACCCCCATGGATGCGTCCGACTGACTGAACCATAATGGTCTTAACCATCATGAAGCTTCTGTGCAGAATTCTCATTCATTTCTGTTGTCACTGAAAAAAGTAGGTTTGCTGTTGATGTTCATTCTATGACATTAAGGTAAAACTTAGAACAAAGGTGTCAATGAATACAAATGAATACAATGAATCCAAAGAAGATATGTCCAGGCACTGAAATATTCTAACTTGATACTCGCTATTTCTAGAAGAATTTTTAAAATAAGGGGCGCCTGGGTGGCTCAGTCAGTTGAGTGGCCGAATCTTTATTTCAGCTCACGTCCTTATCTTGGGGTCATGGGATCAAGCCCCAGGTTGGGCTCTGTGCTCAGCGGGGAGTCTGCTTGAAGATTCTCTCTCTCCCTCTGCCCCTCCCCCCATGTGCCCCTCCAAATCCTCTTTCCACCCTGGTCTGCACCTCAGGAAGCTGATCTCTACACCTGCGCTCACCGGGCCACCTGCCCTACTCCTGCACTCAACGGTGAGAGGCACCTTGGCATCCTCCCGGTCAGGTGGTGTCTGGTGGTCCCAAAGGCAACGCAGCCTCTATCACACAGGCCTCTGCTTCCACTTCTCCCAGTTCCAACAATGGTTCCTTCAGACTAGGCTGGCAAAGGCCTCCCTCTGTGGCCAGCGCCAGGTGCCTGACCACTGCTTGTGGGTTTCCCTAAGCTCTGTACAGAACCAGTCTTTTCATTACATTTTCTTCAGTAACTGCTTTCGGGTGTGTTCTTTATTTCCTGCCGAGACCATGACTGATCTAGAGACACATCTAAAAACTAGGAGTGGAAGACAGACTAACCCATCTGTGGGTTAGTTTTACTACTAAAACCTAGTGTAGCCACTGAAAAACGGAAGCCTGCAAAGCACAGAGGCGGGGCAGGGGGTGGGCGAGGTCTGCACTGAATGATCTTTTCCCTCTTGTTCCACAGTCCCTGAAAACCTTGAATCCATAAATACAGAGAGACAAAATCTAAGACAAATGTATCCTAGATGTGGGGCACCTGGGTGGCTTGGTGGGTTGGGCAGCTGCCTTCAGCTCTGGTCATGATCCCAGGGTTCTGGGATTGAGTCCCACATCGAACTCCTTGCTCAGCAGGGAGCCTGCTTCTCCCTCTCCCTCTGCTTGTGCTCCCCCTGCTTGAGTTCGCTCTCTTTCTCTAGCTCTAATCTCTCTCCAAATCTAAAAACGTGACTCACTTCTCTACTATCACTGCCTGGATTAGGGGTTACAGGGAGGGGTACCACTTCAAATGAAAAGATAAGGGGGTCTAGGTGGCTCAGCTGGTTGAGTGTTGACTCTTGGTTTAGGCTCAGGTCATGATCTCAGGATAGGGCTTTGAACTCAGCGGGGAGTGTGTGTGAGAACTCTCTCTCTCCCTCTGCCCCTCCCCCACTCATTATTTTCCCCTCTCTCTTAAATAGATAAATCTTAAAAAAATAAAATAGGCGCGCCTGGGTTAAGTGGGTTAAGCCTCTGCCTTCGGCTCAGGTCATGGTCTCAGGGTCCTGGGATGGAGTCCTGCATCGGACTCTCCGCTCAGCAGGGAGCCCGCTTCCCCTCTCTTTCTGCCAGCCTCTCTGCCTGCTTGTGATCTCTCTCTCTCTGTGTCAAATAAATAAATAAAATCTTAAAAAAAAAAAAAAGGAAAGAAAGAAAGAATAAAAGAGAAAATGAAAGGGCCAAGTATTATTTAGTAACACTGACAGGTCTTTCAAGAGCCCCCATCCCCCCAAAAAAGATGTACAACTAAAACTGTATAAAATAGAGGAGAAAGAAAGAAAGGAAGGAAGGAAGGAAGAAGGAAAGAAAGAAAGAAAGACAGACGGACGGACGACAGACAGACCTTTGAGGATATGGGAGAAACAAACAGCACTGCAGATTACAAAAACAAATAGGACTTTATTTTCTTATCAACATTTCCAGCACAGCCTGGCATCTCGCAGGCTCCAGGTTACAAAATACAATGAGGGAGCTGTACTCCAAAGAGGTTTATACGTTATAATAAAATCCTGGCATTGAACGAAAGACAAATAAAAGCAAAACACAAAACCAATTTTGCACCCCCCACCCCCACCGAAAGTCTTGGTGGGGGAGAGAAAAAGACCAAAGGAAATAGCATCTCAAATCAAAGATGCATCAGCTGGGAGAAACCACTGGCTTTTCTTCCCAGGACTACAATCCAGCCCATCCCCAGACCTGCTGGGTTCAGGTGCAGCCTCTCTGCAGGGGGTTAATCCAGGGGGTGTGCCAAATACAGGGCCACTGAGGTTCTGGCTATGTAGCATGTGCAGCCTCGTGAGGCCTCCAGGACCTGCTTCCCAAATCCCTTTTCTCAGGTCTCCATTCTTATGAAAGTCTACCATGCAACCTCCCTGGAAACCAGGGTCTTCTCTTATCCGGCGTTCCTGGATTTTTACGTCTTGAACACTGACTTTGACAGACACCCTGACTACTACTCAAGCACAGTCTTGCTACATTTAATATTGTTTCTGGACAACGTCACTGACTAAGGTCACGTCTTTTCCTTTCCTGATTGACCTTTGTTTGCCAACACCTACTAGAGCCACCTCCGGGCTCCCTTACAGTAAACTAGGCTCATTGGTAACACAACCTGTGTCGGTATTTCAAAACCAACCTTAAATCACTGATTAAATCGATCCATGAAACCATGAAAACACCTGCAAACACACAGAACTCCGTGAGGTTCTGCCCACTGCTTCACTCACATAAGTTATCTGGCAACATCACAGAAGGAGCTGTTCCAAATAAGAGAATTTCTCCAGTGGATCAAGGGTTAAATACCAACATCTGTATTTTTTGTTTGTTTGAGTGATTCGTGGGACGCTTTCAGAAAGCCTTTCAGAAATGCGCCCCGTGACACACTCCTAAACCTCAATCAGCCATGGCCACGAGGTGGGTGTCCCATCATTTCTGCCCCCTCCCCGCTTCCCTTCTTGGATTGTAGGTTCTCAGAGGTGTGGGCGATTACGGGCACCACTGGGGATTCTCAGGGTGTTTTCTTCTCGAATTCTCACTTATCAATTCTCTCTGTGACACAGCAGCTGTGTGGCACCAACTGGCCCAGTGAGCCTCCTGTTCCAGACCTCCTGCTTCATCTCAACCTCCCCTTTCATGTGCGTCCTCCTTCCCCTTCCTTCATATAGGGCACCGGTCCCTTCTAGATCACTCCTTCCATTGCCATGCTTTCATCTCCTGGCCAAAGCCTCCCTCCTCAGGCCTCGGGCTACTCTCCATCATTTTCCTTGCTGCTATCTCCTCAGGCTCTCCTACAATTTCCCAAGTATTCTGTGAGGCAGCTGCGGGTTCCAGAAGGATGCTTTAGGGTACTGATTTTCTCAAGGTCCACTAGCTAGTTTCCCGACAAAACCATGCCTCATTAAGGAACACCACAAAGACCTTATTAAAAAAATCAAACTCTCAAAATCCATCTTGCTCCCTTCCACCCTGGATGGGCCTGAGTTTAGACTTGAGTCCGAAGGGGAGGGTTTCCAAGGCGACCGGTTATTTACTGCTACTGCCTTCCGTCGCCACCAGGGGGCAGAGCGGGAGAGGCTGCGGGTGTGCGCACCCTGTGTGGTCCCTGCCCGCTCCCTGCTCCCGGATGCTGCAAACCTGGCTCACTGGGGTGAGTGCATTAGCTCCGTCCCCAGCTGTCTCTGAAATCCTGCAGGAGCCCAAAGGCAAACTCACAGATTGGGTGGCTTCCACAATTCCCAATGCTCAAGCATAACACGGCACCCTCCCCATGAACTACCTCTCAGTCATTTTTTTTTTTAAACCAGAGCGGTGAAATGAACGTTCTGCCAAGTGTACGTCTTTATGGCCATTGTTTTGGCTGAAAATATTTTTTGGTTCATGAGAGCAAGAAGAGATGCCGTTTGCAAAGGAAACGAGCATTTTGATGGACGGCGCTAGTCATGGACAAAAGACTTCCACACTCCAGCTATGTTTGGTAATGCTTTGCTAAAATACTCTCCCCAAATGTAAGTTCATTTAGACAGCTTATGCCAGAACTGAATTTAAGGGTTAAGGCTATCTCCTATTTCAAAAAAAGTTATGACAATGCTGTTAGAGGAAAGGCATTATTAATAGGTGGGTTATTTTGGGCTTAAATTGCTTCACAGAGAATGTTTCCTGGAGTCTTTCTAGAGTCAGTTAACTTCCTGATGTTAATTTCAAAAGTTTGTATTTCGCAATAAACCGTGTGAGCGGAATACCAACTGACATTGATTCGTTGTATGTTTTAAAGCCAATCTGGAAATAGCTACCCAATAAAAAGGAGACCTACATGAAATATAATACCTTGCACAGGGCTAACGCAGATCTTCAAACATACCAAGTATGCATTTCTGCCTTCTATTTGGGATTTCTTTCTTTCTTTCTTTCCTTTTTTTTTCTTTTAAAGATTTTATTTATTTGACAGATGGAGATCAGAAGTAGGCAGAGAAGCAGGCAGAGAGAGAGGAGGAAGCAGGCTCCCTGCTGAGCAGAGACACCCCCCCCCCCCCGATGCGGGGCGATACGGGGCTCGATCCCAGGAACCTGGGACCATGACCTGATCTGAAGGCAGAGGCTTTATCCCACTGAGCCACCCAGGCGCCCCTGGAATTTTTTTCTTAAGATCATGGCTGGGCGGACTCCAAAAAAATTAATACACCAAACACCTTTCAGGCAACAAGTAGCAACAAAACCACTATCTTTCTAAATCAAATCCAGAGAATAAGCTACCTTATTCTTCCCTAATACCTGGCTGTGGATGGGGTGCCTTAGAATTAGCCAGGAAGCTTTAGGAGTTTTTTTCCAATTTCGACGAACCACGACTCCGGGTAACTCCACGGGCATGCTCAGGCAGGCATTTATTGAGCACCAACTGTGTGCCAGGCACACCAGGTTCTTCAAAATCACCGATCTGGTTAATCCTCAGGGAATCAGGGAGAAGAGGCTTATGGCAGGCAGAACAATCATAACCCAAAGATGTCCACATCCTGGTCCCTGAAACTGGTGAATATGTTACCTACATGGCGAAAGGGTCTTGCACGATATGATCAAATGAAGGATTTCCAGATTGGAGAGATCAGCCTGGATTATCCAGGTGGGCCCAAAGTCATGTCAAAGACTCTTCGAAGAGAAAGGGGGAGGCAGGAGAGTCAGAAGGAGGTGGGATGGTGGATGCACAGGGCAGAGAGACTGCAAGATCCTAGGCTCTGGCTTTGTAGATTGAGGGTGGGAGAGGGAAGTGGGGTCAAAAGTCAAGGAAAGCAGGCAGTTTCCAGAAGCTGGAAAAGGCAAGCAAACCCATTCTCCTCTAGAGTCTCCAGAAGGAAGGCAGCCCTACTGGCATCTTTTTATCCCAGGGAGACCCACTTTTAATGGACTTCTGACCTCAGAACTGTAAGATGATCAACTTGTGTTGTTTTTAGAATACCCCGTTTGTGGTCACTTGTTACAGCAGCAACAATAGGAAATGAATACAAGTTGTTTCTAAGAGAGAAGCTGTCAGTGGAGGAAACTGAATTGTGTTCTCCAAGGGGATGCAGTGGGGGGGGGGGTGCGAGGTGAGAAGGAGAGAGACATCTGGAGCCAGCAGGAGCCTGTGTGCATGCCATGAGACCCTCTCCCAGAATCCCTAATGTCTTTAAAAAAGTTGCTTAGCTCCTAAGATGCCACGTGTGATTGGCTTTGGATCCAACCCAAGAGTGACAAGGTTCAGTTTCCTATCTTTGATGTGCTGTGAGAGGTACCGGAAAAAACCCAAGGGCGGAGACAGAGAAGCAAGTGTCCTATGTATAGGAATACTACCATAAATCTTCAATGTATTCAAAAATTCAATTGAAACAGAAAATAAATAGCTACAAAGAATAAAATCCAGTGAAGGAATATTACACAGCACACGCAAGGGCTCCGTGCCAGAAATGCTTACGCTATTAAGTCAATGCGCCCCATCATTTCAACATCTCATGCATATAAAATTTTAATTTTTTTGAAGATTTTATTGATTTATTTATTTGCCAGAGAGGGGGAGAGAGAGAGAGAGAGAGAGCAAAGAGCACAAGCAGGGGAGGAGCAGGCAGAGGAAGAGGTAGAAGCATAGAAAATCAACAGTAACCACACCACTGCGGCAAGGGAACGTTGGATAACCCAAGACACCTGCTTACACTGTTCCACCAACCGTTTACCCTTTCCTGCGGTTTACCTGCAGGGCACCCTCCGCTTTCATGTCTTACTTGGATCTGAGGTCATCCTGTCACCTGGGAAACATAATGTAGCTCCTGCTATCTCCCTCCCTCTGCCTGGACACAAGGGTGATGCCAGTGTGAAGCCCCTTCTGGATATAATTACTGGAGCCAGGGCTGCTCTTCTGGAAATGAGCCTGTCGGGCCACCAGATCAACGCCGAAATCTGTTGATAATTTTCCACTCATTCCCTTCCTACCCTTTCCCTTCAAACTGCTGAATAATGCTTTTAAGAAAAATTAGTCAGATCTCAGAAATAGACAAAAGGGACCAGGAAGTAGTATCCTTTCCATGTAGGCTGGGGTGGTCTAGCAGGCCCATATCCCCCAGGGATGATCTGATTTTCTAGAGGCTGGTACCTTGGTTTGGCTTTTTATTTACTATGATTTAAGTTGTTTTACAATCCAGCCCGGGTGCAAGGGGAGAGCTTAACTTAAAGAAAACTCATCCCAGTGCAAATGGTTTCTATCTGAGAATAATGCCAACAGCTCCCATCCAGTGAAAATGCACGTGATTTATTTCATAGTGAAGGATACTCCCAAAGTTAGGCTTACTGCCTTGTAGGACATTAGGTGGCTTGGATTCTATTAGCAGGTTCATTTCAGTGTTCCTCTGACTCTATAAATCTCCATTCTCAAAATCTCAATTTGAACCAGTCTTAACCTATGACTGGTTTCCCCACTAACGATAAGTTGGATAAAACCTCTGATGCATGTTCATTTTGTATCTGGGCGGGAACCAGGTTTGTAACTTTTGGAAACTACACTTTAACAATACAAAAAGGTCTACTGCGGGCAGGAACTCCAGATAGATGTTCTGGTCTCTCACCACTGCCCACCTGAGGGGGCTCTGGGCCCAGGCACGGCTATGGCTTTTAAGAAATTAAACTGACCCAGGGAGGTCTATAGGAGTGGGACATCAGTATGCTCCAGTTCCACAAAATTCTCAATTAATTCACCCCCAAATGCTAATGGGGACTCGGGTCTTCCTCCAAAAAAATAAAATCAACTCAACAGCAATGTATTTTAAATAACCCACATATTAATATTCTCAATTTAAAGATGGGAGCAGGGCACAGGGGTAGGTGTTGATTACTTTGTACAGTGGTTCTCAAAGTGTGACCTCTGGGGTTCCCTGAGGCCCTTTCAAGGGGTCTGCAGGTCAAAACTCTTCATTATAATAAGACGTTGTTGGCCTTTTTCCTTGTGTTCACATCTGCACCAAGGGTACAAAAGTGATGGTGCGTGAGACCGTCGTCCCTCAGCATGAAGCAAGGCGGTGGCGCCAGACCCTACGAGGGGACACCGGATTCCTGACCACTGTGCACTCCCGGGGGAAAGGGGGGAAAAAAAAGGTCAGCTTCACTGATAATGTGCTTGACGAGGCAATAAAATGTGTTTGTGTGCTTACATCCTAACACTTGAGCACACATCCTTGTCATATTTTCTGTGATGAAATGGGACGTTAGGCCTACGTGTTGCCATACTTGGACAGTTGTCTCGAGAGAAAGCACAAATGGGACTATCTGAGTGGTGAGTGGATTGGCCAGTTTTTTTATTTTTAGTTTTTTCATGTAACTATGATTTTATGTGAAAGAATGACTGATGATCGACTATGGTGACTGAGACTCAGGAACGTGGCAAACATGTTCGCAGAAATAAACGATGTGAGTCTGCTGCTCTGAGGGAAACAACTGATGGTTTCTGTTGTTAGTGATGAAATTTGAACTTTGAAGTGAAAAAAAAATACCAGAATTTTAAAAAACTTGCATCCGCCCACCATGAACTTCACAGCTTCCCACCACTTAAAAACTCTTCTGATGGTATTCTGAGATGAAATATGGCAACATTTGGAAGATCTGCATAACTCACTAGACGGGGATTTTCCAAGGGACCGATGCATGATGTTACAAGATGAGGAATGGATATAAAAAAAAAAAAAAAAAAAAAAAATCCATTCAAAGTGCAAGACAGACCAATGCATTTCAATGTAGCAGAGTATGAAAGTTCATTGATGTTTCAGATTTACTACCGCAACTAACTTTGAAAAACCACCACTTGCTGAGTTTTGGTGTAGTATCAAGAAAGCACATGCATAAATAATCTGGAATGGTTATTAAAATATGCCTCCACCTGGAGCAGTTTCTGCCTATTCTCCTGGTGTTCACCACTGTCACTTTAGTAAATCACACTTTGATTTTGGCATATTACCTTTAGACAGTTTTACTGACCTTCTGCCATGGAACAGGAAATATTCAGCCTGATCATACAGCGCTCCTTCCACCCTTGACCCCTGTTCTAGTTTTTGGGGTCTTTCTTACCTTGAGCTTTAATGGCAACCTTTCTAACTATTAAAACAAAACAGACGTACCCCTCTAAGAGCTCTTCTTCTCCGCCGTGTTGTTATGAAAGGTAAAGGGATCGCCTCACACTTCTCCTTTTCTTCCCCGATTTCACCCTCTAATTTTGATCAGCCATATGATTTTTGTGTTGTCAAGGGTTTTGGTTTTTGTGAAATTTTGGTTTTATTGTGAAATTCAAATCGAGCCTTCTGCATTTGTCTCCACAGTGATTATAATTCTCTTTTAAAGATTTTGTTCATTTATTTGAGAGAAAGAAAGAGAATGAGCGGGGGGGCCGGGAGGGGTAGAGGGAAAAGCAGACTCCCCGCCGAGCTGGGAGCCTAACACGGGGCTTGATCCCAGGATCCTGGGATCAACTCAAGGGTCCTGAGCTCAACCGACTGAGGCAACCGACTAAGTCGCCTGGGTGCCGGATTCTAAACATTTTTCAACTTAAAACACAATGACTACGTAAGTCTGTTCATGGCAAGACCAAGCCATGTGACATCACCACAGAAAAGCAAATGTAATTCTTTAAATCCCACTGATCAAAGGAGAATGTCTTCAGCATAAAGGTGCAATGGATTTTCTACTTGTCGCTTCTGAATTTTCTAGACCAGTGCTGCTGGCAGGTCACTATTCTGTTATGATGGAAATGTTCCATATCTGCACTGTCCAATGCTAGCTTACTAGCACATGAACGGGGCTGGTGTAACTGAGGACCAGGGTTATTCATATCACTTCATCTGAATTACTTTAAATTTAAATATCAACAACCACACGCTGCTCGTGGCTATTACACCTGACAGTGCAGACCATGGCCACACTATGACACTCCTTCCCTCCTCCCTCCCCATCTAAGGCTTATTTACCATTACTGAGCCCCTGCCAAAACAGGCACTTCCCATTTCTTGGGAGACCACTAGATATAGGGACTACAATAGCTGTTCTTTCTTTTTTTAAAAGAAGATGTTATTTATTTATTTGAGAGAGAGTGAGAGCAAGAGAGATCACAGTGGCAGAGGGGGAAGGAGACAGCCCGCTGAGCAGAGAGCCCAATGTGGGGCTCGATCCCAAGGACCCTGAGATCATGACCTGAGCCAAAGGCAGATGCTTAACCGACTGAGCCACCCAGGCACCACTGTGCGAGCTGTTCTTTCAACAGCATCTCAAATCTTCCCCCAGGCCATGCAAGGGAGATGGTACCACCCATTTAGTAGATGAGAAAACACGATTCCTGGAGTAAAGTTACTCAGGATACGCACAGCTGACAGAGGCAGCAGACGTGGGCTTAGAGAAACTTCCTCTCTTCCTCTGCTCCCTCCCTGATGTCAGGATGGGCACACTTGGTGGTGGAATTCAAGGGTGACAGAAGCCCTGGGACTGTCCTGGAGGCACCAAACTCAGCCAGGAAGTAGTTACTTTCTGGGTCTGCCATGACTGAATTCATGAACTTGAGGTAGGGTTCATTTCTACTGCTTCTGTGCAGGGTTTGTAGCTTGGTTAACCATGACGTGCTCTAGTAAGACTGAGATTTAAAAAAAAAATTGTACAGTGCAGGTAACTTTAACTTACCTCCTTCTGATAGGCCAGCCCAGCTTCATAGAGTTTAATAAAGAGGTACTGAGTCCATTTGTAGTAATCTGGTAAACATGTAGTTATTTCCTGCCAAAGAAGGGGGGAAAATTACTCATAGGCCATTGTAAACATTCCCCCTCACCCCACCATGAACGTATACACGGGCCTTGTGATTCAATTTTAAAAAGCAACCACACTGCAAAAATATTTACCAACCTCTATTGGTAATTCGTAAAGTGAGGGAAGAAGCAATTCATTCTGGGAAGAAAGCTATTACTGAAATGCCACCCCTACCTTTCCCACGGTCAGTTTAATGATCAGAAACTCACCGTCTTCTGCACACCTCTCCCCGGGGCCATGCAAGTAACAGGTGAATGACACTATATGAAATTGGGCATTATCATTTTTGTCAACATGTATTTTGGGGATCGTGATGTTAATTCACAAATGTAGTTCATTTTGAAAGCAATCACAGAATTTAAGAGGAGTACTTGCCCACTTCCGCAGGACACTCATTTGAAAACAAATCTCGTGTTTCTACTTGTCACTGGGCCCTGGAAGGTCTTTTAGACTTATTTATATTCCATTTATTCCATTAGGTGAATCAGGCTATTGCCTGGTTAGGAAGACCCATTAAAATCATTATTAAAATTTAAACTTAGCGGAAAATCACCTGGCTTGCATTTCCAAGCCTAAATCTAAGGTTCCAAAAATACGTTTTCTCTCCTGAAAACACATTTACTATAGAATCTTTAAAAACAAGCTACCGATGAACCAATCTCTAAGTTGATAAAGTCAAGTAAGCATAAAACTTGTACACGGTCACACTTCTCGAGTGGTCCTTAACTTCAAAAAAACAGCTAACATCGAAATGATCGTAGGGCAGGGACCATTCTATATGGTTCCATGTGGAAAAGACTATGGATATAAGGCGTACTTTATCAAAAGTGCAAACAACCCAGTCTTTCTTCAGATGAATGAATGAAGACAGAGTTGAAACCCAGGATGGGAGGGCAAGTGGGACAGGAACTGGGCAAGGTGTCAGATAAATTGGGGCCCCCAATGGGCTATTTTTCTTATGTAAGATTCTTGGGTCCTTTTACGTGCTATTTTGTAAAAACAGCAGAGCAAACGCCAAGAAAACAAGGAATTCAACTTTGCTCACTGTCTCCACTCCTCCTTTTGCAAGGCAGGTAGTGAAAAACCTGCCAGTCTAACAGCTTGGCTCCCATGGGAGCTGTCCCCCAGCGGGACATGAGCTGAGAGGCCCATGACACAGCTTCCGAGGTCCCAGGATCCCAGGTCTGCAGGGGGGTCATGCACCAACACTTTGCCAACTCAAGAAAGGGACCAGCACACAATGGGTGGGTTTATTTCCCCAAACCTCCAAGTTCACCTTTTTTTTTTTTTTTGAAGATTTTATTTGACACAGAGAGAGAGAGAAAGAGAGAGAGACAGCAAGAGAGGGAACACAAGCAGGGGGAGTGGGAGAGGAAGAAGCAGACGCCCCATGGAGCAGGGAGCCTGACGCGGGACAGAATCATGATCTGAGCCGAAGGCAGAAGCTTGACTGAGCCACTGAGGCGTCCCCAAGTTCACCTTCTGAGATGTCCTTATCTCTTCTTTACCAGCTACCTGCCCACCCCCAGCCCTTGCAGGATGCCACAGAACTAATTTTCCCCAGTTTTCCAGAGAGGCCAATTAAGAACTCCCATTTTCTAACAAAACCCAGGGCAGGGGCTATCCTCTGTATGTTTCATTTTGCTCAGGTTGAGAAGCTCCTGAAATCTAAATGGATATAAATATGCTTGCATGTTGTTATATGTTAACTAATTAAATTTTTAAGTAAAAAAAAAAAAAAAGAAGAATGCTTGCATGTTGAATCAAATTGGTATCCCTCACATAGGTTTCACAAATTAAATTCAAATAACATCGGTTCACAATATGAAAACGGGGGCAGTGGTGTGTGAGGGGTGGGTAAAGGGGAATTGGGTAAAAATATTCCCAGACCTTGTTATTGTGAATGTTGTTTAAAATTCTCATCTGTTATAAGTTTAAGGAAAAAAGTGAAGCAAATATGACCAAAATGATGACAACCGTTACATGGAGGGGAGGGGAATTCTGTTCTCTATTTTTCTATATATTTAGTTATAATTAATATAATGTATAATACATTGTATATTATATATTTTACTTATATATATTAAAATAAATATACAAAATATATACTAAATATATAACATTTAATTATATATTTACTTATATAATTATTCTATATTATATTATATATTACTATAATATGTAATGTTATATATACTATGTACCTAATATATTATATTAGAATACATATATTCTCTATGTATGTATGTGTATCTGTTCTCAGCCCTTGAATCTGCCTCTCTATTGAAAGAAAAATTAGACCGCAATGGAACAGCATTATTATCTCCATCTTGGTTTATGGTTTTGAAAACCACTTTTTTTTTTAAGATTTTATTTATTTATTTGAGAACAAGACAATGAGAGAGAGCATGAGCGAGGAGAAGGTCAGAGGGAGAAGCAGACTCCCCATGGAGCTGGGAGCCCGATGTGGGACTCGATCCCGGGACTCCAGGATCATGACCTGAGCTGAAGGCAGTCGTCCAACCAACTGAGCCACCCAGGCGTCCCTGAAAACCACTTTAACTTAAAATAGGAAAAAAAAAAAAGAAAAAGATAGATCCAGTCAGGAAAAAAAGAAAAAGGAAAAGATCGTTACCCAACCAAGCATTAGCCTACTTTCAGTCAGACGTATAATGCAAAGTGCCTTCTCCTCGGAAGCAAGGGGAGGTGAGGGGAGGTGAGGGATGGAGGAGTGTGGGTCCCCATCTTGCACTCTGGCCTCAAACATGGCTCTGACCCACTTTATTTACATGCGGTTTCTGCATGTATTGTTTGAAGAAAAAGTAATGTCAGCTGCTAAAAGAGCACAGTTTGAAAACCACTGCCCTGAGCACCATTATCTACTCCTGATGGTTTGATTTCAATGTCTGTTCATTCACCTGCCTGCAGACTGCAGTGGCCTGCCCAGAGGAGCGGGGGTGGGAGGGGGAAAGCGGGAGGGGGAAGACGGGAGGGGACAGGGGATGGGAGCAAGGGATGCCCTGAGGACAGAACCTGGCCCCCTGCCCATCTCCTCCAATCTGCGGCACACAGGGCCCAGCCAGCACTTTTAGTCCCACCCACTGCACCCATGAAGAGATGCCAGAGCAGACACTCACCAGGCTCCCCAGGGGCCAGTCCCACAAGAACCACAAACGTGGTCCCAGATCGACACTGCTCAGAAATGCATTCCCTGAAAATGTCACAGAACCCTCCTGGAACCTCTCTCGATTTGCTAACTTTGAAAAACTCCCCCAAACGAAAATAGCTATTTCTGGTCTTCTAATGCCTCATCTCAGTACAAACCAGCAAAGATATCTTTCTGGAATTAACCCGCTTAAAAGTTGTAACTTTCATCAAGTGACTAGAAATTCTGTGTCTGGGAACTATTTACTCAAATCCCAGCCCTGCGGACAAAGGTCTTCAGGGGTGGTGGGGGAAGGGGGTTGGCACGCACAAAGATGTTATTGGCCCTTCTTCCCTCCTTTCCCTAAGAAAAGGGTTCTCAACATGCAGAACGTCCTCTCCCCTGGCACATCTGTAACGCCAGGAGACAGCTGTCACTACATAGTGGTGGGGCTACCCCGCAGTGCACAGGACAGCCCCTAGACCAGAAAACTATCTAGCCCCAAACGTCACTAGTGGAAAGGGAAGAAATCCTGCTTGAAGGGTTTTGATTTTTTTAATTTCTTTTTTAAAGGTTTTTATTTATTTGTCAGAGAGAGAGCAGAAGCAGGGGGAACAGCAGAGGGAAGGAAAAGCAGGCTCCCCACTGAGCAGGGAGTCCTGATGCGATGCGGGGCTCAGGGTTTCAACAGCATCTGTTGGAATCCGGCCCCCTCCAGGCCCAGCCCTGCCTGTGACCCCACGGTGGAGCCCTGTGTCCGTGGCTCCATTGCCCACAGCTGTCCACGAGCTGTGGGGTGGTGCCAATCTTGGAAGTCCTCTTCAGGAGACCACCAGAGGAATCAAGCCAAGGATGGGTACTGTCTTCCAAATCCCTTTTCAGTCCCCTGCTTTCCAAATAAGCCAACGCCCACATTGCTGTCAGCTTGTTTTTTAAAACAAAACCAAGCAATTCAAAGTTATAGCTCTGAGAGCAAAAGCAATTCAGCCGAATGCTCCAGAGATCTATGGGAAGGTGTCGGCTTTCGTACCCCCCGGAACTCCAGGAAGCACAACTGAGCTGTCAAGAGGCTAAATTTATGAATCTGGGATCTCAACTAGCGCCATCCCTCCACCCTGCAATTCTACATTTTACGATGCCAGGTTTTTCACATTAAAAATATTCTGCACATTCACAGCCAAACATGGAGCCCAACACAGAAGGTGAGCTCCCTCAGAACACAAGTGAGGCTCAACACGTCATCCTTTGAGCCCGCCATTCAGACCTCACTGACCACTCAAGTTCATGGCTGAGCCGGCCTTGCCAGGGGTTCCTGCTGCACACCGATTTGGCCATGATGAAGCCTAAGGAAGATGAGCCAACTTTACCGTCCCTGAAAGAAACAGCATCTGGGCTGTGAAGGAAGAAATCGGGGCAGTCGGTCCCCTTCTGGGTACCTCATCAGGCTCACGCTCCTCAGTCCACAAAAACTCTGGGGAGAGCATGATCTACGGTAAAGATATTCCACTTTGGGGCCAACTGACTCAAGTTCAAGTCTTCACATCATTGTCAGCTTTGTGGCCCTAGCCAAATGTCCCCATCTAGAAAACTGGGGTACTGAAGCCCATCTAGGCGGGTGTTGTAAGGACAAAATAATGTATAGAGAGCACACACTGGCCCCATAGGAGGGGTCACTGGGCGACTTCCCTTGGCTGGGCCCACAGTGTGCCACGGAGCAGGGAGGCCGGGTTCCTTGTCACACACTCAGAGGCGGGCCACTGGGACAAGGTGAAAGGGAGACCAAGGACCTAACTCACGGTTACTTAGGATCACTATCCCTTCCCAAATACTGGCCTCACTACCAAGAGATGGTGTTTATGAGGGAAAGACCAAACACACAAGGCTGTTCCGTCTGTCCCCTCTGGTGTACCCTTCCCCGCTGACATGCACACACCCAGGCAGGGAGAGCCAGGTCAGTCACCTCCCCAATGCCTCTCTGCTCTGGCAGGATTTAGTGGGGTCTTTTTTGTTCCTTCGTTCCCTAGCATCTCTGACAGAGACTGGTCCCAGATCACAGAGCAGCTAACATGACTTGAAACCACCACGTGTTTAATTTGCCTTACAACCTCGCCATATTCAAGTTCGTTAACAGGATTAAACACAATAAAACAACAACCCGAGACCACATGTTTAGTAAGTCAGCCGTTGGGTAGCCCCGCACACTGGGAGATAAACACAGTTAGAAAGGTGAGCAATCACCAAGCATCCGTTTCCAGCGGCAAGACATCCGCCACCTCTCCCCGGTCTCGCCGTGAGCCTCCTGCCTTTAAAACAATGAAGACTAGACACAGAGGAGAGAGGAGCTTGGTCTCTTTTTTTAAAACTGATCTTCTGTACCGTGCGTTTTTGTCATTTGTTCCTTAGAGCATTGGATCCAAAGGAAATGTAAGATAATGACCTTGTCTTTTATTTCATCTCAGATTCTCCAATCCTAGAGGGAAGGGGCTCTGAAAACATAACATAGCTCAAAGGACAGAGAAGCCAACCTCAAGATTCAAGTTGTGCAGCTGGAGACAGAAAAAAAAAAAATCCAGGCTACGTCAGATGTTCCTCACTAGGGCTGGTTCAAGGTTCTAGTCCACAGCTCCGTGCACCTGCTATGTTGGAAGAAAGAAGAGGGAGAAAATCTGCCGGAACGGGACATTAACGGCCACCCCCATGCTATGTCCTCTAAACTTAGCACTGGCTCTCAAACTTGGTGGCACCTTGGAGCTGAGCTGTAGAAGTTCCTGGTGCCTGGGTCTCACCCCACCCCCGGAAATGTCACCAGCAAACGGGGTTGAGAACCACTGCAAAGAGTTTCCTCCCCAATACATCTCCCTACCAGATCCTGCATCAGTGGCAGCATCCGGTCCTGCTTGTGTCTTCACAGAACTCAGCGGGCTTTGGCTTCGACAGAAGCCAAGAGCACAACTGAGTCAATATGCCATTTCTAACAGGGGCCCGGCGCCCCGGGCTGAGAGGGCTCTCTCCATCAGGCGGCCTGACTGCCCATCCCACCCAGCACCGACTTACTCCCTTCTCACACGAAGTCCTCGCCCTTGCGGTCTGTCTTGCCAAGACAAACATAGTCAGGAAACAGTAAGAAATAAGCCCTTGAAACCCACCTAAGAACACACACAGCAACCTGACTGGGTAACTACCTACGCTCTGTGGTCAGCTGCTTAAAAAACACCAGATTTTCTGACAGCTCCTTTCTCTGCCCAGAGGAGGAATGCTTCCTGGAGGGGAGGCTGCAGAAAACTGCGGAGGGTGGGCTGGCCCTCCCGAGGCTGCAGGGGAAGAGAGTGAGGATGAAGATGTCTAAATTTTCAGCTGGATGCCCCTAAAGGGGACTTCGGGCGGGGGCCAGGGGGCAGAGAAAGTGGAAGCAGATGGTGTAGCACCGCCCTGGCCGGGAGTCTTCCTTAGCAGGTGATGGGACACGTCTGTACCCGGCTCTGTGCTCCCACACTGCTCCTCCCTCCCCCTCATCTCACTCCCCACAGCAGCTCTGTGGAGGCAGGTGCTGTGCACAATGCTTTACACACAAGGAACCTGCATTTGGCCCTGGCAGGGGGGGCGGGGGAGTGTGGGGGGCAGTGCCCAAGGCTGCCCAGCTCGGGCAGGGGGCAGGGTTAAGAAGGGACCCTGGAACCCAGGTCCCAGGGAATGAAACGGCACCTTGAGAAGTACGCTGCGGCTTGCCTGGCTGCGCCTGGACTGATTCAAGCACAAGCTCCCAGGAGGTCTGGGTAAATCAAGCAGAAGGAAGGAGCTGGAGCCCGGCTCCAGAAAGGAATGCCAGCCGGGTGAATATGCTTTTAGCAAAAACAATAGCAGTAGACATAATGATAATGAGCATTTCCCAGACACTTGACCAAGGGCTGGACTCGGTTTTGGCCCTTCAGAAACATCTCACTAAGTCCTTATTATGATCCCGGGAAGTCAGTTACTCTGGTTATCAAATGTGAGCTTGAGCTTCCTGTCTGAAACTGCAACTTACAGCACCTTCCCTCACCATCCTCCTGTCTGCCCTTACCCTGTTCAACCTTCTTTCCTTTCCAAAGCACTCACGACTTTCTAACGTACTTTTTCATTTACTTATTTATTATGGTTTTGCCTATCTCTGTCTCCCCCCACCTCTCCACTCCTAGTGTATTGGTTTCAAGGTTCCTCCATGAAAGAAAGGGTTCTTTCTTCCTCCTGCTGATATATTCCGAGTGCTTAGAACACTACCTGGTACAATGGATGTTTAGTAAGTGGCTGCTGAATGAATACATCATCATCTTACAACCAGAGACTTGAGCCTCGGGGTAACTTGTTTAAGGTCGCCTGGCCAGGCTGAGGCACAATTAGAATCCAAACGTGGGTCTGAGTGATTTGGGATCTGCACCTCTGTAAGTGATTTCCTCCTCTCAAAGTCACCTGGACTTGCTTTTTTAAAGACGTGAATGCCGGGTGTTTTCAAAGCGGGGAGAGCTGCGTGTACCAAACACACACCACATATACGTAAACTGGTGTGACAAAGGTTTCCACAATTGTCTTTTCCATGTGAGTATGTGTACAATGTGCACTAAAGCGAGAATGAATGAAATGGCTTAAACACCATACCCTTTACTTATGTAAACACTGTATAAGGTTTAACGGCATATTTCATACAAAATTGACTATTTTATGGTTTCAGTTATATAACAAAAAAATAAAGAGTATCAGGAAAAAAAAAAGGCAAAATATAAAGACACGCTGGGTTGCCTCAGGATGGCGCTAAGCATGGGTGATTCTCTTAACATCATAAACAGTTCTTGTAACTTCCCTGATTTCATAGTGACCACATTATTACTTGGAATCTGCCTACGGTTCGACAATGCTTGATGAGACGTCTGCCTTGGTGACAGCCTTACGAGGGACCCTGTGACGGGGGCACCCCGCTGAGCCAGGCCTGGATTCCTATTCCATAGAAACTGTTAAGTGACAAATGCTAACTCTGTGGTCTGGTCACTAATTGGGCCAAATCCTGGGATGGACGCAAAGACTAAATTTGAAAAATGCAGGTAACACACTTGGCAAATGTTCAGCATGAAGATGAGAAGGTGGAGCCCTGAGGGTGTCCCCGAATCACCCAGAATCTCCCCTCCCCTCAAGCTCCCCTCCCCTGGTCTGCTCCCCAGGCCATGGGGGAATGACAGGGAGGCCCAGTGCTCCAGGCTCCTGCCTGACTCAGCCCGGAATGCTGAGTACGTGTCCCTCTTTTAGGACCTAACACAGACTTTCTGCCCCTGTGATTTAAGGCCCCATGTTTTGTTCATCTTCCCAGACAGGCTGACAGCTCCTGAGGGCAGGCAGAGGGCAATGGATGGCAGGCCAAAGACAGGGGTCTGAGCACTGGACTTTGTCCATGGTCCTGCTCTGGACTCACAGGGGACCCTGGACAAATGGTTCATCTCCGTGGGCCTCACTTTCCTCATCTGGAAACTGTTGTGAGGATCAAGGTTATCTGAAGAGGGTCAGCTTGTCTTTCCAACACTGTCTGGCTCAGGACTGGTGCACAGCAGGTACTCAATAAATCTTCATTAAAGCAACAAATATACCAAAATTCAGGCAGTCAAGTGTCACTATATATACTTTTTTAAAGAAAGCCCTGAGACAGAGCCTTTGCTAATTTTGTAAACATAACAGGCTTCCAGGGCGTCTGGGTGGCTCAGCCAGTTGAGCGTCTGCCTTTGGCTCAGGTCATGATCCCAGGGTCCTGGGATCAAGCCCCACATCCGTCTCCTTGCTCAGAAGGGAGTCTGCTTCTCCCTCTCCCTCTGCCCCTCCCCCTGTTCATGCTCTTGCACTCTCTCACTCTGTCTGTCTCAACTAACTAAAAAAATAAATAAAATCTTACTTAAAAAATAATAACAGGCTTTCTTTAAAAGTGTTATGTTTCGGGGCGCCAGGGTGGCTCAGTGGGTTAAAGCCTCTGCTTTTGGCTCAGGTCATGATCCCAGGGTCCTGGGATTGAGCCCCGCGTCAGGCTCTCTGCTCAGCAGGGAGCCTGCTTCCTCCTCTCTCTCTGCCTGCCTCTCTGCCTACTTGTGATCTCGTCTGTCAAATAAATGAATAAAATCTTTAAAAAAAAAAAGTGTTATGTTTCTTCTTAGAACCATAATCCAGTTTATTGGTACTAAATTTTGCCAAACATGGGTTCATATGAGAATTACTGCCCCAATTCATACCATACTAAGAGCTCTAAGACATTTGTATGCAGAACCTCCAAACTTCCAAAGGCAAAAAAAGAACCACATTTACCTCCATTAGCAACTTCTACAACTAAACAAATGATCATTCTTTTGATCAATGTTTTGATTATCAAAAACAAATGATAACCCCATCCCCCCAAATCCACTGAGATCAGTTTCTCAGCTCCCTGGTATAAGGTTGGTTCTGAATTCTATGCTTTCCCCCCAATTTGATCCACCAATGAAAAAACATTCACTGAGGGTCTACTACGCAGTCCTTATTCTAAGGGACTCACTAACTGGCTAGAGCGATAGAAAATGGTGGTACAAGGGAGCAGAAAGGATGGATTTCCTACCCAAGTCAAGGTTCTATTTGTTCGTTTCCTCACTGAATCATTCCACATTGTCTGGGTACCAGCTATGTATTAACACTGGGTTGGTGGCACAGAGAGGACCTCTCCTCCATCATTAAGAAGATTAAGGCCACCTACAGTGGGCCATCTCATGTTCTGTCCTCCTTTCTCTGAAGTTTCCCCGAATTGTCAACCCCACCACTGCCCCACTTATTCCCATCTGACTGAGGGGGAAAGAGAGGTAATCCACCATCCACCCTAACTCCCGGGGCAGTCTGGGTCCCACACCTGTCCCTGCCACTAGGTTCTGCTTCATTTCACCTCATGTGCACCTTTCCATCAACAGGGAAAGGCCAGGGGTCATGTATAGGCCTGGCTAGGGGTCCCCTCCTCTTTCCCAGGCTACTATTCCCTGAGACTCCCACCACCCAGGCTTCTCAGCCTCCCTGGCCACTTCCTTGCATCCCTCTCCCTTCAACCACCTATTAAATTCTGCCTTTGCCAAGTTTCTGCCTCTGGCCTGCTTTACCTTCCCTGTTCTCCCCCTCTGTGCAGAGTCGAGGGAACGGGTGTTAATATCAGGGTAATTAATTAATCATGAACCTAACATTTGTCTAAGAGCTCATTTTTATGTAATTATGTTCCTTCATCTCGGGTCTAACTTTAGACTGAAAATGAGCATTTCATGAACACTGAAAATGACAAACGCTAGGCACTGTTCTGTTATATAGCACGCGTTTTATTCTTGAAAGTCTGGTTTTTCAAATCTAGGGCTACAGCTAAATTCTCACCTAATTTGAAAGGCTCGTGTTTGACGTGCTCTTGAGGCCAATTTAGAGAATGAGTATTAATGGAAGGGAAATCGTGGTCTTTGCAGTTTTCAAGACAGCTCACGTTGTCTTTCTGAACTGAAATCAGCTTGATCAGTGAGCTCCTCTTCTTGCGATTTTCTTGACCATTCTTCTCCGAGCACCCTCATTTTTATGGGAACGTGAAAGCTGTCTCCTGCTACAAACTACACAAGACTCTGACAACTATCCATAATCGGACGAGAGGCAGCAATTTGCTTAATTTCTTGGTAATTGTTCTTCGCCAGCTGACAAGGGTTTCATCACGGCCGTCTAACAATACAGACAGCTTTTCTAACTAGACAGTTGGGAACAGAAAACCCTCCATTAAACGACAGATGAGACTAATGGGTCTGAATTGCAATTTGTATCAGTCTACTTGGGCAGATGCCAGGATTTCAACTCTCTGAGCCACGCCAGCTCTCCTACAATTTTCCCATTTTTCTGGAACAAAAGAACATTAATTTTATCTGCAACATTTTTGAAAATTTCAGGATTCACAGGACAGAGTCGTCTGAAAGGTATTCTGAGACATGAGTTCTCTAGGCCTCCTAAATAATGTGAGGGCTATTTGTTAGACGTGGGCATGGATCCAGAGGAAGAGGAAATAGCAATTCATCAATTCCACGGATGCAAAACAGTGACAGCAGTGCACAAAATGAGCTGTTCTGCTGCCTGCAAGCTCCATAAGGAATGAGTAGTGGAAACCTGCCGCGGCTCCAAGCCTGTCACATATGACACAGACTGAGAAATAAAACTCTAAACTTAGAAAAAAGTATAGAAAATTATTTTGAGTATCTTTTAACCCACTGATTCTTAAGGGAAGGGCAAGGAGCAAGGAAGCACAGATCAGAATCTCACGGGAGGTGGGGGGATTTTTAAATATGCATTCCGTCTTCTTCTGGGACTATGGCATAGGTATACTATTCCCTATTCTTTTCAGTAGGTACAACTAAAAACCCCGGTCATTCTATATATAAAACCAATGTAAGAGTCTGAAAAATGAAAAAAGAGAAGGCAGAGCGGCTAAAGACCTTAGCACCTGAGGAATGAAACAGTGGTGAGTCCCATGGATTTTCTCGATGACCCGTAGGTCCTGGAATTGGCAGCTAATTAAGCCAGTAACCCAGAAATGTCAAGGTGTACAGACCAAAATTTTTTAAAAATTAAAAATTAAAAAAAAGAAAGAAAAAAGAAAAGCCTGCTTTCTCTAGCCAGAATTGCAGGGAAGGGATAGCCTAGCAAGAAAGAAAATCTAGACAACTGCTCTACTCTGGCCAGCATCACAGAAAAAAATGGCAGCCCACCCCAACCAGCAAAGACTTAGTGGAAAGCCTAGACTTATAACCTTGGGAGGCTATAGCAAGGCAACTCAAACTCTGCACCAGGGTGGTGTCAGAGGAAGTCAATGGAGAGTTAGATCTGCTACCCTTATGCGCATGAACAAGCACTCCTCCTTGGGGGTGACAGTAGAGACCACAGTGGGATTCTACCCCAACCAGCAGTAATGACGTGCCCCTCCCTCTCCCTGATAGGATAGTGTCAGAGGAGTCACGAAGTCTGTCCCTGCTCTGTGGTAACAGGGCCACCCCTCCATGGTGCTGGTGGCATCCACATGGGGACAGTAACAATGTCCCTTTTCTCAATCAGGGCAATATCAACAGGGGCCTAGTGGGGAGCCTCTGCTCTTACCCCTGCCCAGGTGTAACAAGGAGGTCCTCCATTCCCCCAGTGTTGATTATGGCCACCTGGAGATCCTACATCTACATATAAGTACAGAGGCAGTGCCCTCTTTTACTCACTGGAGCAGTACCAGGGAATCCCTGCTAATATGTAAGGTTTAAATAAAATCCAAAGTCTTAAAAGAATTCTCCAAATGTCCATACTTCAATAAAAAATCATTAGCCACACCAACAACCAGGAAGATCTCAAACTGAGTGAGAAAAGACAATTGACATATGGCAACACCATAATGACCAGACTGTCAAAATTATCTTACAAGGATTTAAAGCAGCCATTATAAGAAATCTTCAATGGGAAATTATAAACATATTTGAAACAAATGATAAAACAGAAAGTCTCTACAAAGAAAGAGAAGTTATAAGAAGAACCAAATATAAATTTTAGAACTAGAAAACAAAATGACTGAAATAAGAAGCTTAAAGGATAGGCTCCCAGCAGAATGGAGGGAGAGAGAGAGGAAAGAATCAGTGAACTTGAAGACAGTACAATAGAATTTTTCTAATCTGAACAAAAGAGAGAAAACAGACTGAGACAAATGAACACAGCCTCAAAAAGAAAAAGGGTCTCAGGGACATATGAGATGATAACAAAAGATCTAACATTGAAGTCATTGGAGTTTCATAAATAGAGAAGAAAGAGAATGGAACTGAAAAAGTATTTTAGGAAATATTGGTCAAAATTTTCTCAAATTTGGGAAAACATAAACCTCTGTATTCAAGAAACTTAAACTCCAAACAAGATAAATCCAAAGAAATCCACTCCAAAACAAATCATAATCAAACGTCTAAGAACTAAAGATGAAGAAGAAAACCTTGAAAGCAGCCTGACAGAAACAATGTATTAGCTACAGGGAGAAAATGCAAAAGACAGCAGATTTCTCATCTGAAACCCTAGAGGCCAAAAAGAAGTGTCACATTTTTCAAGTACTTAAAGAAAATAACCGTCAACCCAAAACTGGATATCCAGTGGAATTATCTTCAAGAATGAAGCGGAAATCAAGATATTCTCAGATTAAGAAAAATCAAGAGAATTTGTCATGAACAAAACTATCCTTAAGGAATAGCTAAAGGAAGTTCTCTACATAGAAAGAAAATAATAAGAAAAGGATTTTTTTTTTTTTTAAAGTAGGCTTCATGCCCACCATAGAGCCCAATGTGGGGCTTGAACATATGTCCCTGAGATCAAGACCTGACCTGGAGTCAAGAGTCAGATGCCCATGGACTGAGCCACCCAGATGCCCCAAAAAGGGGAATCTTAAAGCATCGGGAATGAAGAAAAAACAAAGAAGCAAAATTAAGGGATTATACAGCAGACTTTCTTTCTCTTGAGTTTTCTGAATATATTATAAATGGAGAAGAGTACAGGAATGTAAAGTAAGGTTTCTACATTTCAAACTGGTAAAATGACCATACCAATGGGCTATGATACATTATATATGTCATGTTATACCTAAAGCAACAACAAAAGAAGTTATACAACATAGAAGCAAACAAAGAAGTATAGACAAATCTAAACGGAACTCAAAAAAACACTCAGGTAATTCACAGAGAGGCAGAAAAGGAAAGCACAGAAGCAAAAAATAAAAGAAACCAAAAAATAAATTAAAACGTCAGATTTTAGCCACAACCTACCAATAATTACATTAAATATAAATGGTGTAAATATACCAATTAAAAGACAGAGTTTGGCAGAAGTGATCTTAAAAAACGAACCGGGGGCACCTGGGTGGCTCAGTTCATGATCCCAGGGTCCTGGGATCGAACCCTGTATCGGCCTCCCTGCTCTGCAAGAAGCCCGCTTCGCCCTCTCCTGTTCCTCCTGGTTCTGTTCCTGCTCTCACTGTGTTTCTCTATGTTAAATAAATAAAATCTTTAAAAAAATAAAAAAAAAATGAGCCAACTGTATTCTGTTTAAGAAAAACTCCCTTCAAATATAATGATATAAGTAGGTTGAAAGTAAAAGGATTAAAAAAGATATACCATGTAAAAATTAATTAAAAGAAATGGAAAAAGGCTTTATTAATGTAATGTAAGACGAAGCAGACTAATAAAAGTGGCTATATTATTAGTATATTTCATGTACTTGAAAGTAGAATGTCATAAAGTAGAATTCAGAGCAAAGAAAATTATCAGTGACAGACAAGGACCTCACATAATGATAGAAAGGTAAATCACCAAGATGACACTGCAATCCTAAATGTATATACACAAAACAGCAGAACTGTAAAATATGTGAAGCAAGTGAGAGGAGAATGGAAAAATCCAAAGTTATAGCTGAAGACTTCAATACCTCCCTCAGAATGAATGACAGAACTAGACAGGAGTTAGAATTCAACAGCACCCAATAGAACCTAATTGACATTTACAGAACACTCTACCCCCCAACAGCCAAATCCACAATATTCTCAAAACAGATGTCAAGACAGATCTTATTCTGGGCTGTAAAACAAATCTCAAGAATTGAAATCTGTGATGTAATAAGAAATAAATTTGTATAACATTTCTGTCCCCGTTCTTGGCACAAGGCTCCAAAAATCCTTAGAATTTCCTGACAGGAGGGTTTGTTTTTTCCATTCAAAAGGACCCCTTTTCTGAGCATACCTCAGGTGACTTAGGGTAGGGCCCCTAGCCTGGCTCAGGATAGGGATGGTCACCAGAAAGACAAATACAAGACTCAGACTTTCAGCCCCACCTGCCAACTTCTGGGAAGGAAGAGAAGGGGTAGGGGGAGATGGAGATTAAGCTCCATAAAAACTCTTGAACATCAGGATTTGATGAACTTCTGGGATGATAAGTCAGCTAGAAGAGTGGCCCATTCCAGTTCCACCAAGACAGGAGCTCCTACGGTTGGGCCGCTTCTGCACCTCACACTGGCAGAATTCAGCAGTGAAGCCATCCAGTCCAGGGCTTTCTCTGTTTGAAGATTTCTGATAACTGATTCAATCTCCTTCAGAGTCAGAGGTCTACTCAGATCTCCCATCTCTTTGCGATTCAGTTTTGGCAGGCTTTGTTTCTGGCAATTTACCCATTTCATCTACATTATCCTATTTTAGTAATCGGAGTCTTTTTCTTTCTTAGTCAGTTCTGGGTAAAGGTTTGTCAATTTTGCTGATCTTTCTGAAGCCCCAACTTTTGGTTTTGTTGGTTTTCTCTGCTGTTTTTCTGTTCTCCATCTCACCAATCTCTGCTCTAATCTTTATTATTTCCCTCTTTGTGCTAGCTTTGGATTTAGGTTGTTCTCCCTTTTCTAGTTCCTTAAGTTGTAGATTTAGGCTGTTGAATCTTTCTTGTGCTTTGATGTCAGTGCGTGTAGTTATACAAGTCCCCCGTCGTGCTGCTTTTGCTGCATCCCAGAAGTACTGGTGTGTTGTGCTTCCTTGTTCATTTGTCTCAAAGTACTTTCTAATGTCCCTGTGATTTCTTTGAGACACTGGTTGTTTAAGAACGTGTTGTTCAACTTCCTCTTCAGCCCACTGTGGTCAGAGAAAATACTTTGTATGATATCTGTCTTTTAAAATCTACTAAGACTTGGGGCACCTGGGTGGCTCAGTGGTTTAAAGCCTCTGCCTTCGGCTCAGGTCATGATCCCAGGGTCCTGGGATTGGGCCCCGCATCGGCGGGGAGCCTGCTTCCTCCTCTCTCTCTGCCTGCCTCTCTGCCTGCTTGTGATCTATCTCTGTCAAATAAATTAAAAAAAAATAATAAAATCTTAAAAAAAAATAAAATCTACTAAGACTTAATTTACGGGTATCCTATGGTATCGGGATGTGGTCTGTAGAATATCCACTCCCTAATCCCTTGAACACATGAACACGTTGGTTTAGTAGCTAAAAGAATTTTGCAGATTTAGTTAAAATGGAGATTATCCTACATTATGCAGGTGAGCCCAGTGTCATCAATCACACAGGCTGGCAAGGGCAGAGACCTTTCTTTGGCTGGAGTCAGAGAGACACAGCAAAAGGGGGACGTCAGAGGGGTTGGAAGCATGAGAGGGACCCAGCCACTGTTGCTGGAGAAGCCACATGGAGGGCACAGGAGGAGTGCAGGCAGCCTCAAAGCAGGAAACAATGGTCCCCGGCTGCTAGCCAGGAAAGACATGAATACCGGGTCCTACACCCCCAAGAAACTGAACTCAGCCAACACTCCAAACAAGGTACGAAGCAGATTCCTTCTCAACATGCAGCAAGGAGCACGGCTCTGCCGACACTGTGATGCTGGCCTCATAAGACCCCGAACGGAGGACCCCGGGAAGCCCACCAAAATTTCTGCTTTCCTAAAACTGTGAGATAATAAGTCTGGGTTGTTTAAAGATGCTAAGTTTGTGGTAATTTTTATGGGAGCAATGGAAAACTAATTCGGGGGATGTGTCTAGGATAAAAATAGCTATGAAAGACATTCTTGCAACAACCAGAAAACTCACATATGGATTGCACATAAGATAATATATGGAATTACTGTTAATTTTTTTTAGTTGTCAAGTGGTATTGTGGTCATGTAGGAGCACGTCTCAAGTCTTCAGACAGATATAACCAAAGTACTTAGGTGCAAAGTGTCACCGTGTCTGCAAGTTATATGGCAAAATGCAGTGATTGTTGAATCCTAGCGAAGGCAAATGAATGTTCAAAAACATTTTATAAATCGTTGGAGAAAAACAAATGTCGAGTTAAAGAAGCTAGACACAAAAGAACAGATACTAGGGTATGGCTCAGTCAGAAGAGTATGGACTCTTGATCTTGGGGTCATGAGTTCAAGCCCCATGCTGGGCATACAGATTATTACTTAAACACACACACATACACACACACATATATTATGTGAGTCCAATTATGTAACTGTTTAAAAACCACATATAGGTGGTAAAACTATATTGCCTACAAGGCAGTGATGATCACCGATGTCAGGACACTGGTTACCTGTCATGGGGAGAAACAAAGTTGTAAACAGAAAAGACCACACAGAGAGCACTTCTGGGTGTTGGTGAAGTTATATTTTGTAACCGAGGTGGTAGCTGTATAAACTAGAGTGTTTTATGCTCTTGTCTACATGTGTGTAATATCTCACAACTTAAGTTATAAAAAAAATTTGTGTATCTGCAAAAACACTGGAAGCTTTTTCAAAATTTGTTTTTATTATTCAGTTAGGCTCTACCTTACGCCAGAAATAACTGAGGGTAGGCCTGTACCTTGATTCCTACCTAATATGATTTGGGAGCACAATCATTCCTAAGATCCTTTTTTTTTCTGAAGAGAAAAACAAAATCACAGATCGACCGCATAAGAAGGCTCTGAGAGTGGGGCCCAGAAACCTGTGCTTTAACAAGCTCTCTTGGTGACTCTGAGGCTCACAAAGTTTAAGAACCGCCAGTATAAGTACACATATAAATAATCCTTATTATTTTCATGGAGTAACGACTTCATCTTCAAGATCTAGATATTGCCTCCCAGGACGCTTCAAGTCCATTGTCCCCATACAACTACAAGCACCCAAGCTATACCCCACCTGAGGCCCCAGTGATATATAAGACAGACCTGGAGACCTGACAGAACTGTGGAGAGAAGGGTTTTGTATTCTTATTTTCTAAGACATTTAAAGAGTGAACTAAGAGTTATCTCTTCAATAACAATATGGAACATTCCCTCAAAGAGAAGCTGAGGTTCAGAGGGGCGACAGATGATGCCCACCCCATGTGACTGGCAAGACCTGTCACCAAAATCCAGGCCTTCAGGGAGGAGTGGGTAATTCCACTGCCATTAGCCAGAGTGCGCATCCTTGACAGGGCTGGCCGGACAGGGCTCATGACCACCCGTGGGGGAGGACTTTGGATAAAACTGACTACCTCCTTGAACAGCCAAATCCAGAGGGGCCCAGGAGTCCTCCTTCTTCAGTTACGGCTGAAGAATCCAAGAATGCTATTCTGGTTGAAGCCATGAACTTGGACATGTAACTCTTGGACTGGCACAGCTCTGCACGAGGTCAGAGGAACGTGTGCTCTGCCTTCATGACGAAACGTGGTTCCTAACCTCCAGATGACTGTAGTTCTGAGCACTAACCGTAGTGCACTGCCACCAACTCCCTGTGAGCAGGAAAGCACTGAAGGATGGGCTGCTGATTTACTTCAGCTACGACAAACATCCCCCCTTCCCTCCCGCCCAGAGGGAAACCTCTGGGAAAAGGTTAATTTTCTGCCTCTGCCAGACAAACTGCTTCACCTCTGTAAGGACTTGACAGAAGATTCGGAGAGTCACTTTGAGTGCCTGTTACACGTTGTCAAGGCAACCGCGGCTCCCAGCTCTCACCACTGGGAATCTTCCCAACCATGTGTTCAGGCCCTTGCTTGCCCCCAAGTTCCTTTTGTTTTAAAATCTTTGAATTCTTCTAAAATAAAAAACACTTAAAAAAATATCTTTCTATGCTCTCTGAGCCCTCATTATTTCCTGGAGTTTAATCGTTCCTATCAGATGTCCAGTCCTCTATGTAAACAAAATGCCAAGGTTAAGGGCCTTTGAAGCAAACATAATTTTCACTTTGTAAGCATAAAGATCAGGCCACAGGTACAGTCCAAAGAGCTTGTGTGTTTTGCACGAAAAGAAGGTGATAACAACACAAGGTTGGGGGGAAGAAAGGGCCAAACAAAGGCCAGCAGGGATGCAGGTGGATGAATGCTGGTGTCTGGGGAGAAAGAGATACTTACAAGACCATCAGCACAATCTACAAGAAGACTGGTACTCTGTGATGTTAGGGGACTACCCTTCCCTGCTTTAGCTGCGACAATGGGAATGTGAAGGGGGAAAGGAGGGAAGGAAGAAGGAATGAGTGAGCCTCTGTCTTCTAGCAATCCATACTGAATTCTTCACAGATAAGGTTATCTGACCTTTAGCTCACTGCAAAGTGATTCAGAGTGGAAGGTGTGGATAAAGTCAGGCTGATCACAAAACAGCAACTGTGGAAGATGGGCGACAAGTGCTTGGAGGTCCTCTATACCAGTCTCATTTTTTTAGTGTAAACTGGAATTTTTCCATCATAAAAACGACCAAAAACACAGAAAGAAAGGGAGGGGAGAGAAAGAAAAGAGGGGGTTGAGCTGGAAAGGAAAGCGAGTCAAGGGAAGGGGTGAGAGCAGACAAGGAAACAGAAAGAGGATGCTGAAAGGGAAGAGAGAGGGAGAGATCTGGACATGTGGAGGTGCCATGGACACCCCAGCGGCCCTTCGCACGGGCTGTGCAGCACTGCCGGATAAAACCTGGAAAAGCTCAAAAGTCACCGCAAGCCCATCCTGGTAAAAATTCTGATAGAGCGCAATGCGGATGTGCCTCCCATCCTGGGTCCCCCATAGCCTTTCTCAGCCTGCGCAGGCCGCCTTCGGGAAGCTGGAGAAGCATGTTGGCGTTTGCTCCAACCGGTGACTGTCCTGGGGGCAGTAATTCCGGAGTCTGCCTGGCCCCACTGGGGCGAAAGGGCAAAGCTGTCAGTCCTTATCACAGGGCACCAACATGTACAGAAGCCAAGGAGAGGGGCTAAAAATCGAATAAAAAGGAGTGTAAATAAAAACTCCTAAGATCACCACAATCAAGAAACGCTGCGAGACTCAACTCGTGATTGCTCCAGTATACAAGAGTAAGAAAAATTAATCCAGACACCATTTGTGCCAAGTCCTGGAATATGTTTCCGTTTTGCCTTGTGTTGCTTTGAGGGCACGTTGGGAGTATGAGTGTCTTTGGGAATCACTCAGCAAGAGCCATAAACAAGTAACAAAGCCCTCCTTTAGTGATTCTGCCACATTCCTTTGAATCCCCTCTGGTTTGAACTTTTTTTTTTTCCTTCTTATACTTGTCTGAGTTTGAAGGCAACTCTGAGGGACTGCTCCCACAACAATTACCAAGATGATGCCTGATAAAGATCAGGCCCCAGAGCTGACTTCAACCAAGATGCACGACCAAAGACCTGCTCTAGAACCAGCGCAGAGCCCTAGTGAGAAGGCAGAGTGCAAAGTCTGAGTCACGCCCGCCTCGATGGGCCACACAGAACAACTGAAGAGCTCACTCTGTCACTTGTTTTTTGGTCTTGTTTTTTAAAGATTTTATTTATTGGTCAGAGAGAAAGAGAGAGCACAAGCAGGGGGAGTGGCAGATAGAGGGAGAAGCAGGGAGCCCGATGTGGGGCTCGATCCCAGGACCCCGGGATCATGACCCGAGCTGAAGGCAGAGGCTTCACCAACTGAGCCACGCAGGCATCCCTAAAGCTAACTCTGTCATCTGTCACAAGGAACTCACGGAGCCGTCCCCTAGGACCAGCGGGTGACCTCTGAGGCCATCACCTGAGCCCACGAGAGAAGAACGCAGCCACCAGTGTCTCTGTAGGAAGGCTGCCAACTCTTCCAGGGAGTAAGTGCTCTACAAAGAAGCACCTCCCTGTCTCTCACTGCACAGTCTGGAATCTATTTCCTCTTTATTCTTCCCTTAGTAGATGTTCAGCCATTCAAATTCAGCTTTCGGCTTCTTGCTTTCCTTCTTCTCGAGATGACACCAGCTGTTTCAGAAATAACATCTGAAAAAGTGAAAGCCGGTGCAATGCTAACGGCTACATTTGACTCTCGTTCTGGCTCGCCAGACACGCCTGAACTCCAGAAATGTATACATTTCTTTTAAAAAAAAAAATCCTGAGAATTAAGCCTCTTATGTAAGAATGATGAGAATGTAGCTGGAAAGCTGGACCATTCTACCGGGAGTCCCACCTGGAGAGAGGTGGGGAGAATGAGACCCGTCCCAGGTTTTAAAGGGGCCTTTCTCTATCTGGGGGAGGAAGACAGAATTTCTGAGCTATCTTAACTTTAAAATATTCTGTTAATTATCAGTGCTTATGAGACTTTGGGAAGGTCACTTGCAAAGGGCACAGATTTGCCTTGTCAATTAAATAAACTATTTTTTAAAAAGCTTTTATTTATTTATTTGACAGAGAGGGATCACAAGTAGGCAGAGAGGCACGCAAAGAAAGTGGGGGTGGGGAGCAGGCCCCCTGCTGAGCAGAGAGCCCCATGTGGGGCTCAATCCCAGTACCCTGAAATCATGGACATGACCTGAGCCAAAGACAGAAGCTTTAACCCACTGAGCCACCCAGGCGCCCCCTACTGTTTTATTTCCTGACTTCGCTGGTCCATATGACCAACAGAGTGTAACACTGAATCAAAAAGCACTGGCGTGTGGGGCGCCTGGGTGGCTCAGGCAGTTAAGTGTCTTGCCTTCCTCTGGCTTTGGTCGTGATCCTAGGGTCCTGGGATTGAATCTTGCATCGGGCACCCTCCTCAGCGGGGAGCTTGCTTCTCCCCCTGCTCCGTCCCTCTCTCACTTACTCTCTCTTTCAAATGAATAAATAAAATCTTAAAAAAAAAAAAAGATGAACAGAATATAAAGATGGGGGACATAGGGACTCCACCAGTACTGAAAACAATACACGGTGCCCCTGACGTGTCAGCAATGCCAAAGAATTTTGGCAGATGGAACCAAATTGAAGAAAAATATCGTAAGCCCAACTGCACCCCCTACCCTTAAGAACAGACTGAGTCCTTGAGAAGCAGGGCTCTGCTACCTCTTACTTGAAAAGGCAAAGTCCTGAGGGGACAGCGGGCCATGGGGCAAATAGAAAGCCCACAAAGACCCCTCTGGGTCAGTCAGGGTCAGGGGTATCTGTGACGTCACACCTCATCCCTGGGTAAAGATCAGATCTCAGGGAAAGATGCACAAGGAGCAGTGGATGCCCCAAACACAGAAAGGAATCAGTGATACAGAGACTACAAAGGAGCTTCCCTTCTCCTCCCCTCCCCTCAGGCGGCTGGATCTCTAACTTGACATATTAGTCCACGTCACTGAGCAAACATGGGAGAAAATCCACATGGTGTCTAAAAAGAGATTCTGAAACAAACAAGGACAACATGACATTCTTACTTGTAAGAAAGACTCAGCACGGGAAGCAAACATAACTTTTCAAGAGCATCTCCTTACAGCCTCAAAGTTTCTGAACATACACAGTCTGTGAAGATGTGAGATAAGATGGTGAAAGAAGAAGAAGAAAATAAAGAAGAGGACTGACAAAGAAACTGGGAACTGAATGAGATAAGAAAAAAATGCGACTAAATCTAAAAATACAATAGCAAAATGAGTATCTGCATTTGAAGCCATACAAAGCAACACCGATTCCATAGAAACCGGACCAGTGATGTGGAAAGCAAACAGGAGAAGTTCTCCCAAAAGGCAGAGAAGAACAAAGGGACCAAGGTCATGAGGGAGACAGACAAACAAAGGAAGACAGTTGAGTGGAGCGCGCGTTCTGACAGTTGGGGTTCTTGGGAACCAGAGCCCATAAAACTGCCACAGGGAAGAACCCACAACTGCAGATCAAAAGGGGTCACTCAGCACCCAAAACTCGGGTGGAAGGACTAAACTGGGATACACTGATGAAAACCTGAAATGGCAGGGGCAGAGACGGGAAGGAACCAACAAGCATTAAATGGGGGTAGAAAGATTCCTGCAGGTACGAATGGACCAAATGGACCACCTGGGCTGGTCTCAGGTTCCCCACCAAAGGCTGGCGGGTCAGAGGCTGTTACATAAATTCCACATGGGATTAAACCGTACAGAATGAAGACTACTGCACATAGCCCAGTGACTGTGTGTAAACCTGGTGAAATCTAAATGAGGTTCGTACTTCGTTAATAGCTTCATGCCAGTGTCAATTTCCTGGTTTTGTTATTATGTTATATTATAATTCTATCCAATGCTCTCATTGGGGGAAGCTGGATGAAGGGTACCTAGGATCTCTCTGTACTACTTGGCAATTTCCAGTAAGACTAGAATTATTTAAAAAAAAGAAAAAAAAAAAAGATAGTAGGTCGAGCATCCAGGTCCACTACAGAAATCTGAAAGAAAAAAGAATTCCATTCCCCAGTAAACTCCTGTTCACAGATGAAAACAAAGCAGGATAGTTATTCTTTGTTATGGAGACAATGTATGATGCCAGAAAAAGCAAGAGTCGAAAAAATATTTTCACAAATCCAGATTTTTTAAACGGGTGGACATGCTCTAAAAAGGTCTACTGATGAACACTAAAACCAGCAAAGGAACCTTCAATGTGAGTAATTGTTATGGACGTGATTTTAAGACTCGCAGCAGATACCAAACACAGTGTTCAGAAAATAACACACAATCAGAAAATGTATAATATAAAGAATAAATTGGGCCTAAAAACTCCTATCTGGGGCACCTGGATGGCTCAGTGGGTTAAGCATCTGACTCTTGGTTTCGGCTTAGGTCATGATCTCAGGGTGATGAGATCCAGTCCCAAGTCAGGCTCTGGGCTCAACACAGAGTTGGCTTGAGATTCTTTTTCTCTCTCCCTCTGCCCCTTCCCTCCGGCTCATGCTTGCTGGCTCTTTCTATCACTCAGATAAATAAAATCTAAAAAGAAAAAAAGAAAAAGAGAAAGAAAAGAACAGAACAAACTCTCCTTACCTGTGTGGGCCAAAGACATGATTGTATCATCCATACAGACACACCCCAAATTCAAACATCCACGAAACATGTGGGGTGGGGGACCTCCCTATCATGGCCAGTGAAAGAAATACAGACGAAAACATCTCTGTAATCACTTGAGAGTATAAATTTGTATGGTCTTCAAACCTTCAAATACCACCAGCCAAATGACACCTTTAAGTTTCCTTTAAGGACTTATATAAGCCTTAAACTTGTTCATGGCTTTTCTGAGAGCTCACATTAAAGAAATAATAAAAAATGGTTGGGGGCTCCTGGGTGGCTCAGTTGGTTAAGCAACTGCCTTCTGCTCAGGTCATGATCCTGGAGTCTGGGATCGAGTCCCACATGAGGCTCTCTGATCGCCAGGGAGTCTGTTTCTCCCACTGTCCTCTCTCCTCTCATGCTTTCTCTCTCATTCTCTCTCTCTCTCTCTCTCAAATAAATAAATAAAATCTTTTAAATTAAAAAAAAATAAATGGTTGTATCAAGATTTCTGCTCCAAGAGGGGAGGATGAACAGAGCAAATTGGTCAGTGAATTAGCCAAGCCCTGCTTGCTTGAGTGACCAGCAATAAAATGATGTCAATAAAAGTATCTTCATTTTAGAACCTACTAGGGACCCAAAGAGATAATTATGGGTGTCTGGCCCACAGTAAGTGCTCAGTAACCATTAGACAGTGGTAGCGGAGAAGACTTATTTATCTACAGGACTGCATGACAGGTTCAAAACCTCTTCTCTGAGATGCAGTCAATTGTGCCTCAGAATGAAGACCTTTTTCGATAATCTGGTAATCAGTTATATTACTGTTCCTACAGGAAAATATACAGGTATTCATTCTAAGTGAGATAAATACCAGTTCAGGTCAGATTTTGCAGTCAAATGAGTTAAAAAAAAATTCAGTTTTTAGAGCTTTCTGGACTTCAGATTTGCACAGAAGGGACTGAGAACCCATATTTATAATAAACATTAAAATCTATCTAAATGTATGATAATAAGGGGTAAACTTACAAGTTATAATATAGTCATAAAACAGAAACTATACTGCTCTGGAAAGTCATTTTTTCAAAGAATATTTAATAAAATGGGAAAATGTTTATGAATAGTGGGTAAAAAAAAAAGGCAAAATAAAAACACGCATTATGAATTCAACTTTGCAAAAGTAAATTATATAGATGTTTATAATTCCAGAATAAAAGACCCAAGGAACCATACCAGGATGTTAAACTAGCCTCACTGACCCATGTTTTTCTTTAGACTTTTCTGTATTTTCTGATCTTCTATGATAATCAGGAAAAGAATCCGCTAATATTGGGAACCACTTAATGGCTGATGTTCTTGTGCCGGACTAGAGGGTTAACGAGTCCATCTCTGCCCTCAAGGAATCTAGACTGTCCTCTCTGGAGAGCTCTGGGCAGCACTCGGTTGTCTCTGCATCGGACTGCACTTCATTAGCGATTTCTGGCACCTCAGGACAATGGGACCGGGCCTCCAGGACTTTTTGCCACCTCCACCAAATGAAACACTGATAACCTTGCAAGTCAGGTCAGTGGTAAAAATGCCACTGGTGGTGTAACAAGAACTGGATTCAGCTCATGACCTTACCTAAAGAAGCTACCAGAAAAAAAGAAAAAAGACTGTTCAAATGTGTTTGCTCTCTTTTGCTACACTCATTAAATCTCAATTACTTAAGAAATTGCTGGAGGAGGAGGAAAAGATCGTATTTGGGTTTGTTCCAGGTGCTTCTCCTGAGGAAGAGGATGTGAACTTGACCTTGACAGGTTCAGCAATGAAATCTTTAATCATTTTGTGGAGCATATGGGTGCTAAGAAGGATCGTGACGCTGGAGGGTCCAGTGAAGAGACAGGCAGGAATCCCTTCTACCAAACAGGACATCAGTTGTCTAAGGGGGTGGGACTTTGGCCAGAGCGTTGAAGGGCTTAGTTCCCAGTTTCTTGAATGTTCCTAACACCCAGGTGGTCTTCATGAAGTCCTCCCGTACCTGGAATTCTCCACCCACTTAATACAGAATTCAAAAGCATTTTACACCAAAATGCTATTGGTGACACAAGCATTATGGGCTGTTACAAGACTCAATTTTGAACTTGGAACAAAGGTAAATAAATGGGTCAGTCAACTTAGCACCTAGCTACCCAAAAAAACAGATGGGCTGAAAGTTAATCAAGTTTATAGAGATTCCAATAGTCTTTTTAAAATATTGCAGAGAAGGGGCACTTGAGTGGCTCAGTCGTTAAGCGTCTGCCTTCGGCTCAGGTCATGATCCCAGCGTCCTGGGGTCAAGCCCCACATTGAGCTCCCTGCTAAGTGGGAAGCTTGCTTCTCCCTCTTCCACTCCCCCTGCTTGTGTTCCCTCTTGCTGTCTGCCTCACTCTAATAAATAAATAAAATCTTAAAAATAAACAAATAAATCAAATAAAATATTGCAGAGAGGAGAAATCCATGTATAAAGATTCTGACACACATAAATTCTAGTCAGCTGTAGAGTTAAATAAGAAGTTAACTCTCTTAGCTTAATCCCACAGAAAATTACTTGTCTGAAGGCAGACTGTCCTCTGGGAATACTTTTCCATTTGTGGAGCACTAATCCTACCCTCCCTCCCATCCCTTCTCCCAACCTAAAGAGAAGAAACATGGAAGTGGCATGGTCTTCTGTGCACGTGGGACCTTCATAAAAATGAAACCCTTCCAGGAGAAATGGCTGACTTACCCTGTCCCAGCTGAAACACAGGCCCAGTCGATCAAGCTGCTTCCTCATGTGTTCAATATTACTGTGAGACAGAGGGAAGACAGTTTAATTTTCAAGGGGAGAAAGCCACAGACGAACCATACTTGAGAATGTGAAGGGAAACTACAAAAGTCTAGATTATTCAAGAGGGCTGCCCATGGTGCCTTGCCCGGGCCAAAAAGAAAAAAAACTTAATAAATAAAAATAAATCACTAAGAATCGATGAAAATAACAACATATTAGAATTAGAGGACACCTATTCTTCGGATTCATATAGAATCTACTAGAAACCACAATGGTCTTTGGTCCTGGGGACTGGCCCTTCCTCTGTCCATGAAGGGAAACCCCTTTGGTATGGGCACCCCCAGCCCATTCATATGTCTGTATTCCGCACAAATTTAAGCCAAGCATTTTTTTTTTAAGATTTTATTTATTTATTTGACAGATAGAGATCACAAGCAGGAAGAGAGGGAGGCAGAGAGAGAGGGGGAAGCAGGCTCCCTGCTGAGCAGAGAGCCCGATGCGGGGCTCGATCCCAGGACCCTGGGATCATGACTGGAGCCGAAGGCAGAGGCTTTAACCCACTGAGCCACCCAGGCGCCCCTTAAGCCAAGCATTTATAAATTTAAAATCGACTGAAGAGAAAAACCCTAATCTGCAAATTGTGGGAATCCAAAAGAAACCTGCTCTCGTGCTTATCAAACAAAACCTAAAATCTAAAACTGTCCAATAATTGGGGTGGGGGAGAAAAGCGAATGAATCAACTTTAACGTAATATGAAATAAGGTAATACATTATTTTCTTTTCTTTCCCCTGGATGATCTCCGCTTAGCCGAAACAGCTTATTTTATGCCAGGCTTTGTGCTAGACATTTTGCGGAAGAGTGCTTGCTATGGACAATGTTTGTGTCCCCGCAGAGTCTGTATGTTGAAACCTAACCTCCAAGGTGATGGTATTTAGAGGTGAGGGCTTTGGAAGGGGATGAGGTCATGTGTGGGAAGCCCTCTTAAATGGGAGCATTGCCTTTATGAAAGAGACCCCACAGAGTTTCCTTGCCCCTTCTGCCATGTTGGGGACACAGAGAGAAGATGGCCATCTGTGAACCAGGAAGCGGGGCGGGGGGGGTCCTCGCCAGACATCAGATCTGCAGGTGCCCTGGTCTTGGACTTCCCAGCTTCTAGAACTATGAGAAAGGAGTATCTATGACTTATAAGCCAACCCAGACTATGGAATTTTTGTTTACAGCAGCCAGTGAAGATGGTGCTTAATCTTTACCCATTCAGATGAGGTAGGAACGAGGACTATCCCTCTTGTAAAAAGAAATAAACTGAGGCACAGAGACATTAATTTTCTCAAGGTGATTAGGAAGCAAGAAGGAAAGGCAGGATTCACACTGAGGTGGCCTGATTCAGGGGCCATCTTCTTAACTGCTCTTTTCTCTGTGGAGGGGCTGGCAAACTTCTTCTGTAAAGGGCCAGATGGTTAATGTTTCCAGCATTGTGGGCCATATGTCCATCACAACAATGTGATTCTGCCCCCTATATTATGAAAGCAGCCATGGGCACTATGTAAACAAATGGGAATGGCTGTGTTCCAATAAAACTTTATTTACAAAATCAGGGAGGGCCAAATCTGGCTCACAGGCCCTAATTTGCCAATCCTCGGTATAGTTTACATCAATTTTGTGCCATATTTGATCCACTTTATTTGATTATCTTTTCTTCTTTTTTTCATTACTTCCATTTAATCCAGAATTAACCATAACTGAAAAAAGTGGGAACTGGGGCTTAGGGGGGAAAAGAGAAGTGGGTGGTACAGTGGATGTTTTTACAAAGTAGTCTTGGGCAAAATAAAGCAAAAGGAGGTCAAAGACAAAGGGGACAGGACCTGGAAATGCCCTTCTAGATCTCTTGAAGCATGGAGTGGGGGAAAGACCTCAGATCTTTGTGAAAGAGGCTGATGGAGTGAGTCCAGAACATTCCGCTGGGTTCTGGGATGAGGGATGGGCACCGCTGGCCCACATGTACATGGAACCCTGAGGCACAGGTGGAACTGAGTATGTGTCCCCCTTAGAGAAAGCCAGCCCCCAAATATATTGGCCATATAGTTCTACATGGAATGTTTAAGTCCCCCCCACCCCGCCGCTCCGGAATGGTGAAGGCAAAAATTAACAGAATTTTCAGAGAAAATGACAATGTAGAATGTGGATGTAGCTCACACCGTGGTCAAGAAGATGAGAAGCATTGCAGAAATTTAACAAATGCAACCATCTCCTTCTTTTTCCTTCCAAATGCAAAGACTCAAGGGAAGAATAATGTTGTAACAACAAAGCATCAAAATGAACAGATGAACAAATACCCAGAACCTTCTTTGGGACTTCTCAGGTAAGAATATAGCACACTAGAACATAAGCGCCAATATATACAATCCTGATCGTGGCTTGGCAGACTGCAATGTTTTGTCTGCTTTGCTGTTTCTCATGCACAGATTAAAACATTTTTTTTTAAGTTTCTGTATGGAAGTATTTGAAGACACCTGTGAATACACACCTCTGCGTCCAACTTTCTGGATGTAGATTCCTCTCGATGGCTGCATTTTCGGCCGGCAGTCCAAAGGCATCCCATCCCATGGGGTTGATCACCTAGCACCCAGAAGAGAAACATGAGCCATGGCGGGTTGCTAACAGCTCTGTCCATATTGTCTTCTGGGCCATAAATAGGCATTCTGTCCTACTAACACGTTGTAACCCCTTCTGGATGATTCCAGACTATGCTTCTGAAAGCCAGCTGGTTACTAGGACATATGCAGAGGAATGCATTTAGAAGCTTAGACACCACGGTACCCACAGCCATTATCTGAGTAAACTCTCCTTTATGACTATGCTTTACTTTCTTCTTCTTGTCTGTATTTTCTACAATAAATTGTTTTTCTAAAAGTATAGTGTTTTTTTTAATCTCAAAAATACGTACATGTACAAGTGTAGAGGCATTTAAAATGCTCACCTCCTATTACTATCTTCCAATGGAGAAGCTGTGCCGTCCAATATGGTAGCCACTGGCCCCATGTGCTTATATAAATTTACACTTAAATTAATTAAAATAAAAAACCCATCAGTCCCTCAGTTGCACTGGCCCCCCTTCTAGAGTGCAACAGTCACTTTGAATCTCCCTGTAAGGTATTCCCATTCTCTGAAAGATAAGGAAGCCTAAAATCTTAGAGCTCAATAAGGCTTTGGAGGCTGTCCTCCAGCCCTAACCCCCTTCAGTTTCACAGTTTAAGCAATGGCAGCCCAGCAAGAGTCTGCAGCCTGGCTGCAGGACACCAGACGCAATCACCTACAGCCAGGGAGGGCCAGGAAGGCATTCATTTCTGCAAATGGACAAGTTACAGCTCAGCAGGCAGCTTCTGTCTACCTACCGTACATGCTACGAATGGGAACAATGGGCTTGAAACACGCACGGTGGCACCAAGGGACAGCCTTGCTTGTAATCATATAGACAACCTGAGCTTGGGTTCATACACTTTGCCTTGGGACAATTACAAATACTCAGAAGTATTTACCCGCATCACCTCATCACCTGTGCGTATCAAAACAGGCCATTTTCTACTAAAGAAAGAGGTCTTGTTTTCTTTTATAAAAATACTTTTCCCTCTGGTATGTGAAGCAACACATATACACTATAAATAATTGGGTACACAGGAAAAATATTCAGAAGAAAACAAAACTCGATTGTAATTCTACCAGACATACATAACCAGTTAAATTTGGTAAATTTAAATTTTTAGAGATAGGGACTATATATACATATATAAATATAAATATGTTTATATATATTTATATTTATCTCTTATTTCTTTCCCACTGCACACCTGGGTTTTTTTTACATCTTTCCGTCTGGCCCAAGGACCCTCCGAGGTACACTGAAGCATTGGCCATGGCCATCCCGCCTCAGGTCCAAGGCACCCATGATTCGAAGTGTCCCAGACTCGACTTGTCACCCCATCCCAGTCTCCAGATGTGTTCTCCCCCTCGTCCCACTTAACAGGTGGCAAGAAGAGAACAGGCCTGCCTCCCCCAGTGTTTGGAGCCACTTGCCTTAAAGTCACCGTTCTGTTAGGCACATATTTTTTCTAATGGGTTTGAGCAGTCTGATGGAATCATTCCATCTAAAGCTGAAGACCAGGCACCCGCAATCAGAGCCACTCAGACCCACTTTGGCGAATGAATGGGAAATGCCAAAAAAGGCTCGCTCTTCGGGAGGCTGTGCGATCTGAGGGGAGGAGTACCAAACCCAAGCCTGCCATTTACTGCCAGCGGGACCCGAGGCACTTGGGTCTCAACTCCTGGTTGTGACTGAAAGCAGCCACCTTGCCTTGCTGGGGATCATATCGCCACGTCAGTGGTGTGCTCAGCATGGCGCCCGGGGCCCCGGTTGGTGTTGGGGGGGGGGGCGCTGGCCACTGTGGCAGCTGCTGTCATCTGCTACACCCTGGTCCACAGCACCCCCAACATGGAACATTACTGGCTCCTCTGGCAACATTTCGGTCATGTCACTGGCCAGAGGTATCGCGGTAGCCCTCTGACAGCAGGTAGGGAGAAACCTTGACCTCAGACACGTCCTGAACGTGGGTTACTCACAACTGTCCACAGCCCATTGGTGCCAGGCATTGGAAGTTCTTAACCAAACTGGATGGACCATGAGGTTCAAACAACTGGTCATTTACTTGGCTTTCTCTTCCATAAAGGGGGCCCAGCAGGTTTTTCTTCTGCGTAATTAATGACTCACATCAGGTGCTCTGCCTGACAGTGGCCCAGCTATTCCTATCTCAGGGGGCTGAAGCAGGGGTGGTCCGTGAGTGGGCAGCCACTGCCTTACCTCTGACTGCCCTGGACAAGGACACACCGCCTAGTAGATTGGGCCACATTTGGGGTGGTGGTGAGTCTAACCCACTCAGCTCTGCTTTCTAAAAGGGATACAGGGCTGGTGAGCAAACAGCACTGTGGGGTGCTCCCGCTTGCTACCGCTCTGGAGGGAGGCAGGTTTGCCGTGTCCTACTGGGAGGCCCTCAGTCTCCAGGCCAAGATGACATGACTCCCAAGCTGTCCCAAGTTGTGCCCCACATCCACACCCCTCCTGAGTCCAGACTGAATAGGGTCCCTTCTTTCTCCTTTACTGGATGCTTCTCAGAGCAAAAACACAATACAAGCTTATTTTTAACAAATGTAACAATACAATTTGTGATACATAAAAGCATAAAGCTGACCCTCTCCCCTGCCCTTGCCCCCCATTCTCAGGACTTTGACTTAGCTGGTAACACCATCCTCTGCAGCCCTCCATGTCTTGCTTCTCGCAAGCACACATGTACCAATACACGTACACATACTCCTCCAACTTGACACAGTCCTGTTGGGGGCCACCCATCACAAAAGCCACCCCTCTGGTTACCTGGGCCTGAACACTGCTCTGGGCTTGTCTGTTGTCTGTAGGGGACGGAGGTGGGATGCAACAAAGATCAGGAAGGCAATAGCACACTCTTTTCGCTCCTTTCTCCTTGGCCCAGAGGAACAAGGAGATGAGACACGGGCTCCAGGTGACCCCCATCTTCCACCGGGTGGAGGTGTCTGAGAAAACAGAGCCAACAGGGGGACCGAGCCTGGGGGTACTGGCATGCTTCCGGGACCTGGTCCAGGTGCCTACGTGCTTGTTTCCGGCAGCACCACCTTTCATTCTGTGAGCTATGCCAGGGTCTGTAAACACCAACAAACTCCCCCTTTTTGGCTTAAGCTGGTCTGGGCTGGCCTGCAGGCCCTGGTCCCCAAGAATCCTGAATAAAACTAACACCTTTTAGGATACAGTTTTCTCTTCAGCATTGCTCAAGTCATAGGGGAAAAACATCCCCATGTATTAAACTCTTAAGGTTCACAGGTTTTTTTTCTTTTCCTTTAATTTTCAAAAGCTAAAAATAGATAGATAGATAGATAGATAGATAGATAAAGCTGCATGTCGGGGATTTGTGCTGGATTACTAGAAAGTTCTGCAGTACTTCCCTGGACTACACGGGAGTGTAACTTCCAGCTGTGCGTGAATTCTCCTAGGGCTGCTTCACTGGCAGAAAAATGTAACTGTTGTGTAACTGCTCCAGGAGAAGGGGGAAAAAACTTAATTACCACTTGGTTTCTTTGTGGGAGCTGCCAAAATGGCACCAGTTCAATGCTCCTGCCTATTAACATTCTGTTAGATGCTGTCCATATTTTTAAATAAAGTCAATACAGAGATGGACACAAAAACCAGTCTGGATTTATGTAATATTTTTCTATTTTTGTTTTCAGATGAAATTCACATGGAAAGATATTCTTAGCCCGCATGTTACCCAAGCTGTCTATGAAAAATCAAGTTAGAAAATCTTAAAAGCTTCTTAATATGCCATTCTTACCAAAAATCGACCAAAAGGCAAATGCCTGCCCTAGAATACAGACTGCAGGAAGGCCTTTTTGCATCTTGAAGGCAGAACAGTTCTCTCCACCAGGGGCTGGATCACTGGAATGAACCATGACCCAAGTTTCTATGGAGCAAGAAAGGGGTCCTATTACTCCTAGACCCTGAGTTTCCAGAGACCCAGAGACCAAGTGCAGGACTCACTTTTGGACTAGCAGAGAATTCACGACTGTCAAGGTGGAACCAAGTGAAGACCTGTAACACGATCATGAAATACCAAAGCCCGTCCCTTTCTCTAAGGCAGCAGGTTCTACTGCTGGTCAAACTGTTACAGCCCATTTACGTAAAAGAGAACATGTCAGGTGCCTCCTTTGCCAGCCTCCTTTGCTTCTTGGTCTCTCACACATCATCAATATTGAATACCTCCAATCTAGGTCCTACATGCCCACTTTCTTGCCTGTTATTCCTTGTGGCCAAGACTGTCCAAAATATTCACTGGAAGGAACTCCAAACTCTCCTTTTTTGGTTCTCTAATTCCTACACCCTTCTTTCTATCACTGTAACTTGGTTTAACCTTTAATGCTAGGGCCACCGAGCCCTCTCAGTTCCCTAGGAGTTAACTCTCCTTGGACATGAGTGCTTTCTGTAGAAAAGGAACCCAGAAAAAGACCTAATAGCTCTAACTTGGGAATCTATAACATAAACTTCTGGTGTGTGAAAAACCATCATTCCCAGCTGTTCTTCTAACAAATAACTCTAAGTATTTACCATTGAGTGAGAAGCCAAGATGGACAGCAAAACAACCCCCAAATCCGGAAGAATGGGACAACGCCACCACCCCTGGACTGAATGAATAAAGTGGGAGATGGAGGTAACAGAGCTCCAAGGCCAAGATCAAGTATAAAACCTGAAACACACGTGGGTCTGCCCAGATGGAACTGGATCCCTGAAGAAGACGCTGACCAGGGCAGAGAGAGAGAAATTCTCTGGCTTCTCCTTTCCTCCTGCACTCAAGTCTTGCCAGAAATTCTTATTGTCCAAAACCAGCTGGAGGCCAGCTGCCACCAGGGCTTGGGAAATGTGGTCTCCGGGGGTCAGTCCTTCTGCTGTACAAGGCGAACCAGTGGGTGGAGCTGATAGCCAACTGGCCGCAGGCCAGCCTGGGAACACCAGCAAGACTGCAAACCCACCACAGTCTGAGATATCGAAGGGGGAGTCAGCATCAGCTATGGATGAGGGGCAAACACAGGGATCAGAGACCTGGCAAGTCAGACCAGAGCCGGGCAGAAGGCAAGGTCTGGGAGCTGGGGCGAAGCCAGCCTCTGGTGTGGGCAGAGTCACGTGCCTGTGGCTCACCCTGACAGGGCCTTCTGCTGCCCCCAGAGCTGAGCCACGGGCGTCCCAGGTTTAGCAGGCAGGATAGATGGCAAGCAGACGAGAAGAAAGGGATACAGCAGAGAGCACGGTTACAAATGACAACACGTAGACAAGGCTCTGAAGGGATATACACCAGTACATGCCAGGGATCACTGCCCAGAAGGGCCTGGTTAGAGGGGAGTGCAGCCTTATCTATGCTGTATTTCTTCTTTTTAAAGGGGGGAATATGGAACGTTACATACAATTTAAAAATAACATTTTTTAAGAAGGAAAAAAAGAACAGGCAAAGATATATACAGTTCTTCCTCCAACACAGGAAATAAGATCAAGTAGAGGTAAGAAAACTTTTCGGGTATAAGGGAAAAAAGTGGGGGCAGCTGGTCGTCTGCCTTCCTGACGGCAAGAGAAACAGCACAATTACTGCTACAAAAGGGCCAACCTATTTCCTAGGAATGACCAGCTTTCTCTCCTTTTCATGATGAAACAAAAGTTTAGAGTTGAGGGGCGCCTGGGTGGCTCAGTGGGTTAAGCCTCTGCCTTTGGCTCAGGCCATGATCCCAGGGTCCTGGGATCGAGCCCCACATCGGGCTCTCTGCTCAGCGGGGAGCCTGCTTCCCCCTGTCTCTCTGCCTGCTGCTCTGCCTACTTGTGATCTCTGTCTGTCGAATAAATAAATAAAATCTTTAAAAAAAAAAAGAAAAAGTTTAGAGTTGAAACCAATGCAGCTTCTAACCGAGAGCAACCATGGTTACTGCTTCTCAAAAAACTATTTTCAGAGAGCATCATGGTTTCTCTGGAGTAGATTCAACGCTTTATTTCCAAGAAATGAGAAATAAAACATTGAATTTTGTTTAGCAAGTGTAATAACCCGCCATTATTATAGACTGAGGATCCAAATCAAGCAACGATTTCAGACTAGAGAACCCAAATGACAGTATCACGGCCCAAAACAGAAGATCTCCCCTGGGAAGGTGGAGAGACATGATAAGCAGATAAATCAGCCAGTTTCTAATCAAGACACTGGACCAGCAATTCATTCTTCCCTTCAAATGATACAGGAGAGGGTAAGCTGTGGAAATCCACTCTCTACTTCTAGAAGCTGCAGAGTGTCAAAAATTTGAAAACTAAATGCCACACTATGCACCCTCTGGGCACTTCATACACACTTGTTGACTGGCTGGCCGGCTAAAAATTGATGAAACATGTATTCTCATCTACTTGCTAAGAGCTCCCCTCGCTTCCTGATATTTAGGGATAATCACGTTATGATCACACAGCAGACACACACAGAGCCTCAATTTACTTCCTCCTCCGTAGCAAATAGCAAAAAGGTTGAAGCAGAAAACCCAGCTGAGCAGTGCATTTGGCCTGAGACACATGAGTCCAAGCCCAACCCTATGAGGGGGACTGGCCACCCTGATGCTGTCATCATCCTGTTTCTGGCCCAGAGGGTGCCAGGGAGACCAGCCAGGGTGCAAAGTGGGTCATTTTATTTTCCAATCCTCTGTGCATATAACATACGAAGACACAACAAAATCACCATGTGTGCCAAGCTTTAAATATGTCATCAGATATTGTATGAGTTTCAGAAGAAGCCAATCGGCAGGGCAGCCTTTTCTGACTCTTAAAAGAGAATAACTGATCTCTGGCTTCAAGAGGCCCCTGCTTCAACATCCAAATATGAGGACTTCTTTATTATTGCTACTATTAATTGGGTTACACTGGGAAATTGTGTTATAGTTTTTCTCACTGATAACCTCACAGGAACCCTGCCACAAATCTGTGAGGTGGGTCAGGCAGGTATCACCACTGCCACTGACTAAAGCCCCTATTTCCTGATCAATTCATCACCCCAAACCACCTGCCTCTCCACTTATAAAGGCCACATCTAAGCTGTGTGTGTGTCCGTGGCTGGTCAGCTCTTCATGACATTAGTTTTCCCCAAGAGCGCTGTGATGATCATGACTTTCAGGACCGTCTCCATGACCCAGTACGGGCGTGGAGGGCCACAATGATCCACCCGTACTCTTGTCTCATTTCTCTCCTTTGCACAACTTATTTGTTGCTCTAAGAGGAAACCAAAGTAAAAGCAACCCTGAACTTTCCAATTCATCATTCTCATCCATTCTCAAACCCAAATTACAATCTGTGGTCTGGCTGGGCTCACAGAATTCAAGGACAAACCACAGACTGGCAGAAGACACTTGCATTGCATTTAACCAACAGAGAATCAGTAATCCAGACTGTATAAGGAATTCTATAGAGCAATATGAAAAAGACAAACAACCCAAGAGAAACTTGGCAAATAATGTGAACAAAGCAAACAAAGAAGAAAATTAAATAGGCAATAAGCACATGAAAATATCTCAGCTTCACGAGAATATTACTCAGGAAAATGTAAATTAAAAACACAACTGGATGCCATTTCCCATACGACAAATTAGCACAGACTAAAAAGACTAACCTTACGAAGTGCTGTCAAGGATGTAGAGCAGTTACAAATGTCATTCATTGCTGGTGGAAGTAATAATTGCCCTTGAAAAGCAATTTAGAAAGATGTAGTAACACTGAGCTATGTATACTCTGTGACCCAGCAATGTCACTTCTCCCACAGGCTAGCCAATCGAGTACAAGGACATGCACTGGAGCAAAAATCTGGAACAACCTAAAACTATCCATGCAAAAATGGATAATTAACTATTGGCATAATTATAAAAGTACTTATAATGGATGAAATAACTCTAGAGAGAGACATGGTCAGGATAACCCTTGATGGAAAATACGGAGTGAAAAAATATGCGGAATACCAAAATATCTTTTATATAAAATTAAAAACACAATACTACATATAAGTGTGTATGTACCCCTAAACAACAGAGTAAAAGCATGAAAACATGAAGGCAAAGGACATAGAGTAACTCCTGAATAATGGTTACTTTGACTTCAAGGATTGGAATGGAATTGTGGAAAGGAACAACTCTTCTCTGCAACATAAAAAAGGGAAAAAAACAAAAGAGCTGAGACTAATAGGATTACATGGTGGTATCTTTTTTTTTTTTTTTAAGATTTTATTTATTCTTCGGAGAGACAGAGACAGAGAGAAAAACAGGGTGCAGGGGAGAGGGAGAAGCAGGCACCCCGCTGAGCAGGGAGCCCAATGCGGGGCTTGATCCCAGGACCTTGGAATCATGACCTGAGTTGACGGCAGATGCTTAACCATTTGAGCCACCCAGGAGCCCCCCTGGCATCTCTAACAAGGATACAGATCTGGGTAGTTATAATAATGCTCTCTGGACTTCTCTGTTGGAAATGTTCCCTAATTTTTTAAAGTATCCTGTTTAAACTAAAGGGGATAAATGAGAGTACCCAGGAAAAGTAGACAGGGGAAAAAAAGAGAAGGCAGTCCAGAACAGAACTGGAGGTAAGGTAGAGAAAGTCCTTGAAAAATACAACTTAAAACTGACACGGAAGAAAACAGAATATCTAAATAGCCCTATAGCATTAAAGAGATAGACTCTGTCCTTTTAAAACTTCCCACAAACAAAATGGCAGTCCCAGAATGGTGAATGGTATTAAACAATAAGGAAGAAATAATACCAATAATACACAGTGCTTTCAGAAAATAGGAAGGGAACACCTTCTAGTTCGTTTTATGAGGCCAGCATCATCCTGACTGCAAAACCAGACAAAGACGTTAAAGAAATTTCAGAGCAGTATCTCCCATGCATGTAGAGAGATTAACAAATTATATACAGCAATTCATGCATTAAAAAAAAAAAGTACATCATGACCAAATGAAATTTGTCTCAGGAACACGATGTTGGTTTAAAAATTTTTAAAAAACCATTAACATATCACATCAACAGAATAAAAGAGAAAAACTTCATTCCATCTCAATAGATGCAGGAAAGGCATTTCACCAAAATCAACACCAATTCATGAGAAAAACTCTAAGCAAAGTAGGAATACAAGGCAACTTTCTCAATCTGATAAAAGAGTATGCAAAGATAGTGGGTCAGGGAAAGTTTGTGGAGTAAACTGGGAGGGAGAAGCCAAGATGCAGAAGTGCCTGGACAGTGGGGTCTCACTGAGAGCAGAGTGTTTTAAGGAGGAGGAACTGGTCTACCATATTTCATGTCGCTGAGGATGAGAAAGATGAGGACAGAGGCACATCCACACCCAGGTCACTGATAGCCTTGAAGAGAGCAGAATTGCTCCAAGGCTCACTCTTTTTCTTCCCATACTGTTCTTTGTGTAACTTAGAATTATTTCACTCATCTCCACTCAAGAACAAAGCAAACCAGTCGACAAATTAACAAGTTCTAGAAAAATCCAAAGCTTGCTGAATTTTTCTTAGGCCTACTGACTGATTTTTGAACCTAAGACTCTAATATTTCCATTTAATACAATAGAAATCCCAGTGTTAGAATAAAGCTGATACCAATGACTGTATACTGAATGAATGAATGAATGAATACACATGTCAGACCCCACTGTTACTCCAGATTAGATATTCCTTCCTTCTTAGAGTGAGAACCATTGAACCTGACCTGAATCCAACCCCGCTCTACCTCTGGGACCAGTCCTGACATTGGGAATGGGTTTGAAAACAACAGTAAGCTCAAGAGGCTTTGATGTTATTGACAATCACACTGAAATTTCTGTTTCTCTTTTGCCATATCATGGAGTTACACATGGGATGAACTGACTTGAATATGGCTTGTGAAAATGAACAACAATTAATTTCAGCAGAACCTGGAGAATATCCCAAGGGACAGCGCATCATCTTAAACTGAACAACTGAAACTTAGAAACAAAGAGAACCCTAGGTGCCTGTTGACCACATGGACTCAGACACCATAAACCAGACAACAGAGAGTGGTGGCTTCGGGCAACCCGTCAGGTCATAGGTAGGTAAAAGAAATTACAGGCAATGTTTTCCAGTTGAGCTGCTTCTGAGGAGGTAACTCCACACAGCGTGCTTCAGGCCGAAGAGAGTGGGATTCGTTTATTAACTGATAGTGGCCGACCTCCCAGAGTAAACTAATTCAACGCAAATAATAATTGCAGCTATCACTTATTAAGGGTTATTACCCCAGACACACATGTACTATCTCACTGAACCCACACAACAACCCCACGAGGCAAGAATTACTGTTATCCCTATTTTAAATATGAGGAAAGTGGTGATTGAAAGCCATGAAATGGCTTGTGCGGGGTGTCTCTCAGCAAGAACGTGGCAGAATGCGGTTCAAAACTAGGTCATGCAACTCCTGGGTCCAGCCTGACCTTGGACTTCAGTTACTCTAGGAGTCTCCATTTTGTCTCTTGGGCCTGAGTAGCTCGGGGCCTGGAGCTCTGCCTTGAGTTTCCTCTAGAACATTACATCCCATCCAAGGGAATCAGAATCCCACCCACACGCCCTCAACCACCTGCACCTTCTCATAAATGCACAATTTTGCTATAAAAGCTTAATCTTCATCAATTTGCCTGCACTCCCTAACTGTCCAAAATAAGTTGGCATAAGTAAAAAACTGGAAGATAAATCTAGTCGAAGAATCACAGTAAGACAAAGAATTATACTCTAGGCAAAGAGCCAATTCACTCCGCACGGTCTCTTTCTAATAAACATCGCAGCAATGACGGAAAGCAATGTCTGGGGAAAATAACATTCGACATAAAACAGGAAGACAAATACCTTTGACTATTAAAGCAGAACACAAATTTCTGCATTTGGTAGTATAAAGTTATTAACTCTTCTAGTGACACAGAGCCATTATAACTTGCCTTCCTTTTTAGGAATACTTCTTGCCAATGTCAGTTCAGCATAAATTTTCAAACCAATTGTGACAACATATGCACTTACGTCTCTAAAAGAAAATCTTTACAAAGAGCTAGGAGGTGGCAGATGTCATCTGTACGGGCCCCACCAGGTTAATAACAGCAACAGCCAGTGGGAGCACCAGCGAATGTTTTAACCATTGCCTCTCTGGGAGGAAAAGAGCCCAGAGTTGTAGCATTTGCTGACATCCGTGGTGTAAATACTCCTACCATGGCTGGATTTCAAGCTCCTGGGGGGACTGATGAACTCAGAGTTGGACAGAGATGTGCACAGGGGGCTCTCGGGAGCTGCTCTGAGTAGTATTTACTGGTTACATACTATGTGCCAGGTATGTGCCAAATGCTTCATCACCGTCCTCTTTGACCCTTGTAGCAGGTCTCAATGGGCGGGTGCTGCTTTATATCCATTTTACAGATGAGGGAAAACTAGGTTTTGAGAGGTTAAGTAACTAGTTAAAGGTCACATAGTTAGTACATGTTAAGAGTGGGCATTTGAGTCCTGGACAATCGGGTTCAGCGGCCCATGTTCTCAAACCTTCTTCCATCCCGCCGCTCTGTAAGTGGTTAAAGAAGATGGTACCGTGATCTTTCCTACCCCATTTTACAGATGATACACTGCTAAAGAGTAAAGGGCAAGCTTAAAGGGGTAACTGGCACTGGAGTGAAGGACACTGGCCCACAATGGCCATGGAAGATCTTTCTCTTCCTGTTCCGGTAAATTTCACCTTGTCCTTCAAGACCTGTGTCAGATGCTCCTTTAGTGGAGCCTTTCCCAAATGCCTGAGTTGTTACTCCCAAGATTATTTTTTTTCTCAAAAAATTTTTAATTTCTCCACTATAAAAAAAAATCCATGTTCATTAAAGAATACAGAAAATGTCAAATAGAAAGAGAAAATTCTCTTGGGGCCCCACTTCCTTCTCAAAGCATTTGATGCACATCTGTACTGTAGGATTCACACCCTGACACGATAACCATGGATTGAGTGTTTCACCCCCGCCCAACTATGAGCTCGTCCTGGGAAGATGGCCCGTGTTACCAACATTGGTAGCTATAATTGACCCCATCCCCACCCCACCTCCATCCCCAGCACAACACCAAACACACGGCAGTCCCTCACCATTGTTCCCCACCCTCCTCCCCACCATTTATCCAGATGCTTTATTAGCTCTTCCAGCTCATAAAAGGAAACACGGGGCTTTTCGTGTTTATTGTCAAAACTGTCCTACTTTGAACCCAAATCGGTTCTCTTCATTTGTCTTGACCACGTTAACGACATTCTTGCATCCCTAGGTGGGGGCGGGCGGTGGGCGGTGGGGGCTGTTCCAGCAGCCATCGTTCCTTACCTGCATCCCTCTCATTTTCTGGAACCGTGCGATGGTGTCGCTGATGGTGTACACACGCACGTGGCCCATGTGCAACTTGCCGGAAGGATAAGGGAACATGGACAGTACGTAGAACTTGGGTTTTGATTTCTGGGAAAGAATTGACAAAGGATGACAATGAGCATTTCTTAAGCATTTACTGGGACCCTATATGCACATAAAACTTTGGTGCTGTACTCAAGGTAATAGTTTAACATTTTTAGAAGTTTCCTTTAAAAAAAAAGGGGGGGGCACCTGCATGGCTCAGTAGGTTAAGCAACTGCCTTCAGTTCAGGTCATGATCCCAGGGTCCTAGGATGGAGTCCCGCATCGGGCTCCCAGCTCAGCGGGGAGTCTGCTTCTCCCTCTGATCCTCCCTTGTCTCATGCTCTCTCTTCCACTCACTCTCTCTCTCAAGTAAATTAAAAAAAAAAAATCTTAAAAAAAAAAAGCTACTCCTATAAAGTGAACTGACAAAAGTGTCAAAAACCAAAATTCAAAGCCCTGCTTTAAGCGGAAGAATGTCCAAAAGAATGCCAAACAACCTCAGAGTGCTAATCGCCCATATAGATTTTTAAGGTGGTTTTTTTCCCCTTTAAAAGCTTCTCTGTTAAGACAGTTTTCTATTTAGGTCTTAGAGAACTGTGTTTTTCCAAATGAAGCTCTAACGCATAGATCCGTATAATTCAAGGACACGACAGTTGAATCACACAGATGTGACATCTCTAAGTCCCCTGGAGTTGCATTCAGACTTGGACTTAGCAGAAAGAGCAGGATCCCCAGGCACCAGTCTGGGTGCTGGGTTTCTCTGCTGTACTGTCGATGGGGGAACAGAAGGCAACCAGAGGACACAGCAGAAGCTGACACTCCACAGCCCCTCCCCACCCATAGGATAGATATGACATTCCTCAGGCACTCCTGGCTGCCCTAAAGGAAAAACAAAGAGTTAACTTGTAAAGATCACAACCCTCCAAGACCTGAGTCTCCCTCCATTGACAAGGAAGAAGCATTCCTACCAACAGCCTAACTCCCAGAGACCACCTCTCAGTTCCTAAAGCCCTAACATGGCCCTCCCTACTGTAAAATTGAGGGAGCCTGAGGCGGGAGGAAATGTAAATAAAGCTGAATTTCTTCTAAACCTAACGCTCATCCACAAGGACAAGGACAAGGACCCGTGATAGGAGGAATGTGACATTCCGCCAGGAAACTCCCAGCTCTCTTCATGTTGGTACCTCATTAGTGGGAAAAACAGCTCAGCTTGATGATAACTAGATCTCCGTTATCCTGCGAGTCTTCTTTACCATATGACGGTCCTTCTGAACACCCCCTTTGTCCTCACCTCTCCAGCTCCTGAGTATATAATCAGCCAGTCCTCGGGATCATGTGGCAGCAGCTCTTCCTGCCCACGGGTCCTGTCCCCCGGCTTTGATAAACCACCAAAGACACCAAAGACGTCTCAAGAATTCTTTCTTGGTCGTCGGCTCCGGACCTCACTCACATTCTAAAACTTCATCACTGTGAGCTTATCTTTCAACAGACAAAGTTGAAATGGGAAAGTAATGAGAAAATCAGAGCCAATGAGGCGAGAAGTTTGTTGTTTCCCAGGGGCGATCTACAGACAGCCTCACGCCAGGGTTAGAGAACCTTCCAGCTGCCGAAGACACAGCTGCATTACAAGAAAGAGAAAAACGGTACCCGCTTCCAAACGGAATAAACGCAGGGCAGGGAGTCCTTCCCGGATGGCTGACTTTGGGTTTGTGCACCGCCCGAGGAAATAAGGCTCCAAAGGAATCACGGTAGTCATTTAATTGATTGCTAATTAGGGATCTGTGGTTCAAGGGCAAGGTCTGTGTTTCATCATCTCCCTCTCCCCGACCCCCCCACCTCCTCACTTCAGGAGTTAAATACCCAGCCCCACAGAGTCCTTAGAACCAAAGGGCATTTTTTTCCCCAGCTACACAAATCCTGTCCAGGTGACAGGAGCACTCCCCCTACCCAGCCTTACATCCTCTCATGCAGGGCTCTCTGAAGAAAAGAAGAAGAGATAACTGCTGGTCTCTGAGGTCGGGACCTTCTGATATTAACACTCTTTCATTTATTTCTGCCTTCGTTTTCCTCTCTGCCCTTTTTCCCTTCCTGTGGCGCTGCTAGAGTTCCTTCAGGTTTTGCTTCCCCCAAAGTAATGGAAACAAACGCAAAACAGAATATTCATGACCATTCCTTCGTGTATGGGGGGGTGATATATTTTTTGCTAAGTATTTGCATGACGATCATTGACATGGCCAACTACAATCAGGGGAGCAGAAGACACCAGAAGTTAGATTCTTTCCAAGTCTCATTTGGCTCCTTGCTTTAAACTTCCTCCAGCAAAGAAGTTAAACCTTTAACAGGGCCACTAACATGTGGCAAAACAGACTAGAATGTTCTCTGCACTGCCCAACCTCCAGAAATTACCGATGAGGGGTTAAGTGAAGTTGCCTAAAGGAATAAAAGGGAGAAGGGAATACACAGGAGTCTGCAAAATACACAAACGGGAAAATCACATAATGCTCAAGTGACAACTGCAGCTGATTTACATAAATGGATGGAAAGCATCCATTAGTGATCACACGTTTTAACTGGAAACTACAGACTCATAACCCTTGGAAAACCTCAGGAGACAGGCCCTGAGGTGTGGAGTTGGTGGGGACTCAGGACTTGCTGTCTTTAAGAAGGGAAGTGACAGATAATCCTTTCTGCTTGTAAACTTGTCCCTCAACGGAGGCACAAGACCTTACTCTGTCAATCGGTACAGAATCAGAAGTAAGCAAACTGTCCACTCCGTCTGAGCTTTACTCCTTCTCATAATGGACTGGGTCTATTGCCTTTTCTTGGGGCATTTTTAGGGACATGGGGAAATACCCATTATAGGGGTCTTAAGGATCTGGGAAAAAAATCAATGAAATCCTTGATATAAACCATTTCTCATTTTTCATTTTAAGTCTTTACATGAAGCCCATTTTTCGTTTATTATAATCACTTTGTTTTCGTTAGAGTGACAGATCTATTTTTTTAATATTGTTTATTTAACAATCGATCTTACCCCAAACATTTTCCACATACAGCTTCTTCATGACTCTCTCTTTCTGGTAGGTCTGTCCAACAGAGATTTAATGTATAGCACAACTGAGTGATTCATTACACACTAAGCCAAACTCCAAAATGGAGCTTACAGAAGATATACAGAAAAGCCCCGCTGGCCAAAGTCTTTAATATTTATGACTATTTTTGTTTATTGCAGAAAAGGTATTCTGCTTGCTTCTTGTCCCTGCTTTTTGCATTTCTGTGTGAATTAAGTTCATTTCCCTCAGTGATAATGAAATGAGTTCTATCCTCTGGGGATGGCAAGAAGGAATTATGGGGGTTTATGGTAAAACTGAGCAGGAATCTGATTGAAGGGCAAATTTTCATAATTATATAAAAATGTAAGAATGTAAGCCTTTGAAGGAAATTAAGATTGTAAGCGATGGGAAGAGGATGGTTTTTATAAGTGGGACCTATTATTTTTGCCAGCTTCTGATGTCAGGAGAAAGACAACTCTTGCCTCTTTATAGATCACATTCCAAAGCTGTCGCAGAACTTAGAGGGGACAGACAGAAGGAGCCTGGAGCCCTAGTTCTGGCCCCAGCCTTGCCACCAGTTGTGGGACCTTGGACAAATTCCTCTGCCTTTCTGAGCTCAGAATCTGTAAATCAAAGGTGAGCAACAGAAGGTCCCAGGCACGTATCCCCATAAATAACCAAACCTCCCTCTGAGCCTCTGTTTTCTTACTCCCCCATATCCCCAGGGTTGTTTCAGGATTAAATGAGGTAATATATGGAAGATAGTACCTGACATATAGTAAAATGCTTATTAAATGGAACTTCATTCAGTAATTATGATTAAGGGGGCGCCTGGGTGGCTCAGTGGGTAAGTGTCTGCCTTTGGCTCAGGTCATGATCTCAGGGGCCTGGGATCAAGCCCCGCATAGGGCTCTCTGCTCCTCGGGGAGCCTGCTTCCCCCCCACCTCTCTCTGCCTGCCTCTCTGCCTACTTGTGATCTCTCTCTCTCTCTGTCAAATAAATAAATCTTTAAAAAAAAAAATGATGATTAAGGTGATCATGGCAAGACATTCAACTCCTGGAAACTCATCTGGGTGGACTTTAAATAGATCTAATACCAGAGTGAAGTCAGTTATAAAGGCTTCAAAGTCCACAGACATCTAGCTGTCTCCTTAGTTCCTAACAAAGATACTCCATACGTTCATCCTCCTGGATCTTTTATTGACGTAACATTTTGGTTTGTAAAGTGTGTTCGGCCACGTTTTCCATCCGATTCTCAAAACAATTCTGTGAGATAACGCAAAGAATCTGAGGATCAAGGAGGTTACGGGACGTGGCCGTGATCACACTGAGGTCTTGAGGCCGAGCCCACCCTAAGGCCCTGGCTCCAGACTGGACATATAGAATCTTCTCCACCTCACCATTCCCTAGAACAGACCCTGAGAGGCTGCTCCCAGGAGATCGCCCTCGATATCCCTCCAGGTACTTCCCCAATTACTGATACACAATTTATGTTGATCCATTTAATTTTCTAAAAGAATTTATTATGTATTTGTTTAGTTATTTAGAGTGTGCATGTGCATGAGCTGGGGGAGGGGCATGGGGAGAGAGAGAATCCCAAGCAGACTACACTGCGCGCAAAGCCCCACGTGGGGTTCGCTCTCACAACCCCTGAGATCACGACCTGAGCCGAAACCAAGAGCCAGAGGCCGAGCTGACTGAGCCATCCAGGAGCCCCTTGATCCGTTTAATTGTTTTAAAAAAACGCATACTTAAGAAGAATGAGATGCCACAAAAATCAGTAAGCTGTAACTTCATAATGTGTAGAAGCCACTAACTTATAATCTAAACCAAAAAGACAAAGGAACAGAAGAAACGCGACTTTGACTCTCCTCGTTCATCATGAAACTGCTCCCTAGTTTGTTTCCAAAATGCATTCGGCTACCTGAGTCTGGTCAGGTTCACATGAAGGCTCTTCACGCCCTGCGTCAGGCTCTCATGGTACAATCACACATCCTATTCCAACCATCCTTCCTATCATTCCGTTTGTTATCTGTCACACCTCTCTCAAGACCAGACTGTTTCCCTAACCCATTCCCAAAAACATCCTCTTCACGTTAACACAAACAACTGCTCCAGCATTCTTCAGTGATCAATCTCATAGAAGGAATGAGTCTGAAATGAGAGAGAAGTGGGAGATGGGAAATGGCCGAGTCTAGGGAAAGGCGGTCTCTCGCAGTTATGTTAACTCAACTGCTTGCCTTTGACCTCATCTCTTCGATTAACTGTAGAAGGTCTGTATTATTTGGCAACTATTACAAAGGGAGGGTAGAATATAAGAGTAAACTATCTTCTAGTGCTTGGCTCCGATCAGAGTCAACATTTCATGTAACGAATCACATCTCCCATTTGTTACTTTGACCAACATCAAGAAGTTAGGGCTACCACACCCAAGACCAATCCCTGAAAGGCTAGACTCCTAGAGAAGGAGCCAGCATCCAATATGGCACCTCATGGAAACTGGGTACAACCAAATACCGAAGATAATTCTAAGTAGAGAGCTAAGCTGATGCATCCCAAGCAGAAGCCAACGTTCACTAACTCACACAACTGCCACTGCAAGGCTGGTTCCCAGCCCCAGATCACACAAGGGAGGGCTGGTACCTCCCAAACCATGATGCTGAGGTGGCAGAACCAGGTTCGAGACCAAGGTCTATGCCAGGGAAAAGGCAGGTGCTTCTCAGAATACACAGATTCAAAGTTCCACAGGTGAGAGGTCCAGGTGCCACTCCTGGAGCTTTACATGTGACACCACCAGATCCCTGTGTGCTGCCCTACCATGCCATGGACCAGGAAGGACCCCACCCCTGCCGGATGAGTCCTGATGACTCTCCCCAGTAAATGCTGTTCCAGAATGCCCAGTGGGGCAAAACCCTTCTACCCACTATCCTTGTCTGATCTCATGTACCCCTCAAAAGCATCCTAGGAAGCCAGGGGCCACTAGTTATTAGCACTGTCCATAATAATTAACAAAACTGAAGCACAGAGTCAATCATTCCGTTCAAGGTCACATACTTTTTTTTTTTTTTTAAGATTTCACTTATTTATTTGACAGACAGAGATCACAAGCAGGCAGAGAGGCAGGCAGAGAGAGGGGGAAGCAGGCTCCCCACCGAGCAGAGAGCCCGATGCGGGACTCGATCCCAGAACCCCGGGACCATGACCTGAGCCGAAGGCAGAGGCTTTAACCCACTGAGCCACCAGGCGCCCCCAAGGTCACATACTTAATAACTTATTTGAACTTCGGCAATCTGACCCCAGAGTCCAAGTCCTTATCCCCTCTTCTCTACCCTCTCAAAACCCCTCAGAATACTCACATCGGCTTCTGAAATTTTGGAGGCCTGTTCTTTTATTCGGTGATGCCACCATTTCTCGACTTCCTTTCTTGTCTGCAGTGTATACTCTTTCGTCCACTCTCCAGTGGCACTGTATATATCTCTGGTGCATCCCAGAATCACGCTCCTTCCCTTGCTGACGATTCCTGGCTGACCTTCTAGCTGGCTTTTCAGAAAAGAGACGTAAAAGCCCAGTCTCTGCCAAGCAGAAGCCATTCTGCAGAAGGTGGGAGATCCTGAAAAAGAGGACAGAAAGCACACACTTAGGAGCTGCCCAGGACCCTCTCATGTGAGTTTGTTCTCCCGTTTAGTCTGGTGTTCCCTGAACATGCACCTGCTTTCTTCTTATCCTTCTCATGACTTCCTTCCCTGAAAACGACACCATAGAACTTCAGCTGAGCTAAACACACACTCTTTAATGGAAAATATAAAGGCACCCAGTGTTTCCAAATGCCAAAGACACAAAATTCCCACAGGAACAAGGGGAGACTACCACCTGGGCCAGCCCCTGCCACAGGCTCCCGGTCTCCTTCCCCCGTAGGCCCCGCCCAGGGTCTGTCTAGCCAGCTTCCTGTCCCATCATCCAGGCTTCAGAGGAGCTCCAAGCACATGCTGGCCTGGCCCGAGGCTCGACTGTCAGAAGGCATCTAAACACCTGAGAATGTAAATGGATTCCACCTCTCTGGGGAGCAATGTGGTAATAACGTGCCCACACCCAAATGGGGATCCCCAAGGCTCAGAGGGACACAGCATAAAGTGTACGCAGGGCTACAATACTGATTTTAAAAAAGGAAATTTTCAATTTTTAATGTTTATGGCCCCTGCTCCTGGGCTCCCTGGGAAGCTATACTTTAACATTTACCAAAATCAAAATGATTCTGCAAAACCTCCAAGTATGGGCTGCACACTGCCCATCTGCTGCATTTATGAAATAACCAAAAAGGAGCATTCCAAACAAAGATTTAAAAAAAAAAAAAAAAAGGAGAAAACCTCCCTTGTTCCCATAAGATTAAAGGCATACAGCCCTGCATAAACTAGAAGTTTAAGATAAGGACTGCAACTTTCTGAAATGTCCTTTGTCCAATGATATGTAATTTTTTATGTAAAAAAAAAAATACAATCCTACACCAAATGTTCCTTTGCTGGAGCTTATATAACCCTACACCAAATGTTCCTTCACAGAGCACTCTCTTCTTTGTGAAGACTGTGTACCCCAGCAGCTATCCTAACTTGGCCTTGAATAAAACTCACTTTCTTTTAGAAATTCTAAAAGGTTCGTTCAATGTATCTTGACAATGTACTACAGAACTTCCTGATGCATCAGACCTGTTCCCTTCCTTTACTTTCCAGGCCCTGCTCTTAGACATTCCACCACCAAAGCCCTGATCCCTGGCTTCTTCCTGACAACAGATACAGCCATTTTATTAGAGAACTATAACTATTCCAGCAATGTGAAAGGTGTGGCTCATGTCTTGTATTTAGAATCAACTTGGCCCTTTTCTTCCTTAGCTCTGTCTCATCTAGTTCCTTGCCTAGAGGCTTGGAATCTTGTCTTTTCTTCCACATCTTTCCAAAGCATCAATCCCCCACTACTTCACTCCTCTTTAAATAGTCAGTCCTGACCTCACCCTCACTTGGGGCTCAAGTTTAGGTTTTCTGAGAATGATGGAGGCAGCAACATGTGGTTAGAATGGGACGAGCCTGAGAACTGGACCTGAAATGACAATCATATATGGGCAGAGAAATGTATGGGAAGAGTAGGAGACAGGCAAATAAAGAGAACACAAGGAAGAAGCACATGAGGGCATCTGTGTGCACCCAAAGGAAAATGCGCAAGAATGGATTAGGGAAAGTGCATCTTAAAGAAAACAAATTTTTAACAAAAAATACAGATCTTGGCTTTTGCAAAGACTAATTCCGGGTCGCCTGAGTGGCTCAGCTTATGATCTCAGGGTCCTGGGATCCAGCCCCGCATCAGGCTCTCTGCTCAGCAGGGAGACTGCTTCCCCCTTTCTCTCTGCCTGCTTGTGATCTCTCTGTGTTAAATAAGTAAAATCTTTAAAAAAAAAAAAAAAAGGCTACTTCCTTGGGGGACCTCAAGCAAATCCTATCGGGAACCTCATCTTTCTAGGATGAGGTAGTAAATCCACGTGATCTCTGAGGGGTTTCGAACCTTAATGCAGTGGCAAGGATCTCTGGGCCACAGAGATGCACTGGACAGCCTTTAACTGAGTCCAAACCCCCCAGCCCAGGGAAGCAAAGATCCAGGGATGAACTGGGGCAGGGGAGCAGTAGCAAGGGAACTTGAATACAAAACTACGTGTAAATGTGAATTCTTCTGGGACTGGAAAAGGTCCAGAGCTACAGTCAGGGTCTTTAGCTCCACGAGTCTGAAGACCCGGATCTCAGAGACTTCCAGGTCAGAAACTGCAGGGCTCCGGGGACCAGCGAACTCAGCCCTCACCTTCCCCTCCTGCCTCCAGCAAGTCGGAACCTCCCGATCCGGGGACAGAGGTCTCCACTCCAGAAGCCTCTCGTCCCGTTGAGCCCCGGGCTGGCGTTTACCTGCTCACAGGCTCCGGCCTGCGGCTCCTCACGCCTCTGTTTCCACTTTTAGGCGAACACGGCCTGGACCGTCACTATGGGCGCCGCCATGTTGGCAGAACAACAACTTTATCGGTAGCGGCTGGCGCAGACACAGACAGGCGGGGGCGGAGCCGGGAAAAGCGGAGCGCTGCCGGGGACGAACTCTCGGCAGTCTGTGGGGCGGAGGCAGCTGCGTGACGACCTCGGGCTCCGCCCCCATGCCCAGGCACCGCCTCCGGCCTCAAGCCCCGCCCCTCGGCCCAGTTCTCTGCCCTGTCTCTGGCTTCACCCAAACCAGAAACCTGGGGGTCAGGTTATTCCAGGTGCTGCAGACCTGTGAGAGACATCAGTTTAGTGGCCCCAGAATACACTAGATGGCAGGTAAAGAGCACTGGGGGAGTCCTGATGCCTGGATTTGAATCGCTGTGGGTAGGTCTTTTGACCTCTTATTCCTTAATGATGGTTCAGGATCTTCTTCCATCATATTCCGTGATTTTATAGCCCTGGGAAGGGAATTATCTGGCCATGACTGGGGGTAAAGTGTACTTTTCTCACCTGAAGATGGGCTGGGGTAAGGAAAGTAGGATTCCCTACCAACCATTTCTTTGAGAAGCTTATGGACCCCCAACCCAAGGTCTCCCTCCCTCCCCACTAGTGTTTCTTGCTACACATGAACGAGTCAATGAATGAATTATAAAGGACCAGTGGTGTTAAGTATGATTTTCAAAAAGGTAAAGCCCACTTAAAGGAGATTTTGAAGAACTCACACATGTGGGCAATCAGGAATATTGAAATGAATTTGGTAATTGTGCAAAACTGGTTGATATCTTATAGGACAAGAAAAAGTAATGTTTGAGAACCATCTTTTTCTACAGGCTGAAATCAATTGTATCTCTAGCAAACAAAATTCAGCCCATTACCATCCATATTCTATATTTTAACTTCTTTTTTAACTTACGTTTTTGCAGAGCTGGACAGCAGGAGACAAACAAAGGTGTACACTCCTGGAGAGCCCAGGTGGTTCAGTCAGCTAAGCGTCTGCCTTTGGTTCAGGCCATGATCCGGGGGTCCTGGGATCAAGCCCCACATCAGGCTCCCTGCTCAGCTGAAGCTCCCCTTGCTTGGGCTTTCTCTCTGTCAAATAAATAAATAAAACCTTTTTTTTTTTTTAAAGTGCATACTCCTCTAGCACTAGGTAATCACCAGACCAACCCTCCACCCAAGGGACACACAGTAATTTTTTCTGCCCATTTCCGAGTCTTTAACAAAGTTTCCTGAAAGTTCAAAATCTAAATACTTTGCTATTCAAAAGGTGGTCTCCAGGCTAGCATCAGCCTCTCCCCAGAACTTGCTCGAAATGTCAAATCTCAAGTCACACCCAAATTGGCTGAATCAAAATCTGCATTTTAACATGATCCCCGGAGAGATTTTTAGGCACACTGAAGTTTGAGACTCACTGTCTTCGAGTGTGAGCTGTAGAAAGGATCTTGAGAACACTCTAGACCAACCTGCTCATTTTACAGGTGAACAAACTGAGGCCCTGCAGAACTGACTGTCTAGCTCAAGGTCATAAGCAAGTTGGTAGAAGGTTTGCGATTCACCACTGGACCTCTAGCCTTCTAGAATAGTGCCCTTCCCGAATTGCAGAATGGAAGGTCATTAGGAGCTTGGACAACTTCCGCTGCAGTCCTCCCACTTCAAAGATTAGGACACTGAGACCCAGAGATTGGATACAGCTTGCCTAAAGTCATAAACAGCCAGTTGATGGCAAAGCCGGGATTCCAATCCAGGTCTTCTGATCTCTCCATCCCTGACGCTAGATACTTAATTTAAACTGGAAGCCTTGACTCTCACATTAACATGCTACACTTAAAGTAATTTAGCCTTCAGGTACGTCATGTTTTATCCACATATAACTAGAGTGCCCTTTCTCTAATTTATCCAAAACACTAAATTCTAAGTAGCCTCCACCCTTATTTTGGTTCAAAATCTCTCTTTCCCCTTAAGAATTAAAGTTAACATTGACATTTCTAGGAGATTATTTCAAACAGAATCCTTCTAAAAGTCATTTGCTTTACTGGAAAGTTGCTATTTTTACATCAAAGAAGACAGTAGCATGAAAGCAAATCCCTTTTGCTCTTAAAGAACTTGCTGCAAAGATGCATTATTGAATGAAAGAGAAAAGTTGCTGGGCCATGTAGGAAGTTACCCCACTTTTTATTTTTTAAAAAGGAAAGAAAACAGATGAAATACATTTGTTAGTATATGCATGGAAAGAAATCTAGAAAAATATGTCCCTGACTATTTCCTGAGATGATCTCTAGGGACAGGGTGGTCCTACAGGCCTTTATTTTTATGACAGTTTTTGTGTCTCTTTTGCTTTTTCTATTAGCTTGTGTGGGAGGCTGAATAATGCCCACCAAAGATATCTAAGTCCTAATCCCTGCATCCTTGGAATGGGACCTTATATGGCAAGAAACTTTGCAGAAGTGATTAAATTAGGAATCTTTCGATAAGATTACCCTGGATTATGCTGGTGGGCCCCACATGCCATCACATGTGTCCTTCTAAGAGGAAGGCAGAGGGAACTTTGAGACAGCAGAAGAGGCAACATGATCCCTTGAAACAAGATACCACCGTGCTGATCTAGAAGATGAAGGACCACAAGCAGAGGAATGCAAGACGTACAGCTCTGGAAGATGAAAAAGACAAGAATGTAGGTTCTCCCCTAGGGTTCAGCAACTCCACTTCTAGAGAGATAACCTGAAGAGCTGAAAGCAGGATCTTAAAGAGTTACCTGCACGCCTGTGGTCACAGAGGCATTGTTCACAATGGCCAAAAGGTGAAAGCACCCCAGTGTCCACTGAGTGATGAATGGATGAAGTAAAACATGATAGATACCTACAACAGAATAGGATTCCTTGAAAAGGAAGCTACGTCTGACTCATGCTACAGCATGGATGGGCTTAGAGGACATTTAATTTGCCTAAAAGGCACAGAATGTCAGTTTGGGAAGATGAAAAAGTCCCAAAGGGGTGGATGGTGTGGAGTCGTTGCCTAACAACATGAAAGTATTTAATGCTACTGAGTTATACACTTACAGATGGCTCAAATGGTACGTTTTATGAATATTTTACTACAATTAAAAAAAGAGAGAGAGAAGAAAACAGATCCTCTCCTAGGACTTCCAGAGGGAGTGCTTCCCGGTTGACAAGTCAGTTTGGACCCAGTGAAACTGATGTTCCAGCCACCAAGTTTTGGTGTTTTTGTCACCACAGTCGTAGGAAGTGTCATGGTTCAGCTTCCATGACTTTGTACGCAGAAAAAAGTCAAGCAAGATTTTTTTTTCTTTTTCAAGATTTTATTTATTTCTTTATTTAACAGAGAGAGAGAGAGAGTGGGCACAAGCAGGGGGAACAGCAGGCAGACCAGGCAGAAGGAGAAGCAGGTTCCCCGCCGACTGAGGAGCCCAATGCAAGACTTGATCCTAGGACCCTAGGATCATGATCTGAGCCAAAGGCAACCACTTAACCGAATGAGCCACCTAGGCATCCCTAGATTTTTTGTTAAATAAAGAGATGCCCATCACCATGTCTTTGGTTTCAATCAGTGCTGCTTCACTTCTCTACCCTCTGTTTATTTCCTTACCTCTCCCACCTGGCTCTACATTCTCTTTGTCTGATACAAAAGTGTGCATGTCAGCAATTTCCAGAATTAGGAGTCTCCCTTTCTTTGACCATTTTTTCCCCGCTGTGTAAAAACAGGGCTATTCCTCTATCTTACCTCACGAGGTAAGGTAAATTTACTAGACCTGACCTAGAAGTGCAGGAGTCATAAATAATTCCAGCTTGACATTTATTTCCATGCTTTTGTGACCTTTCCAAAAATAAGTCACTGGGACAGCCATGTAAATTCTTCCCTGAGCTATCACGTCTCAGGTATTGATTCAGGTCTTCTGGGAATGGCTTTCAGTTGTCCAGTATGGAGATGAATGTGAACCCCAAGATTCTTGCTGCTATATGGATTGTTTTTCAATAAAAAAATGCCCCAGCCTTGATAATCCAATCACGTAAGATGTAGATGGACTTATTATCTATGCTTCCCAATGTTCCTGTTCTTCCCTCTTTCCTGATCAAAGCTCCTGGACTTCCCTTGAGGAAACCACCCGTTTACCCCAATTCTGAGCCATTTAGCCAAATGGCCTTGATCCCTCATCTCCCAGGTCTGAGGTCTGACTGAATCCAATTTGTCCGTTCTATCCCCTGACCACAGGCATAGTCCAGGCAGACACTTGACTTACGCCAGAAGCCTGAGCCTTATGCTGGGAACATTAGAACCAGGATTCTCTTTCCTGGTTGCTAGTTGCTGCCTCAACCATTTCAGGTCCCATTAGGAGAATCTACTAAGACTGGATGCAGAAGAAGGAGTGGGTCCTGGTGCCACAGAAGGATCTGCCAGATCAAGCCCTGCCTGAAGCTAGATCACCTTTCCATTTCCCATGCACAGGAGCCAGGGAGGCCCCTTAGTTGTTCAAGCTAGTTCAACTGGGGATTTCCATTTATCACAACAGAAGGTATCCTGCTATACCCGCCTACACAACTGACAGGGACGGTGCCCTTCTCCCTTCCTCCACATGGAATCCATCTTCAGCTTTTGTTACCTATGTTGTCAAGTAGCTTTCCCCAGCGCTTCACTCTTGCTGGGAACCTAATACAACCCCCCACCCAAGTTGAGGCTCTCCTCCCCTCTCAGCTATACTGTTGCAATAGCCCCCTTACCCCATCCTAGTCATTGATCTGCCACTATAGACAGTACACAGTGGGTGCTCAATATATGTCTTTTAAATGCAATCTTTTAAAATTGTCAAGTTCACAGATTCCATATTTGTGAATTCACCTACTCTTGGAAATTGATGCATAACTCCAAAATCAATACTCATGGCATTTTCATGGTCATTGACAGACATACATGGGGGAGAGAAAAAATGTGAGTGCCCCTCTTCTCCATCCCATGCATGTTCCCAGCTGAGGCTGAACAAGGTGACACTCCACTTCCTTGTTTTGGCTCTTATGCTATCAACAGGATCTTTTCCCCCAGGATATTACATGCCCTTTAAAAAAATATTTTTGTACTTTTTGCTAGTGAGTTCAGGGTTTAAAACGGCTCTGAAGAAAAGTGCAGAGATGCGGGCTCGTGTTCCCCAGCACAAGAAAGCTGAGATGTGTCTTATGGAGAAGGGATGTGTGTTAGATGACCTTCATTCAGGCATGAGTTACAGGGCTCTGGGCTACAAATTCAATGTTAATGAATCAGTAATATATATTAAATAAGGTGTCTTTAGGCAGAAACCCACAGACCAGAAATGGATCAGCTGACAAAAACTATATGACCAGAGGTTTTCAGTTTTTCCCCTAGGAGCCATGCTTCAGTCTTCACTAATGTAGTGCTTGGGTGACTTTACAGAACACGATTACCGTGAATAACGTGAAATGACTGAATGTGGAAAGCAAATAGGAGTGATCAAGACTTTCTGACATCATAGTCATCAAGAGCATGTGCTCTGGGCAGAGGCAGCCTGGCTTTGAAGCTCAGCTCTACCACTCTCAAGATGAATGACTGTGGGCAAGTTCCTCAGCCTCCCTGAGCCTCAGTTGCTCTGTCTCTAAAATGAGGATTATCATGCCCACTTATTAGGTTGCTAATAAAAATTTTTAAAAGTGAAAATTTTTAAGCGACCTTATTATGTAAAAAGTGTTTTTACCAAGTTTCAGACAGAGCAAACACTCGATACATGGTACCTCTTGCTTTTGCCATTGTTATTGAATTTATAGAGCTGGTCTACACACACTGCTAAGTGGTTGGCAAGTGCCAAGACTGTATGAGAAAGAAAGAGATCTCCTGTCTAGCACTGACCCCATTCATGCCAGGAGGGGGTGGCATGGAATGTGCGTCGGTGATACTCCCACCAGAGCGCAAGCTCCTTGAGAACAGGAACTGAATCTTGCGCACACCCTCAGGGACACCGTGCCCAGTGAATAAGCTCAGGAGGGAGGAAGATCCAGGTAAAATCACAGTTTAATCAGTTACCAGCTGCGTGAATTTGAATTTGGACAGATCACCTACCTTGCTTCTCTTACCTCCAACAATAATGGTGTCTTCCTTGCTGAGATGGTGTCACTGTTAATTACAACAACCTATGTACAATGCCTCCTATAGTGTCTGGCCCATGGACCTTTTGGTAAGTGTTGGATTTCTGTCCCTGCAGAGGACAGCTGACTTCCTTGATTATATCTCAGCTCATTCACTGACCCCTCAGATCCCTCTCCTTGGCTCTAATTTCCCACTTTTCCTTATTATATCTAGAGCTGAGCCTAAATCCCCCCCACTACAAAACCCCGTCGCAATGGCCCCTATATTTATCACAAATGTTCCCCTCACCATTTTAACCAGTGTCATGGATAATTATTTCTTTAACAGTTCTTGCTGAACTAAAAGTCAAACCTAGCATTGATGGGCCAAAAGGCTAACAATAACCTTTGCAGAGCCAGTATCCAGAGAAGTCAGTAACTGGGAAAATAAGAGTAGACACCTTTCTGAAAGTTGCTACAATGCAATCTTGACCTTGAAGGGTCTGGAGTAATGTCATTATTTTCCTGGGTGCCTGATATTTTATTTTAAGATTTTATTTATTTTATTTGACAGAAAGAGAGAGAGCGATCACAAATAGGCAGAGAGGCAGGCAGAGAGAGAGGGGGAAGGAAGCTCCCCATTGACCAGAGATCCCGATGTTGGGCTCAATCCCAGGACCCAGAGATCATGACCTGAGCCAAAGGCAGAGGTTAAGCCACTGAGCCACCCTGGCGCCGTGGGTGCCTGATATTTTAAAGTGCCCATTTTTGTCATCCCTTCCAGGGTACAAAGTCTGCTGAAAGTGACCTCTTTTGTTGATTTTTTAAATTCCTCCTCCCAAAAATACCTTATATTTCTCGAGTGTTTATGAGAAACCCCATTTGGAGTGATTCACACCACAATTATACTTGGACACAGAAACAGACCTTGGGTTTAAGCTTTTAATCTGTTCATTACAGGAAAAAAATTTTTTTTCTATTGCTGCAAATCTTCTTAGGCGTTGTGATTGCTTCTAGAAAAGGATAATCCTATTTGAAGAAATACTGAATGTATAAAACAGTACAGATGGTCCCCGACATACGATGGTTCTACTTATGATTTTTTGACTTTACAATGGTGAAAAAGTGATACGCATTCGGGAAACTATACTTTGAATTTTGAATTTTGGTCTTTTCCCAGGCTAGTGCTATGTGGTCTGATCCTCCTCTCATGATGCCAGGCTGGGGCAGTGAGCATAGCTCCCACTCAGTTATGTGATCTCAAGGGTGAACGATAAATACACTTACAACAGTTCTGTTTTTCCAGGCAGTATTCAATAAATTATGTGAGATATTCAGCACTATATCATCAAATAGTCTTGGGGTTGATTGATTTTGCCCAGCTGTAGGCTAATGTAAGTGTTCTGGGCAAGTTTAAATTAGGCCAGCCTAAACTGTGATGTTTGGTAGGTTAAGTGTATTACATGCATTTTTTCACACTATTTTCAACAACATGTGATGGGTGTATTGAGACATAACCCCAGAGTAAGTCAAGGAAGATCTGTATTGAGTTAAATCCCTGACTACATTCAGAATTTGTTATTGCTGGTCTAAAAGTGTATTTATTTGCAAATTGCAGGTAACGTGTATTTATTTGCAAATGTGTAGAAATGTATCTTGGCCATCTTTTGGTGATATCTACAACTTTAATAAGTAAATGTCAGTAAGATCTTACAGTTCTTCACCTCTGCCATTAATTTGGCCTTTAGTCACCATCTTTTGGCATCTCTGTATTCTTGCAGAATTAAGTAGCTCTTGAATTTATGTGCATATGTCTTCTCCCAAGTAGACAATAACTAAGTCAGTGGTCATACTTCTCTGATCCTTGACCAGCAGTATAGTGTTTTATATAGAGAACACAAGTTGTATGTTACTCTCTAAGATCTAGCTTAGTGTTTTGCAGCCTAAGTTATACAGCAGACAAATAGAGACAACATAGTCCTCAGTTTCCTACTCTGCCCAATTTATGGGGGTGTACAGATCATGTATGTAAAGAATTAACAAGTGCTGGGTACCTGAAGGGAGCTTGGGAAGTGATGGGTTGATATTAATAGTACCAGTAATGTAACTGCCCCTCATTGTCCTGCAGTGGCTAGAATGGCTTGCAGTGGCTTTCCATTGGCTGATGACAAACACACCCCAAGTAGAGAAGGAGGTGCCAAGCATATCTATATTTTTCCTACTAGTCACCTTTCAGACCAATCAGAATATGCATCTGAGAGGGTGGTTGGGTTATGGACATTGGGGAGGGTACATGCTATGGTGAGTGCTGGGAAGTGTGTAAGCCTGACGTTTCACAGACCTGTACCCTTATGGCTAATAATACATTATATGTTAATTTAAAAAAATAATATGCATCTAAGAAGCACCTGGAGTCCCTTCTTTCTAGTTTCTTCTCTCCTCCCTCTTCATTCCTCATAGTCTTTTTTACCTTTCATCACCCTCCCCCTGCCCATAGAGTTTCTAAATCTCAAAGCCAAACCACCTTTCTCTTCCTAATATCATAGCAGAACTTCATGATCATCTGCTGAATGACCTCTCTCCTACCAGTGTTCAAGATAAGAGGAATAAAGGGAGATGAAGGGCTGAAAATTCTGCTCAGTCAGACAATAATAACAAAATCACCATGATCATAAGCATCAGTATCACACATCAGCGTCATCATCAGCATCTACCATCACCACCACCATGACCATAATCCATCACCATCAGCATCACCACCATCATCATCACCCATCACCATCAGCATCACCATCATCATCAACATCATCAGCAGCAGCATCACCATCATCATCATCACCCATCACCCATCACCATCAGCATCACCATCATCATCATCACCCATCACCATCAGCATCACTATCATCATCAACATCATTACCATCAGCATCACCATCATCATCAACATCATCACCATCAGCATCATCATCACCATCAACATCATCACCATCAGCATCACCATCATCATCAACATCATCATCAGCATCACCATCATCATCATCACCATCACCATCATCATCATCATCATCATCATCATCCATCATTACCACCATCAATGTCAGCAGCAGCAGCAGCATCCAAATTCTCTACCTGGAGCCCAGGGTGAAAGGAGGGTAGGGGGAAAGAAAGAAAGAGAAGCTGAACTGAGTTCAAGTGCTTGACAAGAGAAAGAGAAGGAAGAGGGGAAAAGAGAAGGAAGAGGGGAAGGAACAGAAGGAGAAGCAGAAGATCAGAAGGAGAAAGAGCAGGAGAAGACTGAGGTGGAGGATGAGGAGAAGAACATAGAAAAGGAAGAGGGAGTGGTGGGATGAAGCAGGCAATGAGATATTGTCCCTGGCCCTCAGCCCCGGGTAGGGAAATACCATTCTCTTGTGCACAAAGGGTTGAAAAGAGAGGATGACCACTAAGGTGCAGTCTCTCACTGGACCTTTCTGTAGCTGTTTACATCTGGATCACCCGGGCCCCAGAAAGAGGAGGAGAATCCTAGGAGCCCTCAGCTACAAGCCCTTTATTACAGGCCTGATACTGCATACCAAGCTGGGTGACAGAAAGCAAGCTGTTTTACCTCTCTAATCCCTGCACTCTTCACTTGTCAAGGGGCCAGACATGGTACCTACCTCATAGACTTATTGTAAGGCTTAAATGAGAGAATGTATGTGAAGCAGTTGGCACAGCCCCTGGTGCAATGTAATGGCATCCCTTAGTACTGTATGTGGGGTACTCCCCTCCCAGAAGCTCAGGGTTGGGCAGGAAGGCAACCTGGGTAGTGGGTGTCAATCCAATAAAGGTACAGGATGCTTGGTGCTGATAAACTGCAAAGAGATATGTATATATTCAATACTTTTCTCCTAGTTCAGTCCCCATATCATCTACAAGGTATGAGACAGGATTAGTTGAACCTCTGCTTCTCAAAGGCATGTGCCCAGGAATCACCCAGGGATCAGAAAGTCTAGGGTAGGCCTGAGATTCTGAATTTCTAACAGGCTCCCAGGAGATGCTGATGCTGCCAGCCCAAGGCCTGCCCTGTGAGTAGCAAAGAGCTCATAGCTCTGGTGTCACAGAGTCCATTTTAACATCAAAGTGATGGAGGAGTAAAGTCAAGATACATGGCCACTGACATGCTTCCCAATACTTATTCTGTTAAACTTGGGAGCAGAAGCCCATCTGAATGAGTGGGAAGCTTGGATAACAAAACCTTAATAAGAAAAGGAAGGGAAGGAGGAGAGGAGGGAGAAAACAAGGAGAGAAAGAAGGGAGAAGAGAGGGAGTGAGGAAAGAAGAAAAACAGAATGGAAAATTCAAAGACCATACAGTAAAAGACAAGTTAATAGAATTTTGCTAAATTGAAATTGGTCCTATTGGACTTACTTATAAATACATTTAAATTATTTGAAATTAGCCAACTGTTCATCAAATGGAGGTTGCCAAAGTGCTTGGGAAAGAAGTTTTTTAAGAGTGTTAACATCTCTCTACCTGAGTCTTGCTTCCCCTTTAAATTTGCTTAGCAGATCCAAAGGCAAAGACTGACCCCTATCAAAATAACCAACTTTCCTTCTGAATGAAACTAACCATACATCAACAAATCAATTTAACCCATCAAACAACATCTGAACATCTCGTATGTACTAAGCACCGTCTTTGGTCCTGCAGATAAAAAGAAAAAAAGACACTAAATGCCCATTCTCAGGAGCTCAGGGCTAATGGCGGAGACAGACAATTGAAACTCCCTCCCCCATAATCTATGGCGGTGGTAAGAATGGGGACTGTGGAACACAGAGGAGGGACACATCCTTCAGGCTGAAGAAGAAGGAGAGCACAGGGGTAGAGAGAGATCAAGACAGGTATCCTGGAGGAAGTTCTTTGAGTGCTGTCCTCCTGGGTGATTGTCAAACAATCTTCTGGATGTCCATTCTTCATGTCACCAGAACTACATCTAGGAAGATGGTTAGATGCAGGGCCAGAAAAGCAGTCTCTGAAGTCCTTTGGCCTCCATGGTCTGGAAGAGCTGGCTGGGAGGTCTTCTGCTCCTTGGCTCTTTTGCCACCTCCTACCTCTCATGGCCAGTAGGGGGCAGAGCCAACAGCCCTGAGCAAAAAGAAGTCTCCAAGAATTGCACTGAAATTATACTAATATATTCATTAGCATCTCATTAGCATCCTTTGACGGCAGAAAAGCCGTAAATAATTCATTGGTTCTGCTCTAGAATATCTAATGGAGTGGTCCAAACTCGCTTGCAGATCGGGCAAACCTAAGGAGTTGGGGGAGGGCTGAAATGGGCACTGACTGGCTCTCATACCGGAAAGTCTTCCCTCATGGGCCCACAGTGCCGCTCTGATGGAAGAGAACAAAGTGATGCATCACTTTCCCTTCACCCAAGAAGGACACCCTCTGAAAGAAGGGAAACTGACCAGGGTGTCCCCCTTTCAAAACAGAATAAAGATTCATGGTCAGGAGGCTCCCAACAAGATCAGCCACAGAAAAAGATGTATGCCAAATTATGAGAAGTTCTGCAATGCAGAAACTTTATAAGCATTGTCTGACAAAGGGTTTTCCCCAGCATTACTGACCATGGAACCATTTTTTCTTTTAAACTGCTGAAGGCTTACTAACTTTCATCAAACACTTGTGCTCCATAGAGCTGAGCTGCAGTGTGAGTCCAAACGCTCTCTGTGGGCAGAATTCCTTCTTGCTCAGGCGAGGTCAGTCTTTGTTCTATCAAGCCCTTCAACTGACTGGATGAGACCCACCCACATCATGGAGGGGAATCCACATTAGTGAAAGTCTACTGAATTAGTTGTTGATTTCATCCAAAAAGCACTTTCACAGAAACATACAGAATAACGTTTGGCCAAATATCTCGGCACCATGGCCCAACCAAGTGGACACATAACATTAACCATGACAGTAACCAGTCTGGTGTCATGCCACTCCATATGGTGTTGGCTAAGGACACGGCAGGTGAGTTAGCGCTGGCTTTGGGCTGGGAGCTCAGCTAGGCTGTTAGTATGGAGATGGGGGACTGGGTCTCTCTCTCTCTCTCTCTGAGCTTCTCCATGAGGCTGCCTGAAATTTCTCTAGCAAGATGACTGACTTCAAGAGCAGGTGTTCCAGAACATATTACAACCCATCCTCAAAATATCATTTCTGCCACATACAAAATACTCACCCCCAAAAGTCACATCCCTCTATCACCCCTGGTAGAGGAACAGTGTCTCATGATCTAAATAAGGTTCAGATGTGGATGAGGCTTCTCAAGTGCACTTCAAAGATAGACACAAAACATTTCTCCCATTGAGAAGTGGGCTGTATGTCCCCTTCTCTGAAATCTGGGAAGCTCCATTGACCTTGTTGAGAAACAGAAGATGGCAAAGTGACCCCATGCCTGCTTCTAGACCTGGGCCTTAGAGAGACTGGTGCTTTCTACTTTCTGTCTCTTGGAACACTTGCTCTAGGCCCTAAGCCGAAGTCCAGTAACCCTGAGACCACAGTGCTGGGTCAGCCACATGTAGACAGATGTTCTGGTCAGAAGTCACTACTGAGCCTAGCCTTCTAGCCTTTCCCAACAAGGCTCCAGGCATGCGAGTGATGCCATCTTGGGTCCTCCCCTGGAGCCAACCCAGACACCAGATGCATAGCACTGGGTAACCTTCACATGTACACTAAGGAATAGGTCTGCCCAGCTTCCCAACTCACAAAATCACATATTAAAATAATTGTTGTTTTAAGCCACAGCGGTAGATAATAGGAACAAACAGTATTTTTAACACTTTTTTAGTTCAGTAGTTTATAAACTCTTGGCTTTTTATTTAATAGCAGAAACCACTTTCCCAAATAAAATTACACATAGAATCCTAATTTATAAGGAGATCTGAGGAAGCTACTTTGCTTGAAGTAAGGATGGCGGACCTGAACACCTTCAACCTTCTTATCCCTGCCCCGTGGATAAGGCACCTCTGGAAATAAGTAGAGACCTCAGAACACAATTAAAGACTGCAAATCCTGTCCTACTCTTTGTTCTACAAAGACCATATTTGATGTTTGAGGACTAAATGGCTTGCTTTAAGTAAGCACTTCTCAAAATGTGGTCCCCAGATCAGCAGCATCAACACCATCTGGAAATGTATTGGAAACACAAATTCTCCGGCCGTATTCCAGATCTACCAAATCAGAATTTCTGGTGGTGTGGAGGTCCCAGCACCCTGTGTTTTAACAAAGTCCCACAGGGGATTCTTCCACAAGCTGTGATTGGAGAATCTCTGGTGTATATCACAGAGTGAGGTGATGAACAAGCATGTATTTTGATTTGATCAGACCTGGGTTTGTATCTTGTATATTTTTTAGCTTTGTGACTTTGGGCAAGTTAATTAATGTCTCAGTCTCAGTTTCCCTCTCTGGAAAGAGAAGAGAGTAGTAACTACTGGTGATTGCCTCTGATGGTCCCAACCTTCTTGGGTGACGGAAACAGAGAGGGGACTCTCAAGGCCAGGCTGATGTGGTGACAGAGCCCAGCTGCAAGAAGGTGTGGCTGCCATTTCCTGGGTTCTGGGTTCTCAGTATCTTTTACTAATTCCAAGAAAGCGGAGGAGGCAATGAAGAGACACAACCACTGAGATTTAATTTACACTGACTGGCTTCACTAGAATTTCTGAGAAGCCTCAGGTGTCTCCAGCACATAGACTCAAGTCCACCATGGTCATGCCCCTGTCTGAGGCCCCAGCCCAACAGCCCTCTGCCCCTCGCCAGCTCCTCCCAGGACCTCCCTGCATGCACAGTGAAGCAAGCCAGACCACTGCTGGTTCCGCCTCTAATGACTTCATCTTCCTATTTTTTCCTTCTTCACAATAATGTCAATACCAGAAGGAGAAGGTTGTCAGGGCAACCCAGAGTGGAGCTGGAAAGCCCATCCTTGACCTAAACCTTAAGTCTGTTTGGTTAAATACCCACTGAGTTCTTGGCTGCCCTGTTTCCTGCTATTAAGAATGTAAAAATTTGACATTTTCTGTTTTTTTCCCTTTTCTGGAGAGAAATAACCTCTGTCTCTCCCCTCACCTTGCTCTCTCTCTCTCTCTCCCCTCTCTCTTCAGAGTTGGCCTGACCTGTGTACATTCTCCTGAATTTACTAGCTTTAACTCCTTCTGTTTCTATGAGCCAATATTGATACCTTTTTCTCCCTAACTCAATAGTTTGAGACACTCAAATACCCTGTCTAATCAGTATTGCTCACCCCACCCCACCCTGGGGCAGGAATTACGTGAGGCTGAGCACCAGGAGGGCCAGGGAGCAGGTGGCAACACATGAAGTCAGGGCTGGTGGAGTTACTGTTTTATTAATTCCCGTCTCTCTGGCCTGCATTTTCTCCACTACAAAACTAGAATGTTGGTCTCAGAGTTGCCATAATTGTGTTATGATACCATTTAAAAGTCTGGAGAGGAAAAAATAAAACAGAATACAGAAGAGATTATGTCTAAGAGATGAGATAATGATTTTTATATTTTTCTGTACTTCCTGAATTTTTTTTACAATGAGCACATATTACTTTTTTAACTTTCTTTTTGGAGTAATTGTAGATTTACAGGAAGTTGCAGAAATAGTACAGAGAAGTCCCATGTGCCCTCTACCCAGACATGTATTACTTTTATAATAAAAAAACAAAGATATTAAAAAATACTCCTATACAAGAAACAACTTGAGAGTTCCAATGGCCAGATCTAAGATAATTTGAGTAACAAATAATCATAGTAAAGGATTATAACCCATAGGAAGAAAGAAAACATTCACAAGTCCATACTGATGTAAATAAGTGCATAAATAAGAAGGGACAATTACATAATTCCAATTAATAAATGTAGAAACAATGATAGAAATAGGAAACCAACAATAGGCAAACAGAGCAGTAATAATGTTGTCTTAAAGTATCATCAATGGCTGTCAAAATTTATGGGCAAAAGAATGAGAACAGGATAATTCCATAGTCTCAAGATAATTATTCATTACAAAGGGAAAAACAGAAACCAGCAAGACACCCACACCTTTACCCAAGGAATCAAAGTCAACATTACCAGTAATGACATCTTGATATCATGCATCCCTGATATGATTCACAGTATCACTTCTGGTATTCTTGTCCAAAATGCATTACCTCAACCTAATCACAAGAAAACCTCAGACAAACCCAAATTGAGGGACATCCTATAAAATGCTTGACCAGTACTCCCCAGAAATGGCAAGGTCTTGTCACAAGGCAAGACTGAGTGAGAAACAGTCCCAGATTAAACAAGTTTAAGGAGACATAAGAATTAAATGCAATGTGGGGAATCTGGATTGGATTCTGAGCTAGTTAAAGGAGATTAGTGGAAAAACTGGGTGTACCAGTTAGGGTTCTTAGTTGTAGGAAATGGAAACCAACTCTGGTTAAGTAAGATTTATCAGAAAAACATCAGGGCTGAGAGGAAGATTTGAAGCTAAACAGACTGGCTCCAGAGGTCCAGAGGTCCAGAGGTCCAGCTCCTAATCACTACAATTGCTTCCTTTTTTAAAAAAGATTTTATTTATTTATTTATTTGTTTATTTGACAAAGAGAGAGACAGCAGGAGAGGGAACACAAACAGGAGGAATGGGAGAGGGAGAAGCAGGCTTCCTGCAGAACAGGGAACCCGATGAGGGGCTCAATCCCAGAACCCTGGGATCATGACCTGAGCCAAAGGCAGACACTTAACGACTGAGCCACCCAGGTGCCCCACATTTTGCTTCCTTTTGACAAAAAATAAACCTTTAAGCAGATGTTCTGTGTTCCAGGCACCAGAGATACAAAATTGAGCAAAGACTCAGCCCCTAAATACAATTACAACCATACTGGTATCCCCAGTCCTGAGCACAGTATCAGACTCCTGAAAGATGTTTATTGATGACAATCGGATGACTCAATGAACCAATGTTGTAACTAGCCTCCAATGAGATCCCACTTCCTTTTACCCCTTGGGTAGTCCCTTCCTATGCTGTGATACCAATATGGTGGAAGTGATGGTGTATGATTTCTGAGGCTAGATCATAAAAGACATTGTGGCCTCAACCTCCTTTTCTAGAATCACTTGCTCTGGGCTAGGCAGCTGCCAATTCACGGACACTGGAACAGCCCAGGTCCAATACTGAGAAACTGACAGCTCCCACCAATAGCTGTGTGGGAAGGGCCATTTTGGAAGCAGATCCTTGAGTCCCAGTCAAGCCCTCGGAAAACTAAATGCTGGCATCTTGACATCATCATCATCATGAAAGACCTCTAGCCAAAACCACCTAGCCAAGCTGCTTCTGACTTCTTACCAAAACTTTGTGATAATAATTATTGTTGGTTTAGATGACTAAGTATTGGGGCAATTTGTTACCCAGCAATAGATAACATAATCAGTGAATGAATAAATGTCAGACCTACACTTTCCCTCCAGTGTCCCATGCTTACCACCACAGCTTTTTTTTTTTTAAGATATTTTATTTATTTGAGATAGAAAAAGAGTGAGAGAGAGCACAAGCATGGGAAGCAGCAGGCAGAGAGAGAAGCAGACTCCCTGCTAAGCAGGGAGCTTGATGCAGGGCTCCATATCAGGACTCCAGGATCATGACCTGAGCCAAAGGCAGACACCCAACTGACTGAGCCACTCAGGTGCCCCACCACTGCAGCTTTGACAATATTTGATTGTCATGCCTATATCACCTAGACGCCCAGAAAACAAAGATGTTCCTTTTTCTCCGGATCTCCATGCTATGGCCTGATGCCATACCTGACATAGAGCAGTTGCTCAACAAATAGTTGTTTAATGAATGAGTACAAAGAGACGAATGGAGTCCTAAACCCATCTTTATCCAGAGTTCTCCAGCAATCCTAAAAGTATTCCACTGGGGAGGAAGAGAAGGAATGATTTTGAATCAGAGCCAGGAAATCAGTAGGGTTTTTTCCTCCTGGCTTCCAAGCATCAGTATTTTTCAAAGGTATTTGAAATAGAAGCAGAAGATTGACACCCTCCCACTACCCACTTGAGTTGAGTAATGGCCCCTCCTTGCAAGCTACAAAGGTATAAAATGACCCTTCACAGGTCACCTCAGTGGGCTGACTTGTCACTGTTTCGCCATACCACAATCCATAGAAATGGGTTATATTTAAAATGTGCTTCTTTTCATAAAGAAAATTGGAAAATTAGCAAGTAGTCATTAAAAATATTAAGAACTATTAATCAATGTTAAATATATCATGTTCACGGGGAAGAGCAAAAATGAAATTCCATGTGCATCACAAAGATCTTCTTGGCTCCACCTGTCTCTTGGTGTAGGCACTGCTGACATGACCAGTTCTAGGTAGACTCTGGCCATCTTCTTGGAGCTGCAGCCTGACTTTGTGTGCCCCGTGGTTCTTGCACTCACCCTGGGACTTCTCAGTTAACACCATCACTCATCACTGGGACCTAGAGAAAACCCACACACACCTATGCAAGAGCATCCCAGAAGTGTTGGGGGAGTCACCCCCTGGGGAAAGCCTCTGACCAAGGAGGGCTGGGAGCCAATGGAAAAATGCTTCTCTCTTTGTCCCTCCCACCTACGGAAGGTCTTCATATGACTCCTCAAATCGTTTTGGGTCCAGCAGTCAGCTGTGGCCAAGTTCCTAATATATTTGTGCCTACCCCACTCCCCTACTCCCCTACTCCTCATCACCACTCCCTGAAATCTCGTACCTCAGTCAAATACTTGCACAGAAACTGTTGTCTCAGACTCCGCTTTCCAAAAAACAAGACTGAGACAAGCATCACAATGTTAGAATAAAATGTGTTTATAGGGTCAGGAACTGCAAGGAAAAGGCCTAATGTGATGGTAATAGTTGTGCTGCGGGTAGGGGGAACAGGATTGATTTTGTTTCCCTTTTTCCTATTTTAAACAGTTTCTTAAATGAAGCTTTACATTTGTAGTGAAGAAACTCACATTTAAAAAATCATTTCCAGGGGCGCCTGGGTGGCTCAGTGGGTTAAGGCCTCTGCCTTCGGCTCAGGTCATGATCCCAGGGTCCTGGGATGGAGTCCCGCATCGGGCTCTCTGCTCAGCAGGGAGCCTGCTTCCCTCTCTCTCTCTGCCTGCCTCTTTCCCTATTTGTGATCTGTCTCTCTGTCCAATAAATAAATAAAATCTTTAAAAAAAAAAAAAAGCCTCTGCCTTCGGCTCAGGTCATGATCCCAGTGTCCTGGGATCGAGCCCCGCATCAGGCTCTCTGCTCGGCGGGGAGCCTGCTTCCTCCTCTCTCTCTGCCTGCCTCTCTGCCTACTTGTGATCTCTGTCTGTCAAATAAATAATAAATAAAATCTTTAAAAAAATCATTTCCATTTTAAAAGTCATTGTCAGTGCTGAACTGTTTAGAACACATGATGGGATGTCATTTGGAGACCTCTGCTCCAATGTTCATTGAATTCCTTAAGGGGCAGGGGCGAAGGAAAGAGCCTGGGAAGGCGCACTGCTGTTTGCGGGGCATGCCGGGAGTGGAGTCCAGCGGCCAGAGTGCTGCTAAGGAGAATCTGTCCTCTCTGCCCTGTTGGTTTCTGAATTTGCACCAAGTGGTCCTAGGCATTTTGACCAGCTCCAATTTTGGCATTTTCTTCTACTCACAAAGTCTCTATTAATACTGACACATTTAAACATCTCAGAAACATATGGGGCCCTTCTTTGGGAAAAGCTCTTCAGTTCCAATTGGGTCTCCTCACCCCACCTAGTCAATGACCAAGGTTTGTGGGGGCCCCTGGTGGAATGGGGTAGGAGGTGTGGGTCCTGCTGAGGGACAACCTAGGAGTTCCTATGGGCAGGAACAGTCAAGGCAGCATTTCTGGGTAGGAAGAAAACTGTTGGAGACCAGAGGAGGACAGGTCAACAGAAGGAAAGTCAGGAGCAGAGGAGGGCAGGGTAAGCAGGGATGTCCCCTTTGAGATGGTCTGGAATCTTATAGCCCTCCATCTTGAGACTGATCCTGGCAGGTGACACACTTGAGGCTGTTAATTCTAGTCAAAGAAGGGAAGCAGACACCTGGACATTCCAAACCCCAAATCCCTTTGTTAGCTGCATTTTCTAGCGACGTTTCCAGAGTCGTCCAGATGGGTTGGTTTTGCTTTTCATGCACTGATTTGGAAAATATCCCCAGAGAATCCCTGGTATTCTGGGAAGCCAGATGATAGGGCTTGGGGTAGTATGTTGAGCACTCTCTAGGCTTCCTTACACTCCAGGGAATCAATTCAATGCTCTGGGTAATGAAATGTCAGACTCAGAACAGGGTTCCCCAGGGCCGACCTTGTGCCTATAGCACCTCCCCACCCTAACACACACACTGACCCTGAGGCTGCCCTGCTTGTATCTGAGCCTTGAGAGTTTTTCAAACACACTTTCACAGTGCCCTGGAGGTGGCTGGGTCAAGCCTTCTGGCCTTCATATTAAGTGGTCTGTCCATTATACCCCAGGCCAGTAGTTTGCCAACTTCTCCTCCTCAAGATCCATACACTTTTAAAAATTATTAAAGATCCCAGGGCACCTGGGTGGCTCAGTCAGTTGGGCATCCAACTCTTGGTTCCGCCTCAGGTTATGATCTCATGGATCGTGGGATTGAGCCCTACATCGGGCTCTGCATTCAGTGGAGTCTGCTTGAGATTCTCTCTCTCTGCCCCTGCTCCTGTCCCTGCTTGCTGGCGAGCTCTCCTTCTCTAAAATAAACACTTTTTAAAAATATTTAAAATTCTTTAAAAATTTAAATATATAATATATATAAATTTAAAAATCAAAAAAAAAATTATTGAGGATCCCAAAGAACTTTTGTAAGCCCCATGAGAACAGGGATCACCCTTTTCTTAACTTTGTGTGCTCACCCACTCCCCCATTGAATATGCACACAGTAAGTAGGTGGTCCATTCTTGTGTCAGGATGAGACAGAGAGAGGGTGGAAGGGCAATGGAAGGAAAGACCACCCCAGGTCCAATGTCACTGTGGTGTTACCCACCCCACCATCTCACCAGTGCCTCCTCTAGATGTCCCCACTTTCCAGAAGCACCTGCCCCTTCCAGAATGTTGGACAGTGACCACTGGTTAGAGCCTGCAGCCGGTCATGGCTACCACCATAGAGCAGGAACATATATGGAGCACTTACTGTGTACGCTTACTGTGTACCAGACAGAGTTCTCTCACTTTACATGGATGGTATTTACTCTTCAACAAGAGCAACCCTATTTCTCAGCTGTTATTATTAGTACTATTTTTTTTTTAAAGAGCTGGCATATACTAAGATATTAGTTTCAGGTGTGCTACCTGAAATTCAGCCTGGAGTATTTTTACAGGTGAGGAAACTAAGGCACAGAGAGGCTAAATAACCCATCCACAGTCACAAAATTAATAAATAATGGAACCACAGTCCGTTCCAGGCTCTGTGAACGTAACGACTGCTGGATGCTGCTTCTCAAGGTGGGAAAGAAGAATGTGGGAGGGACTGCCACAAGATGCGAGGACATGAATGCAAATGACAAGAGGAAAACGGACAGGGAAGCAGCCTCTGGTCCACACTCACCACTTCAATCGTGTGTAAATATACCCAAGTTCAGTGGTGTGCAGGTAAATGTCTAACCATTCACTCTCTTGAGGGGCAGAGAACTAATGAGTAAGCATTTGCCCATTTGCAGGGTGCAAACGTTCCCTTACCATGGCAGATTTCAAGAGACCAATGGTTTAACACTAGTTTACAAAGTTTCTGAGTATTTAACAAGGTGCTCTTGGGAACCAGTATGAGCCTGCTCCAACAGATCACTATCCACGCCAGTCCAGCATCACTGATGTGGCTCCTTAGGTACCCAGCAACACACAAGACACTAACCAAACAACTGCTGTGATTATTATTAATCTCATCATACAAATGACAACATGAGTCTCCAAGAGATCATTTTCTCAGGGCTACAAAGCTGGAATGAGCAGGGACTCAAATTCAAGTCTCTAGACCAGCACTGGGCAGGATGGTGACCACGAGCCACACGTGACTACTGAAGACTAGACGTGTGGCTGGTCCAAGCTGAGATACGCTGAACATATAATGTACACACCAGATTTTAAAGACTTTGTTAGAAGAAAAAAGAATGTAAAAGACCTCATATATATATTTTTACATTAACTATATGTGGGAAGGATAGTATTTGGGGTAGGTTGGGTTAAATAAAGTACATGATTGAAATTAATTTCTTTATTTCCTAACGTGGCCACCAGGAAATTAAAAGTTAGATGTCTAGCTCACATTATATTTCTATGAGCATGACTCTAGACTCCTAGTCTAGTGCTCCCTCCCAAAGCACCAGGCACTTCTCATAGTCAGAGATACCCAAATCCCTGCAGGGATTCTTGTGTGCAAGAATGCATGTGTACATGCACACACTTATGCAATCCCACCTGTGCAGAGGACTGCTCCCACTCTCTGCCTCCCCCAAACACTCACCACCCCCCTCAGAGCCCCTTAGCTGCCATAAAGGTACGCAACCTCCGTGGCTGTCCTCAAAGCACCTGCCTGAGCACCTCATCCCCTACCCACCCCCACCATCGACCTTGACGGAAATGGAAATGCTGCCGGGGAGCTGACCACCTGCTGGGGGTGCCCCCCACGCACAGATCAGCAGGGCTTTATCTGGCTGAGTGGTGGGCAGGGGGCAGGCTGCACCTCTCTCACCAGCCTTCTTCTTCTTTGAGGAGCTCTTCCAAAGGAAGGACACTGATCTCGATGTGGCAATATTACAGTCCTTGGGTTACAAGAGCAACAGCTCGGGTGTTCAAGATGAGAGTTGCTTCTGTTCCGACCCTGCTTTTTCTTCCTCCTGCTTTCTGAATCTTCCAGCTTGAACTTTGGCAGAAGCTTTTCAGAAGCCCAACGCTGCCAACTTGTCAGAGCATTTGCACACCTTCGTGCATGTGTATGCGTGTGTATGTGTGTGTGTGTGTGTGTGTGTCAGGAAGGCAGGAAAATCAACACGTCTTCTGCCAGCCTCCTCTCTCTACCTCATTCACAAGCACACTTGCTCAGCACACCAATGGCTCTGCTCTGGCCTCACCACGCTGGTTCCCTAATTTTTAGGAGTTTGGCTTTTTCAAGTTCACAGCTGTTGGGCATCTCCAAAGGGTTTGTTTAAAAAAAAACAAAAAACAAAAAACAACCAACAAACCAGACCTCTGTCTCAGGAGACATGTATCTGACAATTACATGAAGGTAATTAACCAAACGCAGACTCTGGGTTCTATAAACAGACACGGTCACAGCCCTCACTGTGGCCCAGCAGGACCCTGTTTCCAGAGGTCTCGGCAACCCCCGGCATCCATCAAAACAGCCAGCGAGGGTTTATCAAGACGCATGGCAAAACACAGGTAGGCTCCGGAGATAGAGCCTTCCTGCTTACAATTGCTTAATTAGACGGAATCTTGCCTGCTGGATTCTAATCAGATGAGTTTCCGTAGATACATCTGACTACACAAGGCTCTGGGCTGATGGGGGCAGGGCAATGACAGAAGATTCTAGAACCTGTGCTATGCTAGGATGAGGCCTGTGTAGTCCAAGTGAGGTACGTCTCCTGTGTCACACTGCCATTTCTTCGTTTTGAGACCTGCTCGCGGGGCTGTCCCTCTGGGCCTTAGTTCTTTCCTCAGCAAAATGAGATGGTGGTGAGTCGGCCTCCTGCAGGCTTGGCAGTGTCAGGGCCGCACGTCACGGAAAACCCCAGTTCAAGCCCTTTTCTCAGTCGTTACTTCACATAACAAGAGGCAGAAGAGGGTGCCCCTGAAGCAAAGTGTAATCAGCATTCGATGATCCGATGTCATCAGAGGCCCAGGTATTTCCTCTGCTGACTGTACTGCCTGGGACATCTGATGACCACGTAGCCAGCCCGGGTGTCACATCCCAACTCACACTGCTCAGAACTAAAGAGAGCCCAACTCCCCCCCCCCCCCCCCCCCCCGCACTCTTTCCCAAAGGCTCCGCCCAGAGACGGCCCCTCTCACATCTCATTGGAGAAACCTGGTCACATGCCCACTCGTGAGCCAATCATTGGTAAGGGGCCAGGGACCACCGAGATTAGTTTAGGGCAGGTGTGGCTTTAACCTGTGTCACCTTTGGGTTGGCGGAGGCAGGCTAACACCTGAGAAACACCGAGGTTCTGTTTACAAGGAAGAAGGTGGGGGTGGATGTCAGGTGAGCGATCTTCAGTGTCTGTTATGGATACTACTTATATTTAATTGGAAAACAGGGCAGGTCTGGTCCTGTCCAAACTCTCCCCCATCCTCTTTTTTTTTTTTTTAAGATTTTATTTATTTATCTGACAAAGAGAGACACAGTGAGCGAGGGAACACAAGCAGGGGGAATAGCAGAGGGAAAGGGAGAAGCAGACTCCCCGCTGAGCAGGGAGCTGGATATGGGGCTTGATTCCAGGACTCCGGTGTCATGACCTGCATAGAAAGCAGGAGCTTAATGACTGAGCCTCCCAGGCACCCCCCATCCCCCATTTCAATGATCCTTCCCCCCCCCCCCCTTTTATCCCTCTATTCTACTTATAATTGCAGGGAACATAAGCCAAATCAACTTGACTTTTTTTTTTTTTTTTTAAGGAATTTATTGACTTACATTAACTGAGAAGTTGAAGGGGAGATGTGAGCCATCTCCATTCAGGGGATGGAATAGTATCATTAAAGAGGGCTGGCTCTTTTGCTCATCCTCTTCATTAGCCGCTCCGAGCCAGCTTATTTCTCAGGCAAGCTCTTTCTCTCTCCCACTCTACTCAGCAGGTACAGCCTTTGGCAACTTAAGGCATCCATGACCCTCAGTAGCAGGTTCTGGAAGGAGGGTGTGGTGTGGAACATCCTAAGTAGAAGGCACATTTCAGGAAGTTAAGTCTGACCATATGTGGGCTGGTTTAGAGAGAGGAGAACAGAGATAGGGAGACCAGATAGAGGTGAGAATTGACAGGAAGCTGAGTGGGGGCCCGGGGTTGGAGGGGGCACGTGTGTGGTGACTAATTCTCTGCCTGGTCCTTCCCAGCAAAGAAGAGTCTTGGTCCAAACTCCTGATCCTGTCATTCAAGACCTGACCATCTCTCCTGGAGCTCATCAGCACAAACCCTTATCTGCTTTTAGGCAGATCACGAGAACATGCCTGATGAAGCCCTTGTTCCACCTCTGCCCCCTTCTGGGCCTGTCTGCTCAGCTGCATCTTCAACCAACCTTCAAGGCGGAAGTTCACCCCATAGAGCTCACCCCCTCCTGACACACCCTTATAAGGCTTTCCTCCTTCCTTGAATAAATGCACTACCCATTCCCGTCCACTCTTGGAATCCGCATTGTCTTCTCCATCTCGTCCCCACTTGCAGACTTGGCATCTCCACCCCCAGGAAGGAGTCTCTCCTGAAGCAGGAGGAGTTTAAGGAATTCCCGGGATTCCATATGAAGTTATTCTGGTTCAGCGCTGACCTTGTGTCCCAGTATGGTAACTGGGTCCCTAACTTGTGCTCTCCGCAACAATGACATCCAACATTTCCAAGCACTGAGAGCTCCACTGGTGTTATTTCGTAGTAAAAGCAACACTAGGATGTTTCCTATCTTACACAGGCAACTGAGGCACAAAGAAGTTAAGTAATCTACCCCCAATCAAAGGAGAGAACACAGACTCCACCTCTTGAGGAGAAACTGGCGAACCGTTAGAACAGCAGGTGGAACTGGAACTACTGTTGGAACCGTTTATAGAAAATGCAGTCTACCACACCTTGCTGTCTTTTTTACTTTTTAATTTTTTTTTAAGCTTGCACTTATTTATTTATTTATTTATTTATTTTAGAGAGACGGCATGCACAAGCAGGGAGATGGGGCAGAGGCGGAGAAGGAGAGGGAATCTCAAGCAGACTCCCTGCTGAGTGCAGAGCCCAACTCAGCGGGGCTCAGTCCCACAACCCTGAGATCATGACCTGAGCTAAAGACAAGAGTCAGGCGCTTAACCAATGGGGACATCCAGGAGCCACCCCTCCCACCCTGCTCTCTTTTTTAAAAATAGCTTTTGATTTTCAAATAATTTTAGAATCATAGGAGTTGCAAAGTTAGTACAAAAAGTTTTCTATTCCCTCCATCCTGATCCCTCTACTGTTAACATCTTAAGTAACTGGGAGATGTTTATCATGGCACATTTAGCCATTAGGTTTCCTTAATCTCCAGAGAGTTTCTCTGTGCAGTTTCTTGGTCTTTTCTTATCTTTCATGCCTATGTTACTTTTGAGGAGACTGGGTCAGGTGTACACTCTCATTTTGATAAACATCAACTTTCATATCATGCTTCAATGCTTCCATTTAAATTTTAAATTTAAAATTTAAAAAGTGTGTAAAATCCGGGGTGCCTGGGTGTCTCAGCTGGTTAAGTGTCTGCCTTCAGCTCAGGTCATAATCTCAAGGTCCTCAAGTCCCACATGGGGCTCTCCTCTCAAGGGGGGAGTCTGTCTCTTTCCCTCCCTCTGCCCCTCCCTCTGGCTCATGCATTCTCTCTCTCTCTCTCTCTCTCTCTCTCAAATAAATAAATAAAATCCTTAAAAAATAAAATAAAAAATAAAAAGTAAAATCCTCTGACCACTGTAAAAAGTAATAAAGGAAGCTTGTTTAGAATGCAGTCCGAAGACAGGAAGGAGGAGCTCTCATGCCCTACCATTCATCTTCTATTGCAGACCCAACTGGAACAGACACACCTTGCAAAGTAATACTAAGTTAGCTACTACTTTACTCTCCTAGCAGGAATAAGAAAGGTTTCCTCCTCTCCCAGCAACAGCCCAGCCAATGAGACACTGTCACAACTCGGCCAATAAGAAGCTACTATGCTTGGAACTCCCAGTTTACTCCAATAGACTTTTTGTTTAGAACAGCCCTTCCCACTACCCCCCTTTCCTGTATAAAAGAGTGTTCCTCTTGTTTGTTCTCCAGGCTTGCCTATGGTTTTCCCTGGTTTGCCTGCAGGGGACTGCAATTCTCTCCTATTCCCAAATAAACCCTTTGTGTGTGTGAGTGTGTGTGTGTGTTGGTAAAATAACTGGTAGGTTTTTTTTTTTTAAAGATTTTATTTATTTGACAGAGATCACAAGTAGGCAGAGAGACAGGCCGGGGGTGGGGGGGAGCAGGCTCCCCCCTGAGGGGAGAGCCCGATGTGGGGCTTGATCCCAGGACCCTGGGATCATGACCTGAACCAAAGGCAGAGACTTTAACCTACTGAGCCACCCAGGTGCCCCAGGTTATTTTTTTTTAAGATTTTATTTATTTATATGACAGAGAGAAAGTACAAGCTGGGGAGGTGGAAGAAGCGGACTTCCCACTGAGCAAGGATCTTGATGTGGGGCTTGATTCCAGGACCCCAGGATCATGACCTGAGCCCCCTAGGCACCCCTGGCATTTTATTTTTAAGGTTAACATCACAAACTACCTGGTTGTGTGTTTTTCCCACTGTACCGGACCCATGACTGTATAGAGATTGTGATTTCCTCACCCCAGGGATATGAGCCTCTTTCTTATCTGGAAAACTATTGGCTAACCTGAGCCTCAGATTCCACATATGATAATAAAAGAGGTATAGGGTGGGCTAGATGATCTCCAACCTCAGCCCCAGCTTTAAAATTTTGATTCCATAGGACACCTGGGTGGCTCAGTCGGTTAAGCTGCTGCCTTTGGCTCAGGTCATGATCCCAGGGTCCTGGGAACAAGTCCCACATCGGACTTCTTGCTTGGCAGGGAGCCTGCTTCTCTCTCCGACCCTGCCTGCTTGTTCTCTCTCTCTCTCTGATAAATAAATAAATGAATGAATAAATAAAATCTTTAAAAATTTTTTGATTCCAGGAGCATCTGGCTGGCTCAGTCAGAAAAGCGTGCAACTCTTGATCTCAGGATTATGAGTTTGAGCCCCATAATGTGAATAAAGATTACTTTAATAATAATAAAAGGAGGGGCGCCTGGGTGGCTCAATGGGTTAAAGCCTCTGCCTTCGGCTCGGGTCATGATCCTGGGGTCTTGGGATTGAGCCCCACATCGGGCTCTCTGCACTTCAGGGAGCCTGCTTCCTCCTCTCTCTCTGCCTGCCTCTCTGCCTACTTGTGATCTGTCAAATAGATGAAAAAAATGATAATAATAAAAGGATGTCATTTTTTTTAAAGTAGATTCCATAAAATTTCACTAACTTTTTTAAAACATATTTTTTTTGAGCCTGAATAACTGGACCAATTTCTGCCTCGATTTTAAAGCAATTAAACAAATTGAGTCTTGTAAAGTCTGAAACCCAAGTGGCCTCTGTCTCTAGGCATTCCCCTCACCCCTACTTCACCCCTCCACACTCGAGCCTCTGGGAGAGCAGGGGTGAGCGTCAGGACCCCTCATGCCCCAGCACTCCGAGCATTTTGGATGAGACCAATCCCTTGCATGGGGACAGCTTAGATGCTGCCATGTTGCTCTGTTTCTATTACAAGTTCACAAACCCCTATAACTTCCAAGTACATTTTTTCCCTTCCAAAATACACAGTTAAGTCCTCCAGGGGAGCAACTATTTCCTTTCTGTCTTCTCACACTGCGCCTACTATATCCACCTGGGGGTGGGGGCGGTCCAGCCATGTTGTGGAATGACCCACTCGCTCCTCGAGCAACAGCGGGCCTGGCTCGGGGAGCACCCTCGTGGATGAATTTGCCATTTATTTATTCGACAAATATTTTTTGAACATCAAATATATGCCAGGGGCTTCTCTAGGTGCTAGACCCTATTTTCTTTGGAATAGGGTGGCCAGCCTCTCAGACAAGATGGCGCTGGAGCATTACTCTGAAAACCTTCCACCAGTTGATGGGTAAAGGGATCAGCAAGATAAAAGGAAGTACATGAGATACCCAAGCGATGTGTGTCTGGGTTTCAGATGTTTTATTCTGACAAAATACCTTATTGGTTTTGCTTCCTTTTGTTGGTTGGGCTCAGGTTATTGTGTTTTGTTTTGGACTCAAGTGGCCTATTCATGAAGAAAAGCCAGCGTGCATTAAAGCTGTAGAAATAAAATGCAATAAAGGTAATAAAAGGTAAAATGAGGTGTTTGGGTTGCGATCCCACCTGCTTTAGAGGACAGTTAGGCCCCGTGATGGGGGGCAGGGGTTAGAGGCTCATTGTAGGGCCAACCTTGCTTAGAGTTTTTCACTCTGCTCTGCCTTCCTTGAAACCAAGAGCTGTGATCTGGAAGTCACTAGACAACAGGAGACACCCAGTTCTTCTGGAAACCTAGCCCTCCTCCGGCTTGGCAACCCCTGCTCAAAGGACCTGCCAACCACACTCTGAAACAGCCTACCCTCCCTCAGGTTCTGGATGCATTTGGCACAAACCACATTTTTGAATTCTCTGTGCTGGAGGCACTCTCATGTCCCTCGTCTCTCTCTGTTGAAGAAAGAAACTCTTTTCCTTTCAAATGGAATCCAACAGTTTAAGGGGAAAAAAAAATCTATTGAACTTTGTAACTTCCTTTGGTCTCCTGGTAAGACAGATTTGGGTTTTGATTCTTTCAAAATGAGAAATTTGCCTTGTTCTGTAAGATCAGAGATTGGAGGAGTTTCTCTCTTTTCTCTCTCTTCTTTTTTTTTTTCCTTTTTGAAGCCCCAGGGGCGCCAACTGTTGAGGGAGTGGCGTCAGCTCAGAACTCCCCTGAGTGGCACCTGCTCTCCCAGGAGCATGACTCCCCAGCCAGCATGTGCTCCCCACTGCTGGGTTCCAGCCCTGTGTCATCAGGCAACCTCAGGGGGTACCATTCTCATCCTCACCCATGATGGGGCGATGCTGTGCCTGACCGATAAGAAGTCCTCTTAATGGACCCCCAAAGGCCTCGGTTGTTTAATGGAAGGAGTGAGCTCACAGTGAGCCTGCCTCGACATTGCCACGTGACCTTGAGCAGGGTGCCGAGCCTCTCAGATCTGTGTGCCAAGCGTAACATCTGAGGTTGTGCCAAACTGGACATGCTGGGCTTTATTCCTCGGACTGATGCTGATGTGGCAGGAGGCCACTAGGTTCAGGATCCTGAATCGGCCAGACTCAGCTGGCCCCATAATAAAACATAGAATAAAGTGTTCCTCTCATCCTACGCACCAAAAAGCAGGATACTTTTCTTGTTCCTGTTTTTGGCGGCAGTAGCCCCTGGAAAGAATACTTTGCAGGATAAAAGAATGAATGAGGAAGCAGAAGAGTGTCCTGGAGGGGAGGGGTGGGGGGGTGAAAGATCCACGTGCAGATGCAGGAGAAGACACCTTATGGGTCAACACTTCTGCTTGCTGGCATCTGTCCCTCTCACTCCACTGCCGGTTTCTCTTTCGGAGAACTCCTCCTGACCCCCTCTGCTCTGGAGGAACAAGGGGCCAACACATGTCCTGGGAGAGGCCAGCAGCCCTGCTTCCCCAAAAGATGGAGTGTGGACCCAGGGCCAAGCCCTGGAGCAGAGACCCTCCATTCCTTCCTGCTGTCTAGCTCCCCAGGGCTGCCTGCTCCTGTCTTCCTGAGACCCAGACGTTCAGCTCCGTCTTCAACTCTGTGTCGCCTCACATCCTTCCACCAAATGCAGCTTCTGTTTAAGTTAGTCCAAGTCGGATTCTGTTGCTTGCAAACAAGGGATTCTAACTGTCATGAGCATTTCATTTCTTCTCTCCCTCTCTTGCAACCTCATCTAAGACAACAATGACAACAACAACAAGGATAGGAGGGAAGAAATGAGAACAGATAGGGTGACATTAATGGGGTTTTTTAAAAAGATTTTATTTATTTGAAAGAGAGAGATAGCTAGAGAGCACAACCAGTGGGGAGGGAGAAGCAGACTCCCCACTGAGCAAGAAGCCCAGTAAGAGGCTCGATCCCAGGACCCCAGGATCATGACCTGAGCAGAAAGCAGATGCTTAAATGACTAAGCCACCCAGATGCCCCAACATTAGTGTTTTTAAGATTTGTTTTAGCCACAGAGTCATTTCCCCCTGATTAAATCGAATGTGCCCTACCCAAGAGAGATGAAACAGAGCTCCTTTTTTGTTTCAGCTTCCGCCAGCCTGTAACCCACAGCTGGCCAGCAGACTCTGCCTCCTGAAAAGTAATCAACGGTGTTGGATATTTTTCCCTTCTAGCCTGGTGAAGGGATACCAGGAGCCACCCCTGCCCCCTGGATCTGCTTCCTGAGATCCACAAATCCCAGCCACCACTTCCTCTGTTAATACTCACATGGGAGAAATTTCAGTTTCCTTTCGGGGTGGGGGCGGGGGAGGGTTGGATCAGGAGAGAGGGGGAGAAACAGCAGCTTTTAGGGAATACTGCCTGTGCTCCGGGGACAGCAGGGAGTTTCATATATGTTTTAGGTAGCACACTACACCCACAGGGTGGCTTCTGTTACTATCATTTTGCAGATGAAGAAACTCCAAAGACTAAGACACAGGCTGGAAGACGCACAGATACCAGTGCAGAGTTGGGATTTGAACCCAAGTCTCTTGTGACCTAACACGGGGAGATAGTCACTCATTAGGCTCTGATCTGGGGTACACAGTATACCTCTCCCTGCACATCGGTACTCCCAGCAATCCCTGCCCCGCTCCTCATCACACAACCCACCCCCTGTCACATTATTTCCTGTTGGCCCTTTGCTCTCTTTGTATTACCTTAAATCCTTCTGTTTCTTTTCTATCAACACAGGTCTTTGCTAAAGTACTGAGTGAAAGAACCAGGAACATATGGAAAGAATACAGTTTAGAGGTTAAGAATACAGGGTCTGTCATCAGACGGCCTGAGGAAATCCCAACTCCACTGCTCACCAGCTGTGTGGCCTTGGGCAAGTCACATAAACCTCTCTATGCCCCGTTTTCCTCACCTGGAAAATAGATAATAAAATTACCTACCACGGTAGGTACAATAATAGCCCCAAAGTTGTTCACCTCCTAATCCCTATAATGTATGAATATGTTACATTATATTGCAAAGGGGAAGTAATCAGCTGGCTTTAAAATAAGAGTATTCTGGATAGCCCAGCTAGCCCCAATGTCAACACAAGGGACTTTAAGTGTGGAAGAGGGAGGCAGGAAAGTCATTGTCACTGTGGAAGGACTTGACTGGCATTGGTGGCTTTGACGATGGAAGGGGCCCTGAGCCAAGGAACAAAGGCATTCTCTAGAAGTTGGAGAAGGCATGAAGATTAATTCTCTGTAAAGCCTCCAGAAAAGAACACAGCCCGGCAGACACCTTGACGTTAGCCCAGTGAGACCCATTTTGAACTTCTGACATCCAGGATTGTCGGAAAAGAAACTTGTTTTAAGCTATTAAAGCCATGCTACTTTGTTAAGGCCACCCTACGAGACTAACACACCTCCCTCAAGGGGTCGTTGTGAGGATTCTAAGAGAAGCTGGCAGGAACGCAGTGAAGTTGTCTGTCCTTGTTGGTTGGTGTGCAGCAGTGGGGGCTGTGGCGGGCAGTGCAGAGCTGTGCCCATTTCTTTTGACCCCGCCTGTCCTCCCATCCCTAAATGGAGAGCCCTGTACCTTCAGTGCCCTAATTACTTTGGAACATTGCTTTATAATCACACACCCAATGACTCCCTTCATCAGGCTGAATTCTGAATTGCACTTGAAGTGGCCCTAACAATGTCAGTCCTCTGATTAGCTTCTTTCCGCGCTCCAAAATGAGGGCAATCAGAGTGGAGGAAAGATCTTACCATGTGCCCTGGGAGGGAGGCAAGGGCAGGGGATCGCACTATCCTAATTTTCTAATTAAGGCTTTAAGAGCTTTTAAAGAGCCAGCTCATCTCACCCTGCAGGCCTGTGGTCATCTTCCCTCCAACCCCTCCACGCTCACAAATTCTGATTTGCCCTCCCAGGATCAAGCCAAGCTGCTTTCAGCATCTTCTCCACCCAGGTCTCTCCTTCCCCAGAGATTATAACCCAGCTGTGAGTCTGTCCTGCCTGCCCCTGAGATCTGGATCAGATTCCCCCATTGCACGGCCTGTGGAGTCCCACACCTTCTCTGAGGTCTCAGGGATTTTCAGGTGGGGTCTGGTTTTCCCATGGTCACATCTGCCCAGAGGAAGATTTCTAAGGAAGCCAATGAACTCTAAACTCCAACTGTGGGAGGTCGAGTGAAGTGTTCATATGGTCACAGGCTTCCGTAAAATCGTCAAAAGCTTGATATTTTTATATTCTTTTTCTTTAGAGAGATCCCACCAAACTGTAGAAACGTCAGGTATTGTGAAATTTGCCTCTGCCTCTGAACCTGGGTCCCTGGCTCTTTGCCACAGGGCCTTCGCCCCCATCCAAAGTTGAGACCTTTATTTCCTTCCAAAAGATGTCAAGGTGTTCCTGAGGGTGGTAGATTTCTCGAAAGTAAGTGAGTGTGTGAGGGTGCGCTGGCAGTGTGAGAAAGGGTTTATAACTTACAACTAGCCATCAGGTATCCTCATTCTTAGAAATTTCCTTTGGCCACCAGTATGGGCCCTCTGTTTCTGGGACCTTTGCCCCGAGGGACCCTCTCAGTAACTCTGGCTTCCTTCTGCCTCCTTGCTCTTTACTTCTACTCAGGAGCACAACAAATTCGTTTTGCTGCCTCATTTTTAACCATTACTTTTGGGTTCTTACCTTGTATCCACTCTGCTCGTTCTCCAAGGAGTCTGCCATGCTATTTTTCCCTGGCTGGCTTTCCTAAGAAGGTATGCTTTTTTACAGTCACTACATGCGATGAAAAGTGTTGAGCTTTTCTTTCTGAGGTTGGAGTGAGCAGACCCAAGGGCCTGGGGGATAACATAGGAATGGGGATACAGGGAGCAACCTGCAAGCAGAGGTGACTGGGAGAAAGGAGGTTGGCTGAGAGCCTTGGTTTAACCACAATCAAAGAATGTGTCGATTGAGATGATGATTCTAGATCCATTTTTTCTCCTTAGCCTTTTCAAAATCCCCAGGACTTACAGCCAGCTGAATAACCCCAAGAAGAGACCATTCCTCCTTTGTGCCTATCTGGACCCTAACAGTTGCTTGTGGCGGCTCCCGTAATACTTTATTGCATGTTTTTGTTTATGCATCTGTCTATCCCCCTGCAATCCTCTGCTTGTTGATGCCCGGACAATATGTTATTTCTTTTTTTTCTGTATCACCCCCATATAGTGTATTGGGCCTGACCCAGTAAACATTTCTTTAAAAATTCTTACTTATGAAATAGTGACCATATTAGTGGTTATACCTTGGAGTAATTTTATAGATTGAATGAGATGATCATCTAAAGTTCTTAGCTTTAATCATTAAAGATCATCTAAAGTTCTTTAGCTTTTTTTTTTTTTTTAGATGGTTGGGCACAGAGGAAATACATACTCAAAAAGTGTCCTTTGTTCATATTATTCATTCATTCATATTATTGAATGAATGAATGAATGAATGAGATGCTTTGGTTTAACTCATTAACACAAGACTACACAGGCCTGGAATTCCTTTTGTGTCCTTTTTCTTGCTATAGAGAACTACAAACAAAAACAAAATGGCACGAAAAAAAGGAAAGGAAGAAAAAGCAGTGGAAATCACAGCTACTCAGTTATATACATCTACAGATATAGCTTTTTCCCTTTTAAATTTCCGGGGGCCTGACAGTAACTAAAGACAGCTCCACCCATCCGCGGGAGGACTGCATCCACCATCAGCCAGAACATGCTGCCTTCTTGTTTTCGGAAGAATCACTAAGTTGAGGACTGGCCACTCATCAGACACACAGAGAATGTTACCTACACTCGCTCTTAGCTATACAGGACCCCTATAAAGTGCCTACTGGGTGGTAATGTGCAGCGAGAACAGAGAGGTGGGTGTTGAGACTCGGGATGAATTTATAATTAGGGGAAAAGGTATCAATGTGGGGCTTCCAAAGATGAAGGTCAGCTGGGGGGTGTGGGAGATGTAGTATCTAGGACGTCAGGGACCAGAATGCCAGCAGGTGGGGGAGGAGAGTGGGGTGGAAAGGGTCAAGGAGAACCCACAGGAGGGGTGAGAAAGGTGGAGGGTCTGATGGGGAGACCGAGGGACCTGGAGGAGGACCAGGGGCAGCGGTGAAGGAACGGGAGCAGAGAAGCAATGGAGGCATGGGACCCAGCGATTCGACTACAATCCCTTTGGAGAGGTGTGGGGATTGGCTCAGCCAAAGGAGCCCATGGGAGCTGAACCGGAAGTGGAAAGGCTGAGGGGTGGAAGGAAGAGGGAGGCATTGCCCTGGAAGCAGAAGTGTGGGGGAGAGGAACAAGTCCCAGTGGGTCCCACTGCCAATGTTCTCAAGGCCCCGTCATGTGGCAGGAAGGGATCGTGGAGAGCTGGTGATGCAGCTTAAGGCCGGAGGAATCCAGGAAGAGGGAAGGCGATTGCAGGGCGGAAGCCTAGACAGGAAGCCCTCTCAGAGCCAGGCTTTCTCAACGGTGGGGAGACCTGAGCGTGTTTATGGGCAGAGGGGAAGGACTCAAGGAGAAGGAGAAAAAGAAGATGGGAAAAGGGTGACTGACAGAGCCAAGTCTTGGACGAGGTGGGGAGGAGAAGAATCGGAAAGCCTGGAAGACTTCCAGTTCCCCTAGGACAGGCAAGAAATGAAACCCATATAAACCCAGAGCCCCATGTGACCCTGTCAGGGGATGGGTTGCATTTAATTAAACAATAAGCCTGCAGTTGAAAACAATAGAAAAGTATCCTACTAAATTCTTCCAAATCTTACCCCAGATACTTCTGTGTTTCTCTCTCAGATCCCCAAACCTCCTCTTTTGATGGAGACCATTGGGATCTGGTCTCATTTTCTCTCCCTCTTCTTCCCTCCCTCCCTCCGTCTCCCTTTCCAACCTTCTTCTCTTCCTCCTTTCCTCAGACTCTATTACAGAGATCAATCTAACCACTCTGCCTTAGTCTTAAATATCTATTCACTCAAATCTCATGTTTAGTCCTTCCTTTTTACCCATTCTCTGGATTCTGCAAAACAAAGGATGCTGACACAGTGATGTGCCAAGTCCTTCCTCCTTAGAAGGAGTAGGAGTACAAATACTTACTACTTGAAATCTGCTCTTTTAAAATCTCTACTAGAGGAGAAAGGGGGGAAACAGGGGGAAAAGACACCGTGAGGCAGCCGTAGAGACACAGGGAGGAGACAGGGGGCGCAAGATGGTGCAGCCAAGTGAAACCTTTAGGCCTCACTGAAGGTCTAGGCTCCCATGTCTGGATAGATGTAGTGAATCCAGAGTTTTTGGCCCAGACTTTTCCCCAAAGGGCAGCTAGGGAGGACCGAGAGGAAAATGCCACCAACCTTGTCTGGGTATTGGGAGGTGGATTGCAGGGTGGATTGTCGGGTGCTTTTCTGACGCAGAATGTCTCCTAAATGCAGAGTGAGTGCACATTATCAGAAAATCCACCTACACAGCTCAGGAAAATAAATAGATTCCCAAGCTGACTTGATTTTTGATAAGCACTGATCTTTGACTTTATAATCAGTTGCAAATTCTGCTCAATTCAAAAGGCCAGCTGCTCTCCTGTGGAAACCTAGATTTTGGGGGGGTGGGTGAAGAGAAATTTTTTAAAGTATTAATTTTTATTTTTTTTAAAGATTTATTTATTTATTTATTTGTCAGAGACAGAGGGAGAGAGAGCAAGCGAGCACAGGCAGACAGAGAGGCAGGCAGAGGCAGAAGGAGAAGCAGGCTCCCTGCCGAGCAAGGAGCCCGATGTGGGACTCGATCCCAGGACCCTGGGATCATGATGTGAGCCGCTTAACCAACTAAGCCACCCAGGTGTCCCAAAAGTATTAATTTTTTAAAAATATTTTACATTAAGAAGGCAATGTGTTTATTTGTAGTTTACAGTGAATTCCGTTAGGTCCCAGAGTATTCTAATTATTTGGAATTTACGAGGACTTTAAGAGCCATCTATGCCATTTCAATTACCCTGATGTGTCTGCCCTAAAAAGGATTACATAATAGTAGCCTAAGTTTATCTGCTAGTATGTAGTTTGCCTGGAAATGATTTCTGTTTCCATTATACCAAAGTTCCATAGGCCATTTTGGAAAACACTGTCATATATGTTACTACTAGAGCTGGGAAAGACTTCAAGGGTCTTGCATCTATCCCTCTGCCTCCTGGAAGATCTCTGACATTTGAAGCCAGCGATTGTTTCAGTCTGTTTTGGAAAACCCTCAAGAGTCAGGATTTCAGTCTCTTGTTTTTAGTACCTAATCACTATTCCTACCAGGATGTTCTCTCCAGAGAACTTGATTTTCTCCAGCTGCAACTTAAGCCCAGGTCTATGGGAAGCAGTAATGAACAATCAATGTGGTTTTAAGTGCTCATTTCCCCCAGGGTTAGCACATTTCTGGGGGTGCTGATTATCCTCTCTTTGCATCTTCCCTCGTCTCATCTTTGCCTTACTTGGTGTGTACCAGGAAGAAGGTCCCAAGGACTACATCACCAGAGATTCCCTCACCTTCCAGACCCTGGTTGAGGTGGCCAATGCAAGCTCCTGGCAGAGATTTAGATGGAGGAGGAGAGCAAGAGAGGGTCTTCTCTGTTGGGCACTGCTCTGGCCCTGGCCATGATCCCATGACCACAGCTTCTATAGGGTGGCCCTTCTTTCATGGCTCCAGCTCTCTCAATGCTCCTTGAATACCTTTTCCTCCTTGCCCATCTGGTCCAGGGTTAGCACAGAACAAACCCCCTCCTTCCCCCATTGTGGTTGGTCTCTGGGTTTCCTAAATCTGTGTGGACTCTGTCATAGCCTCTTCGCTGAAGTCTCTTGAAACGCAGGGCTGGGTTCTCTTCCAGCCAGGGCCTTGAGTGATGAACTGGATGCAATATGTTTTAAGCCTTTTTACATGGTAGGAGCACCACATCAGATATCACATTTATCCCGTCCTCCCCCCACCCTGGGTTGCCTCAAAGGATCTGGGTTTCCCAGTCGTTCTGAGATCAGTGGGACTTCTGTGGGTCAAGGACAAATCATCTGGGCCCGCCATGAGCAGGTGCTGGAGTGGAGAGCTCTGGGTAATAACAAATAAAATCTACTCTTCGGTCTAGTGCCAGAGGGGAGCCAACAGAGTAGACAATGCTGACTCCCTGGTCATTCTGTTAATGATGAAGGACACTTGTGGGGCAGAGTGGGGGCTGCAAAGACAGACCCTGACCACAGACCCGCCCCCCGCTTCTGATGCCCTCACTTCTGACACTTTGCTTTTGCCCCCGCTCGCAATTCTGTTCTCTACTCAGCAACCAGAGTAAAGCTTTCCAGCTTAAGTCAAAAATGAGCCAAAATCCTCTATAGTCTCCCCAGCTCACCCACACAACACCCAAAGCCCTTAAAAACCTTCCACAAGGCCTCAGTGATCAGTTCCTCCCTTAATCTTGGTTCTGACTCTCCCCCCATCCACTCCCATGGGCCACTCATCCATGGGCATTCACAGCTGAGACAGCCTCCATCTGGACCAGGGTGCACCCTGGGTGCTGGCAGGTGCTGCTCTAGTAGCTGCAGATACAGGGGTCAGCAGCAAAGCCCCCGCCCCCGGCACTCCCCTTGGAGTCCCCGGTGGGGCTGGGTGGGGCAGAAGCCAAGCACCCGGGCTCTGGCTCTGCGGGGATACAGACAGAACCCGCCTGCGCCAACACTCCGACAGCTGCTTCCCCCTCGGGCCCAGGAACACTTTGCCTGAACACAGTGACTGAGCCAGAAGACTTAAATGTGTGGTTTTAGGCCAGAGGGAGCTCCAAGTGTCACAAAGGGACATAGTCACAACATGGCTGAACCAGTGATGTGTGATTAGGGGACTCTGAGCTTAAAATTGGCCTCTGCCTCTTGGTGGCGATGTGGCCCTGGGCATGGCCCTGGCTTTTCCAAGGTTCCCGTCCTCAGCCCTCATCTGTACCACAAGAGAGATCCTAGAACCTGCCCCATGCTGTGTGGGTTCAGTGAGAGAGTGCTGGGAGCTCTGGCCCTGCACCTGCCCTGAGGAAATGCATGCACCCAGCTGTGGCCATAGGTATTATGAGCAGGAAAACGTCGTCAGTGTGTGCTTCCAAGACACTGACACCTTCTCTCGCAACAGAAGGGCACAGCCCAGTCACCAGAGGGGACAGGCTCAATTTTCAAGAAACGTGCACTAATGAGAATAATATACTTTTTTTTTTTTTTTAGCAGATCGAAGCACCCCTCCCAACCTCCTACCTTGGCCGGCTGCTTTTGGCTCTTCCCAGCGTTTCAACATCTCCCCTTTCCTCTCATCAGCAAGGTAGGACAGATGAAGGTGGGGAGACGAAGGGGTGGCAGTCCAGCCTGCGCTGGGGTGTCCCTCAATGGTGAGCTCTAAGGATTAGTGGCCGACCGGCCAAGGCTGGCAGCGTGGTATTGACTAGCCTGAGCATCCCTTTCACTGAAAACTCGGCCTTCTAGGCTGGGGGCAGGGTGTCCTCCTGTCCTTCTGGGACTCTGCATTCTGCCCAGGCTTATCCCACTCCCAGGAATGTCTCCCTCCTGAGGGGCAGCGAGCACAGAGTCTTCTGTCTCAGTGGTCCCCTTCTGCTCCAGGGCACCATGGCAACAATCATACCTCCTCCAGCCCAGGCTCTTGCAGCCCCTGACTCCCAGCACTGCTGCCGTCTGGCCCAGGTCGATCGACCTCAGGAGGATCCACAACCATTTAGAGCAAGTGTCCCTTCCAGGTGCTACCCCTTCTGGGTGATAAAGCTGGTCTGCTGACCTGCTTCCAGAGTCACCCCGATAGCAGGAGGGCCCTCCTCGAGGTCCTTCCACCAACCCCCTGGTTCTGCACACTTCGAGGAACTGGTATCTGTGTCCTCACTACGTTTTGAGAATCTTGAGGACAGTACCCTGTGTGTGTTCACTTTGTACACATTACAGGTGCTCGCAAAATGTTTGCACTGAAAGCCTTGGGCCAGGCCTGCACAGTGTGCTGGGAAGGACTGGGCACTTACCAAAGATGGACAGCTCCCTGGTTGGGAAGCTCACCCAGAAGCCAGGAGCATGGCATCAAGGCAACCAAGCAGGGGCTGAGGGCAGGGCTACCAGGATTTGCATTCGAACTCCACCGTGTAGGTAGCGCATGACGCTGGGAAAGCCTTTTAAAACTTCCATGCCTCAGTTTTCTCATCTGTACAATGGAAGAGATCGAACTATCTTTCCTTCCCTATCTACTTGAGAAGACTAAATGAGATCATACCAGTACAGCACGGCAGATGGGTCCCGAGACAGAGCTAATGATCCATTCGTGTTGACTGGGAATAATTAATAATCTGGGTAAACTAAGGGGAGAAAACTTAAACAACAGAATAATTCATGTGAGCTATTATTACATATACGCACTGAGAAACTAAGGAAGCAACTACTTACACATGCCAAGGAGGGTTACCTGTAGCCGGTGGAATTATGGATGACTTTTAGTCGTATTTTTCAAATATAATTTTCTACTTTTCTACTGTGAACTTACCTAAAAGCACTTTTGAAATTAGATCATCGAAAAACCAACTTGAAAGCCACCTGGGACCTGTACCACCTCCCCCCGCCCCCATCCTGCATATGATTTTAGTTTCTAAGGAGACACCCCTGCTGCTTCCAATCGCCCAGGGAGTCAGAGGAACCTGCTGAGACATTTCAGCTGGAGTGGTTGAGGCTACGTTTCCCCAGTATTTTGCTTGTACTCCCAACTAGAAAATGAGACATCTTGTGTTTTGAGTGAATCTCTCCCATTAATCACGGGGATACTCAGGTCTATCCAGCAGAGTGATTGGTATAATTACAGCCTCCATCTGCAAGGATAACGCCTGCCGTCAAGAGCAGCGAGTGTAAAGCGAGCCTGGGGCTTCCTGGAGCTTGTAGAGAGAGGCTCCGTCCTGGAGCCTCGCAAGCCAAAGGTGAGAGGAGGGCTGGGTGGCCCCGAGATTTCCGGTGGAGACAGAAGTGTTGTGATAGCTTCAAAGAGGGTTTCCCTGGGACTGTCCAGTATGTGAGCAAATGCAGTGTCGCCTGGCGTAGGAGACAAGGATTCCTACCATCCAGGAGGGGCCTTAGGGACAGATTACCCACGTCTGACAAGTGATTTCTCCAGCCAGGCTCTGTGTCTTTTTTGCCAGTGAAAGCAGTTTGTACCCATCAAAGAGTTGTGGACTGGTTTTGAAGCTCAGCCACACACTTCACACTAAAATGTCAAAATTTTAGAGCACAAATCAGTGGACGGAAAAATGACCAATAAAGCATATCCATTCCCAACCACGGGGTCGGTCATCTTCCCTGGCTGTTCCCTGCTCTCTTTGGTAGCGATGACTCCCCACAGGTCTTTGAACAATGCCAAGAAGATAAGACCCAAGCCGGCTCTGGGAATCGTAGAAAACCTCACGCCCCTCACTGGTGGTGGTCCACAGCGTTAATCAAGGGAACAGGTCTCGAGCAAGGAAGAAAACTTTACTAGTGGTTCCCACAAGTTGCGGCCTTCCCTGTAAATAATTATATAAAACCCAAACCCTACTCTGCCTTCCCTGTAAATGATCATATAAAACCCAAACCCTACTCTACCTATATAAAACTCAACCCTACCCTTCTCTACTCAGTCCATCACCATAACAACCTTCATCCCCTAAGAAAAAGAGAACCTATCAAGACAGACAGGATGAACAGCCCTGGTTTTTGGCATTTCGAGATGTACAATATGTATCAGTGAGCCCTATAACTGTCCCCAGGGGCTCCTGCTGCCAGCGATGATCCTTAAATCCCTGTTTGTCCTAACTTGGCACCCAACCTCAAAATAGGCTGAGCTATGTTAATCATGTCAGGCAGACAGGAGAAAGATGAAGACTTGGAACTACATCTACCCAATTGCACCATAATCCCCAGAGGAAAAGAACGGAGCCCGAAAATAGGGTGCCCCTGGGATAGGGAAAATGCGATGTTCAGAGAAGGGATTTGCTATCCTAAGGGCTAACCAAGGGGCTGTGGCTACTGCTCTGGGAGGTCACGCTTTGGCATCTGGCAGTGGTCTGGCAGTGGTCCTGGGCATTTGGAGGGAGAATTTTGAGAGACACTGGTGTGTCCGCGGCCTGTCCCATTCTCTAACCAGTGGCGACCTTCAGGGTTTTTGCTTTGTTTTGCTTTGCTTCTGCCTCTCGGGTCTAGAAGAACTTCAGTTTTGGCCCAAATCGAACTCAGAACCATACCAGGAAGGGGATCTTGGGAAATGCAGTTCTTGGAATCAACACGTTGGCAGTGGGACAATCTAGCACAGATTGCTAACCGAACTGGGAGGAAGTCATCTCTGCCAAAGAAATGCAGGCCCTTGGAGGACAGGAGAATGCCTGATCTGGAAGGCAGAGGGAAGAGAGCGGGGATCCAGGGCGGGCTTGGAGTCCTCCATCCCTCCAGCTGTCTATTAGAGTTCGCCCCAATTGCAAGATGAGAATCTTCTCTGGGAAGTCAGTACAGGAAATAGACAGAAACAAATGTCATACCAGAAATGGAGCACTTACAAAGGGAAGGGTTAGGGAAGTGGGGTCTGGGGGCCACTCCTGAACCATAGGCTTCACAACCAACCCCCCAGACGAGACCCAGAGTCAGGGCACCGCTGTGACTGCCTCCAGCCATGAAGCTGCCACCGCAGTGAGTGCAGAGCCGGCCCCCACGACCACTCACATCCTCCTGAACTCGCCACCAGCAGCCTCTGCCTCATGTCCAGCCTCTTGTATTGGTTTGCCTGTGCCACCAGAACCAAGCACCTCAAGCCAGGGGACCTAAAATCAGATGCATGTGCTCTCACAGTTGGGGAGGTTTCAAGTCTGAAGTCAAGGATTTGGTGGGGCGCTGCTCCCTCTGAAGCTCTGGGTTAACATCTCCTTGCCTCTTCCGAGCTTCTGGTGGTGGCTGTCAATCCTTGGTGTTCCTTGGCTCACAAATGCTTGACTCCAGCCTCTGTCTCTCTTGTCTCGTGGAGTCTCCCTGTGTGTCTTTGTCTTCACATGGCATTTTCCTCTTCTGACCAGGACACCTGTCATATTGGATTGGGCCCCGCCCCCCAGTGACCTCATGTTAACCTGATTGCATTTGCAAAGACCTCATTTCCCAATAAGGGCATATTGGCAGGCACTGGAGGTGAGGCCCTCAACTTGTCTTTGAGTGGGTGGGGGACACAGTTTAGCCCATAATGCTCCCTAGCTGTGCAGGGGGGTGGCATCTCTTTGGTAGGACCTCTTTCACATTCAGACCCCCAGCCGAGGAATCTAGGAAACAAGAGTTCGCTTTCAAGTTCTCCAAATCAAATGAGGGGAATAGAGACGGGCCCGCCCGTCTTTGTAACCTTCTGTGTAACCCTTGGCTTCCACACCTGTAAGCAGGGATAATACCAGTCACTATGTCTCACGGTTTGTGTGAGGATTGAGTTAGACAATGGACTCAAAGTCCCGAGGGCCAGACATATAGTGAGCAGTCTACAGATGGTAAGTATCATTCAGTAATCAAACTTATTACATTTCTTCTGTATCCATCGTGGTAGGGAATTGGATGAATCACAGAAGTATGGATGAACTGTATGTAAGGGTCCCCTGGCATGTTTAGGACTTTATGTAAGCATCAGAAACTCCAGGAACCTTAGCCAAAGCATAAATCTCCCGATGTAAGGGTTTTCTTACTCAGAGCTGTGGTCCACCGGAATATCAAGAAGCTAAGGGATTTACCTCTGGAATAGGTTTCTCCAAGCTCTGTTTGTGATTACCTAACTTTGGTTGATGCCAGAAAAAGAAAAGCAGGAGTCAGTTTATGTGTGGGTGTTTACTTACACCAGGACTGTGACATGTTTATGTTCCTGACAAAGAGAAGTAGAATTCATGTCAACCATGTTTGGGGTTCAGATCCCAAGTGCTTTTTTAGTTTTAAAATGCACAGTGGAAAAAAAAGTAACTTTGTGATGATCAGCATGACTTGGATGGAGATGCACCCTTTTACTATTTTTTTCTCTCTCTCTGTGAGTGAGATAGAGCAATTGAGGCAGAAATCAGACTTTCATTCCTCAGACTGGGCCATAGGGAAAATTTTGCCTACTAAAAATAAAACATCACAGTTCAATAATTTAAAAAAACAAACAATCCAGTACAAAAATAGGTAGAAGATTCGGCCAGATTTTTCACCACGGAAGATAAACAAATCAATGGCTAGTAAGCAAATGAAAAGATACTAAGCATCTTTAGTCATCCGGAAAATGCAAAGTAAAACCACAAGGATACATAATAGCACAGTGATTAGAAGGGCTAAAACAAACAAACAAATCAGCAACCTATACTGACAGCACCAAGTGCTGATGACAGTGTGGAGCCACTAGAACTCTCACCCTTTGCTGGTGGGGATGCAAAATGGTGCAGCCTCTCTGGAAAACAGTATGGCAGCATCTCTTTAAGCTAAACATTAATTGGGGCACCTGGGCGGCTCAGATGATTAAGCGTCTGCCTTCGGCTCAGGTCATGATCCCAGGGTCCTGCGATCAAGTCCCGCATCAGGCCCCTGCTCAGTGGGGAGCCTGTTCTCCCGCTCTCTTTGCCTCTCCCCCTGCTTGTGCTCTTTCACGTGCTCTCTTTCTCTCTCTCTCTCAAGTGAATAAATAAAATCTTAAAAAAAAAAGAGGTAGACATGAATTGACTATATGACCAGCCATTCCACTCCTTGATGTTTACCTAACTGAGATGAAAACCTGTGTCCACACAAAGATGTGTGTGTGAATGTTCACAGCAGCTTTCTTCATAATCATCCCAAACTGGAAGCAACCCAATATTCAGCTGGTGAGTGGATGAACAAATTGCACAGGACACATTCAGTGGAATACTAGGCAATAAAAAGGAACAAGAGAGCAATTCATGGAACAACACAGATGGATCTCAAAAACACTATGTGAAAGTGAAAAAAATAAAAATAAAAAAAGCCAAACACAGAAGACTATGTGAGAGCATTTATGTGAAATTCTAGAAAAGGCAAAACTGTGACAGAGCGACCCAGTGGTTGCTTGAGGCTGGTGGGGGTAAGGGGGTGAGGACACAGGGACACAGGGATTTCTTAGGGTGAAGGGGTGTTCTCATCTAGATTGTGATGGTGACTACTTGACTGCATACAATTACTCCAACTCATCCGACTGTACTCTATAAATGCATGAACTTTACTAGATGTAAATAATACATGAATACAGAAATAAGCATGAGTTCTGATGTGACAGCCTTGGGGAGACAGAGCATTCTGAGGAACAGGACTGGGGTGCCAGGGCAGGAGGGCTGCTGGAGGGCCTGGCTCCCCTCTGTGATGCCTGGACCCAGTGATTTCTCCTTCATGGTAAACGCACCCGTTATAAGCTGGACCCTCGTACAGCCAAGCCCCGTTCCAAGAGGAGCTGTTAATATCATACCTATAGAGGTTTCTTTTTCATTAAACAAATTTAGTGCTTTTTTATTGTCGTATTGATTTTTATTACAGCTGCAAAGGGAGGTGAGGATAGATATCATCATATATCAAATAGCAAAACAGGAGTGGTGAGGGTGAAGCTAAAGGAGAAAGCATATGTGAAGGGGAAAGTTCACTGACGACAATGACAAATGACATCGGCCATAGTTTTATGTGCCTGTTGTGGTTGTGGTCGGCATCGCAGCGTGAATCCAGGCTTCTGGCATGGGAGAAGCATCACAGATTGCTGGGAACAGGATTAGAGCACTGGTTCCCCAGCCCTTCCATCCCACCGACTTCCCTTTATAACAGACATTTTAGGAGACCCTTTTTGCTATCCTGAATTTAATAATCTACCCATACACAGGATTTTTTTTTAAATGAACACAATGCCTAATTGTAGAAGAAGGAGGAGGAAGGGGAGGAAGAGAAGCAAAAGGAGAGGAGTGTATAATAAAACAGCATTCATTTCAATGTGCTTGAATGCCTGAGCACGATTCTGCTAGAAAACACCATTGACACAGACACGCATGTGTCTGCTCTGAAATGCAGACTGGGAAAGGTGAGTTGAATTAGCAACTCAAATACCACCAGTGGCATCGCTAGTGGTGACATGATTTTCCCAGACGGCGAACAGCTCTTGGAGAAATTCCAAACAAAACAGTATCAGCCAGGGTTCCAGACTGTAAAAACCAGGAAAGGCAAAATAAGATCCTAGGTGGAGAGCTCGGGACAGACACGATTTGCAAAGGTGAGGGCTGGGTGCAGGGGCCCTAGAGGCTTAGCCTGGGGCTGGGGAAGAGTGTGTGTGTGTGTGAGTGTGTGTGTGTGTGTGTGTGTGTGTGTGTTCATTCCTGAATCCTCTTCCCAGGATCTGAATCTATCCTGAAGAGGGCCCAGAGACAGCATCTTGCCAGTTTGGGACCAGGAGTGTGAAAACTGGAGAATGGATGACCGTGGTCTTTTCCCCTTTGTCCACAGCAGGTTTCTAACGGAGCTGTTTTCTTATAAAGGCATTTGGTGTAAAGAGAGCTTAAATGATTTAAAACATGCAGGTGGGTGGGAAAGAACTGTAACAGGTTATCGTAAATTGTTCAAGGTGGCTGCTGAAGCACCTTCCGCCTCCAGCTGCTCAGTTTCAAATCAGACTTCCTGTTTCCGGTGTCTGGGGCTGCATGGGGACCAGCCCAGCCCCAGACCTCATTCAGCCCCCGCCCCCACCTTGCCCTTGATCTCTTCCTCCAAGCTGGATTGCTGCCTTTCACTTAATCCTGGGCAAGGTGAGCGGCAGGTGAGCCAAGATGCAGAGAGGTGAATTCCTAGAACAGCTGAGGGGAGCAGAGACATCCCGGAGCCTCCCTCCGCAGCCCAGCCGGAGTGGCCCTTGGTATCTGAAGGGGAGCAGCCGTGTGTGGATTTCTTGCCCCTCCCATTAAGCCCATGTGTCTGCTGCAGCCTTTTACAGAAAGAGTCAGTGATTCCTCCAGTAACTTTTATGGGCCAGACACTGCCCCAGGTGCTGGGGACCCCAAAACAAATGGGGCAAGTCTACCTCTCGGGCACTCACAGTCTGATTGGAGAACATGGAAAACTCAGAACCGGGGGTTAGAGAGACGCTCCGGGAACACAGTGGAAAATAGCTCTCTGCACACTGTTTTTTAAAACAGAAAATTACTTTCTATTTCCTTCCCATTAAAGAATTTTTTAAAAATATCAACCTGGGGGTGCCTGGCTGTCTCAATCGGTAGAGCATGTGGCTCTTGATCTCGGGGCTGTGATTTCAAGCCCCACATTGAGTATAGAGATTACTTAAAAATAAAACCTTAGGGGTGCCTGGGTGGCTCAGTGGGTTAAAGCCTCTGCTTTCGGCTGAGGTCATGATCCTGGGGTCCTGGGATTGAGGCCCTGTGTCGGGCTCTCTGCTCATCAGGGAGCCTGCTTCCCTTCCTCTCTCCCTCTGCCTGCCTGTCTGCCTACTTGTGATCTCTTTCTGTCAAATAAATAAATAAAATCTTAAAAAAATAAAAAAATAAAACCTTAAAAAAAAAATCAACCTGATGGGACAGCAAGGTATCTGTCTGCACAGGGCGTCCTCATGACCCAGCTAGCCTGGACTGGGCTTTCTTTGGAGGCGTGAGTCTGCTTCTGGACCCATCCCAGCTCCCACCCTCAGCAGTCTTCAGAGGTGCAACCCTCTAAGCCAGGCATCTCAGCCTGACGGTGATCCTGGGGGTGGGGCGTTTGCAGATCAGACCCCAGTGAACCAGGGAGCTCATCTGCAGTTCAGCCAAGGGAAAATCAAGAGGCAAATCCAAGCAGGTCTGGATTGAGCAGGCACAGATGGAGCAAGAGGGATGAAGTGGGAAGTAGGGAGGTACACAAGGTCAGGTTGTGCACTGAGCGTTATCTCGGTGGCTTAGTACAGGGTCCCCATGATCACAGGAGGGGACACGTTCTGAGGCTTATTGGGATCACCTGGGAGTGTACATTTGCAAAGGCAGCATGTACTCAACCTTTGCCGTGGGACTCCTCAGTGCCAGGCACTGTGCCAGGCGCTGTCTCTGTGCCATAGACCTTGCTCTGCTCAGCGGGTCATACGTTCCAGCCTCCACCCCACAGAGAGAGCAGCTGTGAGTGAGCTCTGAGATGGCTTTTCATTTTGCAACTTGATAAGAACGACATACATGACATAGGACGATTCTTCTTCATATAGCTAAAAATCCCTTCAGACAAGAAATGATGGATAAAATTCTACTAAAGAGAAACCCAAGGGGCTAATGAGCATATGGAAGTCTGCTCAGCTTCCTTAAATCATCAGGTATGAACACTAAATTAGATACCCTTGTGTTTTCATTTATCAAAATATTTTTTACAGACAATTCCAGTTTGGTGAAGTTTAGGCAAAATGGGCAGGCTCGGACATGGCTGGCTGATGTAAACATGAATCAGTTGGGGCATCCTTTCAATGTGCATCAAAAATCTTGTGCATATGGGGCACCTGGGTGGCTCAGTGGGTTAAGCCTCTGCCTTCGGCTCAGGTCATGATCTCAGGGTCCTGAGATCAAGCCCCACATCGGTCTCTCTGCTCAGCAGGGAGACTGCTTCCCCCATCTCTCTGCCTGCCTCTCTGCCTACTTGTGATCACTGTCTGTCAAATAAATAAATAAAATCTTAAAAAAAAAAAGAAAATCGTGTTAAAAAAAAAAACTTGTGCATAATTCTGGTCTAGTAATTCCATTTTGGAAGAGGATGAGGCTTTGTGCGCAAGTATGGTTATTGTATACGTAGAGGACGCCAATTGGAAAGTGCCCAAATGCCCAACAAGAAAACAGATAAAATAATGGATCTCTCTGTCTCTTGTCTCTGCCTCTGTCTCTCTGTCTCTGTCTCTCACTCTTTCACACATGCACACACACGCGCGCGCACACATACACATTACCATGCAAAGAGACTGTGAGCTTAATTTTGTCTTTAAATATAACATTTATGTCTTTTTTCTCTTGTTCCTGTTTTATATACATCCAGAAAATAAGAAACTGGTAAGAAATGCACCAAAATAAACTTATTGGGGGATGGTAGGGATATCTTTACATCTTTAAAAAATTTTTTTCTATAGTGAATTTGAATTCATTTTATTACCAGAAAGAAAATTATTTTAAAAATATCCATGAAGTATTCTTGCCAAAAAAGGAATCTAATTGAGACTTGAGCCCTAACTCCCACTTGGCAAGAAAGAGAGAAACAAATAAAATGACACCAGAAGAAACAATTTGACAAATTCCAGAAGGTAGAACATTCTATGAGCAGTCATCTTCTCTGAACGTCCACATAATTGGGGACCAAAAAACTGGGAGAATTATTCTATAATATCAACAAAACCAAACAGACACAGCAACCAAAAGCCATGCTCAAATCTGGACTGGGCGCTGACTCAGAATGAGGTCTACATGGTAGGATCATTTGGGGAAAGTGAAATAGGGGTTTGTGTTTTCTCCCTTGGCCAAACCACGGACGTGCTGGCCAGTTGGCAGCTGCCTGATTTACAAGAGCCCCACCCCCAGAATCCCATCGGGCACTCAGAGAAACCATCACAGTAGGCCCCTGACCTATGAGGAATTCTGCACAACTCCAGCACAGCACATCTTCTCCTTTTTACATAAAATGCCCATCAGAAAACTCTCCAGAGCCAGTTCAAATAACTAAACTAAAGTGGGTACCACTTGGGAAATGGGAGATTCTTAGCTTACTGCACAGTAATTTCTCCTGTGACTCCCACCCAGAGGGGGCGAGGTAAGGCGCTGAAGATGGGCTGCAGGGAGACCAAGCAGACGTCCAGCACTGACCCCCAGCCCCTCCAGCACCAGATATCACTCTGATCCACCCTAAGCCCAGGAGAAGGTGGGGGTGTGTGTCTACTCCCGAATAACAAAAGGTAAGAAACTCTTGGTCGAGAGCCCAGAATTTCTCAACAAATGGCTGATTTCGCCTCAGTGGATTCTGTTATTTGGTTCAAAAGCTTCCATTTAAGGGTAGAGGGACAAAAGCGTCTAACTGCTAATAATTGTCCCTGAAGTTTATGCAGCCGCCAACAATTTACAGAATTCTTTTACATATCACATTTAAAAGACTTCAAACCTCCCAAGTGGGTAGCTGTTCCTTTTGATCCTGGAGTGTGTTCTGCTGATGAGAATTTTTGCTAGTCTCTGTTTTCCTCTTTGGTGCCGGGGTGGGGGTGAGTGGGGGACCCACAAGTCTATGTGGAGGGGGAAATAGGGAATTGTTATCTCATTTTATAGACTTTATAAAATGTAAATAGACAAATACATAATGGGAAATATGTATTTATGTATAACGCTATGCATTTACATACTTATAAAATAGAAATTTGAAATACAGGGGATAGATACTCAGAGAGGTGCCAATTGCCAACTCCTGCCAACCTAGATAGCCCACAGAGCCAGCAAAGCTCAACTCACCACTTTCTTCTGCAAGAGAGGCACTGGCTCAGAGCATCAAGGTCAAGGATGCCATAGTTATATGATTCGGGGGGGTCTGGTTTAAGGTAGGTCTTTAATAGTGAGGAGCTGATTGGGATTGAACTGAGTTTTTTTTTAAATATAATAGTTGAAGATTGGAGAACAGAGAAAGGAAGGTTTTTAAACAGTTGTGGGGTGCCTGGGTGGCTCAGTCATTTAGCATCTGCCTTCGACTCAGGTCACAATCCCAAGGTCCTAGGATCGAGCCCCAAGTTTGGCTCCCTGCTCAGCGGGAAGCCTGCTACTCCCTCTCCCTCTCCCACTACCCCCCTGCTTGTGTTCCCTTTCTTGTGCTCTCTCTCTCTGTCAAATAAATAAATAAATAAATAAATAAATAAATAAATTCTTTATAAAATAAAATAAGAGTAAAAAGTGTTTGATAAGCCCAGCTGAGGAACCTGTTGTTCTGGGAAAGGGGCTATTTACCCTGGCGAAGTCTAGTAGAGTAATAAATACAAGTTCAGATGAATGGCTCTTTGGAATGCTCATGAGGCAAATAATAAAGTTATGTGTAACCTCATCTTCCTGGGCAGGAATTTCCTGCAGAAACTGGAGGGCTCCTCTTTAGATCACAGTCTTAGAACTTAATCCTGTTAAGCTGTGGGGCTGTAGGGAGTTTCATGCTCTAAGAGTAGTGACTTAGGGGTACCTGGGTGGCTCAGTTGGTTAAGCGTCTGCCTTTGGCTCAGGTCATGATCCCAGGGTCCTGGGATCAAGCCCTACAACGGGCTCTCTGCTCAGTGGAGAGCCTTCTTCTCTCTCTCCCTCTGCCTGCTGCTCTGCTTACTTGTGCTCTCTCTGTCAAATAAATAAATAAACTCTAAAAAAAAAAAAAGAGTAGTGACTTGCCCAAGGTCTTCTGGAAGTTGACCTTGGTCTTCAGATTCAGGTCGAGCTCACCTTGCTCAGACTTTGCCAGAAAACCCCTCCAGTGGAGTTGCAGCAGGCTCTGTGCCAATGCCATCTCATGACGATGGTGGCCCTGTGACAGGTATTGGGGTGAGGGCACGGGGCAGAGCAGCAGGGGAGGGGGGCCCCTGGCCCTGAAGTGGCAAGGGAGGATTTTTCCCTGGGACCATCAGAGGGAGCACGGACACCTTGATTTTGGATGTCCAGCCTCCAGAACTGTGAGAGAATCAATTTCTGTTGTTTTGAGCTCCCCACTTCAGTCCCACTCTGCCAAGTACAGCACATGCCCTTTACTCAGCACCTCTGATGGGAAACAAGTGCCCTGGGGTGTGATATGCGTCTCCCCGGGGCTCTGAGGAGGTGGGGAAATCGGATGAGGGCTGAGAGTCCGTGTCCATGTCGTAGTTTTTCTGGCAGCCTGGCCACTTTGCCAACATTGAGGGAGGGACCCTTTAAAAAAAAAAAAAAAGATCCCAACCAATCAATTCTGGAAAAGCTTCAAAATGCAACACCGCTCCCCATGGAGCTCCCCGAGTCTCTCCTCCAGAGGGGACAGCCTGATGCCCATCAGGGCTACACAAGAAAGGGCCAGAAGGTGTGGAAGGGCAGGGCTCAGGATCCTGCCCCTTGGTGCATGGGTAGGCGTGGCCACGGGCACAGCCTTTCCTTGAGGACAGGAGCACTTGGAAATCTGGGTCACTTCGGAAGCCTCCCCACAGGAACCGGCAGCTGTTCCAGAGGAGGCCAGCACTGCGCTCTGAGGTCACCGGCCAGCCTGAAAATAGCTTTCCCCAGGAGAAACAAGGTTCAGCAATAACGAATTTGGCAAAGGATGACGGGATCACTGTGGTGACTCCGCTGGCAATCCAGAGACAGAGGACAAGGTTGTGAGGTCCCGCCCTCCAGGGAGCCATGGGGGAGAGAGAGCTAGGTGTGGAATGCTGGAGTTTCCCAAGTGGGTCCTTCCATATCCCTTTCCCACCTCTTGCTGATGAGAAGCCTGAGGTTGGGGGGGCTGATTTGCCCCCGTAGCCGGCGCCCTCAAGAAATCCTACCACCAACAGGGGGCTTGGCACCAGAATTCATTTCCAGGTTCCAGGTTCCTCCGGGGACACAGGATGTTCACACATCCCCGGGGACAGAGGGAGGAGTGGCAGGTGTCGGGAGGCAGCGGGAACCCAGGGTCGAAGTTCCAAGTGGATCCTTGGGTGGTCGAGGGAGGAGCCTGTTGAGTTCCCACCATGGCAGCAAGATGGAAATCTGAGGGCCCCCAAGCACCTGCGGGATTGGAGGGTTTGGGGGACCTGGAGGAGGGAGAGAGCAGAACCTCAAATATTGTCTTCTGACACTATCTCCAGAGATGTAAGAGCAAAGGGTGGGAAACACAAAACACTCCTCATGACTTGAAAGCTGAGGTTCATAAAACTATCATGGGGGGTGGGGGAGGGGCTTAAAAGTCCAGAGGCCTTGTCGCATCCCCAGGGATTCTGTCACCAGGGACCTGGTGGAGCCTGGGTCTGGGGTGTCAGAGCCGGGGGCGGGGGCGGTGGTTCCAGGAGTATCCACAATGGTAGACCCCTGTTTTAGAGGTTTCTAAGTTTTCAAAATCCTGTGCTGGTGGCTGCTGTTTCTCGTCCTTTGAAGAATTATACAAGGAGCCTTAGGGTTTGTAGGCAGGACATGAGGTTAGCATCAGGCAGGGCAGAGGCCCACCCAGGTCTGGGTGAAGGGAGAAGTCTCAAGGGACACTGGGTCAGTGTGTTCTGCGTGTGCTTAAACTTAGGAATAATTTCCATATCATAGAATTGACCCTTTGAAGTTTACAGTTTAATGACTGTTTTGACAGATGACTATAATAGCGTGACCATCAACCACAATCAAGTTCTAGAAAGTTCTATCCCCAGGAAATCATCTCAAGAAACACTTTTGGATGCAGTTCCAGTGGCATGATTGGGGACAGAGGTTCCAAAACCTTACCCCCACCCCCACCCCCAAATTCTCTGCCCCTCTGCAAGTCGTGTGTCAAAGGCACGTGTTTCTGGCCCAGACAACTTCCCTGATAGTTGGAAGTAATTATTCCCCAGCAGCCCCACTCTGCCTTGTTAGAGTGTCTGTTGAAAATGCCAGGTTGCTAATGTCACTTCTCTTGCTTCCAAGTTCAATTTTCCAGACCCAGACAACACCCACAGTCGATACCTCCCACGGTGGCTAGAGCCACTTCTGGTGGCAGAAAAACATTCACCTGCTACCCAGAGCAATTACAAGTGCTTTCCTCACGCAGCTGTTCCCCGCTCCTGAGAAAACATTTAATTGGTTTGGAGGTCACAGGATCCTCTTCCAATTTGGGTCCTATCACGAAGCTGTCATGTGCACCAGGGACCATCCAAACTGGGCTTCTTCATAGGACACACCATCGTCCACTCTTAGAAACAGCATTAGTCCCTTTAGCTATTGTCTGGTTCCCTTCAAAAGACAGACAGCTCTGTAGGCTGGAGCTCGTCTTGGTCTCCAGGTCAATTATTTGGGAATCAGGATGGAATGGGCAAAATCAGAGTTTTCAACTCAGCTTCTTCCCCTTTTCCAGAGCAGCCACCGTAAGGATGGAACAGGGTTGCTAGGGCAGCAAAGGGCCTGGGAGAGCTGACCTTTCAGACTTAATGGAAGGAGAGTGGCCCACCTGGGGGCCCATCAGCATGGCTTCCAGGCCTGGGAGGAGACCTGTGGCAGGCTAAACGGCAGGAACGCCATGAACAGGGAGCGGTATGCGTGTGGACATTACATTCAACAAAATGTTCCCATTAGGGAGGACTTTGGAGAAAGTGGGGAGGGCTGGGATGGGGCTTTAGTCCCAGGGGAAAGTCAGCGAAATGCCCACTCACAGGGATTCTCCAACACAAAGCACTCTGGTAAGTGTGTGATGTCTGCTGTGCTCCTGCGGCCCCGGTGACGAAAGGGCTCGGTGCTCCCCTGGGCCCTGGAATGACTTCTGTTACAGCAGAGCCTCCCAGACAGACCAGGGCTGGGCGTCTTCAAAGGGAGCTCAGCAGCTGAACCTGCAGCGGAGAGGGCTCGTCTGGACACCTGCTCACTCCCAGCACACTTGGTTTTTTGTTTTCTATTCTGGTTGCCTTTTTTTTTTTTTTAAAGATTTTATTTATTTGTCAGCAAGAGAGAGAGAGAGCAAGCGAGCGTACAAGCCGGGGGAAGAGCAGAGGCAGAGGGACAAGCAGGGTCCCAGCTGAGCAGGGAGCAAAATGCAGGACTCCGTCCCAGGACCCTGGGAACATGACCTAAGCTGAAGGCAGATGCTTAACAGACTGAGCCACCCAGGCGTACCCCCCCCTTTTTTTTAAACACTTGGTTTCTAGAACAGTCTTAGGTTCAACATGAAATTAAAAGGGAGGTACAGAGATTTCCCATTTGCCCGCTCCCCTCCACCTCCATGCCCAGCGTCCTTGTCAACACTCCCCACCAGAAGGCTAGACTCATCAGGACCGATGAACCCAGAGAGACACGTCGCCACCCCTCAAAGTCCACAGTTTACAGTAGGGCTCGCTCTAGGTGTTAGACTTACTATGGGTTCGGACCGAGCTGAAATGACATGTATCCATCATTCCAGTCTCATACAGAGAAATGTCACTGCCCTAAAAAAATCCCATGCTCTGCCTACGCACCCCTCCTCCCCCGACCCCAGGCAACCACTGATCTGTCTCCATAGTTTTGCCTTTTGCTGAATGTCACGTAGTTGGGCTCACGCAGAGTGCAGCCTTTCCAGATTGGCTGCTTTCACTTAGTAAAATGCATTTGCGTTTCCTCCTTGTTGTTTCATAGCCTGCTAGCTCATGTTCTTGTAGCACTGAATACTCTTCCATTGTCTGGACGGACCACCATTTATTTATCCATTCACCTCCTGAAGGACATCTTGGTTGCTTTCAGGTTTTAGCAATTATGAACAGAGCTGCTATAAACATCGGTGTGCAGGTTTCTGGGGGGAACAACATACTTATTTTTCACCAGAGCAGGGAGAGGGATCACCGCTGCTCCAGGGAGACAAACAGCGCCCCGGTGACAGCCAGGTCCCCTCCTCTGTCTCTCAGAGTCTCTTCTCTGGCTCTTCTACCCACTGTAAGCCCCATCCCACCTAAGCCTGCATGCTGTTCAACGTCTCAGATGACACCATGTCCACAAAACTGTCCCCAAGTGCCCCAGTAGGAAGCAACGTCTCTTTTCCTCGTTCCCTTTTAAATAGCCTTCTAATTTGAGAGTCATTTTAGATTCACAGGGAAGTTCAAAGATAGTAGTGAGAGCTCCCATAGACGCCACACCCCGCGTCCGCTATGCTCTCATCTGTTACCATGGTACATTTGTCAAAACTAAGAAATTAATTGGTACGTGAAACCTCACTCGCTATTCTGTTTTCGTTAGTTTTCCCCTGATGTCCTTTTTCTGTCCCGAGACCGCCTCCTGGATGCCACATTACATTCAGTTGTCATTTCTCCACAGGCTCCTCTGATTCACGACAGTTCCTCCGTCTTTCCTCGATTTTGATGATCTCGGTAGTTTGGAGGATTACTGAGCAGGTGTTTGGAAGAGAGCCCCGTGGGCTGGGATTGTCGGATGTCTTTTTCCTCATGCTGAGATGGGGCTGTGGGATTCTGGGAGAAAGGGCCTGGAGTGGGAGGTGCCCCCCATCCTCACTCTTACACCTTGCTCTTTGTTCTTTTCTGCTCCATCCCTCTGGCCTCTCTTCTTCCCTCCGGTCCAGCCCTGTCTGTCCTCCACAGAGCACATCACAAGAAGGACCCACCTTCTTATGCGCCTGCGGGACCATACGTTGCCTGAGTGAATGCCACTGTCCTTGCCCTGAGGTATGTAAGATGCTACCGGAGAATGGTAATGACAATTTCAAATACCCTTTCCTGGGTGCTTGGGTCGTGGCGCTGGGAAGACGATCAGGAGCAAGGATGGTCTCCCGTGACTGGGGGCCGGCCGGGTGCTTGGTGTCTCTCTGGTTCTCTCTGTCCGTGGATGTTCTCTGCAGAGATGGTGTGTGTGTGTGGCCCTCGTGAGGTGTGTTCTGCCTCAACTTGGTCTCTTTTGTTACTGAGGATGCCCTCAGAGAGAGATGGCTGGGCTTCTTCTAATCCAGGGGGAAGAAACAGCTCCCTCCACCCTACTGCAAGAATGAGGTTCAATTAGTGGCTGTGTTTGAGTGAAGTGCTGGCTGGAGAAGGCAGATGTGGGTCAGGAGGCAGTGGGATGGGACTGGATAAGTCCCTTTAGTGCCCTGGACAGGAAGAGACATCTGTCATGCCTCTTCCCTATATGTAATTCCAAATAAAAATCACAAAGCACAGAATTTACATGCATGTTGAAATTAGAATATCTTCCTACTTACTAATCTGGCTGCCATTGTTCTGCAAAGATCTGTTGATCGTAAATTTTCCTCCTTGCTTCTGCTTTGTCTCCCAGCTGCGAAGCCAGGCTCAGGTGGGAGGTCCCTCACTGCCTTCCCAGCGTCTTCTCCCCCCCCCGTCCTAAAGGCAGGCCGCCCTCGTTCTCCTCTAGATCATCCATCGGGCCCACAGAGCCTCTTCAACCACTGAGACCAGTTATTTTGCAAATCCCACTCTTGTGAAGCTCTTGGATGCTTTCCCCCCTGAGAGTAGAAAAGCAGAACTCAACTCCCTCCCCCACCCCCACCACCTACAGCCGGTGTTCCTTAGCTGCAGATGGACCAAATCTTTCAGAAAATGCATGACCAAGCGCCATAAGGATGGCAGAGCCCATCAAAGAGACCACGGGGCAGCCAGCAGCATCACTTTACTCCCATGGTGCGTCTGGCCCCCGCTTCTTCATTGATGCCCCCAGCCACGTTGTGGGAGCCCCTTCTGCTGGCTCCCAAGAGCCCACTGAGTGCATCTCTTCCAGACTCTCTTTGATGACATCGTGTTGGGAATGATTACACCAGAGCAATTAGCAAGCACTACAACCCAGGACTTCTCTCCCCAGAGCTGGAGGTTAAACATATTCGGTTTCCCACCATGACAAACTGGCACCATGGGTCCTCTCCAAAAATCCAAATTGATGGGGGCTCCCTTCTCCTCAAATGCTCCACAGAAAACCTCTTGTTTCTATAATTCCACTGGGGCACCTGGGTGGCTCAGTCATTCTGGGTGGCTCGTGCCTTCTGCTCAGATCATGATCCTAGGGTCCTAGGGATCGAGCCCCGCATTGGGCTCCCTGCTTAGCGGGGAGTCTGCTTCTCCCTCTGCCACTACCCCTGCTTGTGTTCCCTCTCTCGCTGTGTCTCTCTCTTTCAAATAAATAAATAAAATCTTTAAAAATCAATCAATCTACTACATCCATAGTCAAGCCTCCAGGGTCCTTCCTAGCTGCGTGACTTTGGGCAAGTCTCTGGGCTTCTCTGGCCTTCTGGTCCCCCATCCATGAAACAGGGACAGTACTATGTATCCCTTTCGCAGGTGACGTCTAACTGGGCTTTAGAATGCGCCAGTACCGCTGTAATGAGTGGACCAGTGGACCATGTGAAACCTCTCTGCAATGTGGGGGAAAAGGTCTTCCCCTTCCTCACAATCCACTCCCCAGGTGGGATCCTGCCCATGGATGTGGGGTCTAACTCTGACAGCAGCACGAGTAGGGGCCAGTGAGAGTGGTCTGCCCTGGGAGTTGGCAATAAGGGAGCAACAGTCCGTAGAGAAGTGAAAAAGAAGACCAAGACTGACTGAACACCAAGACTGGTCTGCTTTTTAAAAAAAAAAACATCATGTGCCCATGATTATAAGGAACATCAATGATAAAATACTCCCCCTCTCTCAGCTGGGGGAAACTCTCCCGCTGTCCCTCCTCTTTGGGAGGCATCTACTGGCAGCTGCCCATTGTAGGTGCTCAACAGCTAAGGGAGGGACCTGGTTACAGAGAGGCTTTGGACACTCACAATCATGGTCCCTCAGGTCTCTCCTTGCCCCCCGCAAAAAACCAGCTCTCTGGGGTTTAGAGAAGATCCGTAGCATTTTCCTGCCTTGGCATCAACGGTAGTTTTCCATTATTTTGCCATTCATTCCATCAAGTCATGGAATCAATCTCTTCTTCCATCTGGGCTCGGCCATGACTTGCTTTGTCCAACAGAATGCTGTGGGAGGGATGATAACCAGGTTTCAAGCTCAGGCCTCAAGAGTTTGGGCAGAACCCTGGTGCTACCATAGGCAGAAGCATGGAAATGTCCACGAACTAAACACATGGGGACTTTCAAACCCTGGGGAGTGAAGCAGCTTGCCCAAGGTCACAAGAATGGAGAGTGATAAAGCCAGGATTCAGACCCAATGCCAGAAAATATTGTGCATACTCTGTACCAATTGTCTGGAAAGGAGAATACACCATGCGGGTCACTTCTACAGCTCCGAACTTGGTGGGCTTTCCTTTCTGTAAAGAAGATAAATGATTTTAGGACCTTGTAACAGCAATTTCTTGGAAAATCTGTGCCAGCAGATAGCCCTCCTCCCTACTCAATCATACTTCTGCGCTGCCCTGGGACAATGTTGCACTAACTGACCAGATGTTGCCAGCATCAGCCCTGAGGAAGAATCACCTTCTGCCCAAACACTGAGAAAAATGGAGCACTCAGGTTCAGAGTCTGCCTTCCCCTTCCCCAGGTCCCTAGCAAGACAGCTTGGATGAGGTCTCAGAAGGAGACAGGTGCAGAAGGAAAGGAAGACCACCCACATGAGAACAAGCAAAGGCTATTTTTCCAGAGTTTTCGGTAGGAAGGGAGCCAGCCACCACCGCTTGCCTTTGGCAGAGATTCACAGGCAAGCAGGGGAGTGGGAAGCTTTCTAGCAAGAAAGAGAAGGATCCAGGGGTGCCCCAACTAGAGGTGTGGACATGGGGGAGCTAGAAGTGGGGGCATCCTCTGTGATTGGTTAGGGAAGCATATTTGGCCTTCTCCTATTGGTCCTAAACTGGAAGGGGGACACACAGGAGGGAAGCTGGCAGTTACATCCAGCCATGGATGACAACCCAGTCATTTGGTAAGGATTGCTACAGGAGTTGCGGGTTTGCTTCCTGAACTAGTGGTTGTACGTTGTGGGTCAGAGTTCTGTTTTTATATATGGCTTGGTCATAGCTATTTGTATGCTTACCATCACACAGAATTCAAGTCCCAGCATATTTCTCCTAGCCATTCAGCCCTGTCCTTATTTCTCTCAGAACAATCCAGTGTCACAGTCTCCACAGTATGTAAAATATGCCTTCCCCTAAACCCCCAGGCTCTCAGCAGCCAGAGGACACAGCTGAGCAGAGCTCCAGCAAGACTGCCACCTCTTTGGGGACTCCAGCATAGAGCTCTGTTCCTGTTCATGTCCCATCCATCATCTGAGATGTCTGTGGAGGAAAATCCACATTCTGAGTCACCTAGAACCCGCGTCACACACCCCCGCCATGCCACCCCCATTTCCTCCAACTCTGATCAGGTATAGTCAATGACCTTCACATTTTCATTCTGAGGAGAGTAATTTTGCACAAAGGACCTCTTAAAGCCAGTAATTGTGAATAAACAGACTTCAAGGGACATTCTACTCTCTGGCTTCTTTTCCTGTTTAAGCAAGAAGGCTGAGAGACTTAAGACTTAAGGCTTAAGGACTCCCTGCTCACTTCCCATGCTCGGTGCAGACTTTCCCCCAAGTCTTTTCAATTCAATCTCCAGAATCTTTCTCAGTTCCATCCAGTTTCCAACTCTCTCATCCCCATCGCCCCTACCCCAACCCCAACCAGCAGCATCTCCCTACCAGGCTTTCCCTACAAGTCTCCTGGGTTCATTTAAATGAGCCCAAGCCACCAAACTCTGTTTGAAAAAAAATTACAAAGGAGTAGGTTTTTCTTACAAAGAGATAAGAAGGGAATGATCAATGTTCTCCTCAGGGCTTAAGAAAGAAACCTCGCAAGTACTTATTTTTGTAAAATAAAGATGCCATTTTATTTTCTGTTTTGTGTTTGTTTTCTCTATAGTTGACGTACAATGATATATTCATTTCAGATGTACAACATAGTGTTTTGACAAGTCAGTACATTACACAATGCTTACTGTGAGAAGGATGCATTTTAAGTCTTATTACCAGGGCAAACAGTTAAAACCAGAGATATCTTGGAGTTCATAGGTCATAGCTATACCTGCAATGCAGCCATGTCCAAAATCTAGGCGTCTTAGAGAAGACCTTGTCAGATACACCTTTTGCAAAGACAGTATTAAGATGTGGGATAGTATCCACTTCTCTACAAGGAAAGAGGAAATATTTATTTTTTATCTTGATGAGAATTTTTTTCACCAGCAGTTAGAAGGACCTGCAGTTTCCAGATCAAGCACTAGAACTTGATTAGTAAACGTGGAAGAATTTGCCCAAGTAACTCGAAAATTGTGGGAAAAAATGAAAGAGGAGAAATCACAACCAACACCAAAGAAATACAGACAGTTAGAAAGACATATTATGAGCAACCGTATGCCAACAAATTGGGCAATCAGGAAAAAATGGATGCATTCCTAGAAACCCTAAAAACATAAAAACTACCAAAACTGAAACAGTAAGAAATAAAACACGTGAGCAGACCCATAACCAACAAAAAAATTGAAGCAGTAATAAAAAATCTTCCAACAAACAAGAGTCCAGAACCAGATGACTTCCCAGGGGAATTCTACCAAACATTTAAAGAAGAATTAATACCTATTCTTCTGAAGTTGTTTCAAAACTTAGAAATGGAAGGAAAACTTCCAAACTCATTCTACTAGCCCAGCATTACCTTGATCCCAAAACCTGACAAAGACCTTGCCAAAAAGGAGAATTACAGACCAATATCCCTGATGAACATGGATGCTGAAACTCTCACCAAGATATTAGCCAATAGGATCCAACAGTACATTAAAAGGATTATTCACCACAACCAAGTGGAATTTATTCCTGGGCTGCAAGTTTGGTTCAACATCCACAAATCAATCAATGTGATACATCACAATAATAATAAAAAAAGAGCAAGAAACACAGATTCTCTCAATTGATACAGAAAAAGCATTTGACAAAATATAGCATCATTTCTTGATTAAAAGTCTCCACAATGTAGGCATAGAGGGAACATACCTCAATATCATAAAAGTCATAAAAGAAAAGCCCATAGTGAATATCATGCTCAAGGGGGAAAACATGAAAGCTTTTCCCCTAAGGTCAGAAACATGACAGGGATGTCCACTCTCACCATTGTTGTTCAACATAGTACTAGAAGTCCTAGCCTCAGCAATCAGATGACAAAAAGAAATAAAAGGCATCAGAACTGGCAAAGATGTCCAACTCTTACTCTTTGCAGATGACCTGATACTCTATGTGGAAAACCCAAAACATTCCACCCTAAAATTGCTAAAAGTCATACAGGAAGTCAGCAAAGTGACAGGATATAAAATCAATACACAGAAATCAGTTGCATTTCTATACACTGACAATGAGACAGAAGAAAGAGAAATTAAGGAGTTGAACCCATTTACAATTACACAAAAATCCACAAGATACCTAGGAATAAACCCAACCAAAGAAGTAAAGGATCTGTATTTTAAAAACTACAGAATAAGAATACTTATGAAAGAAATTGAGGAAGACACAAAGAAATGGAAAAACTTTTCATGCTCATGGATTGGAAGAATAAATATTGTTAAAATGTCTATGCTACCAGAACTATCTACATATTCAATGCAATCCCCATCAAAATACTATCAACTTTTTTTCACAGAGCTGTAACAAATAATCCTAGAATGTATGTGGAACCAGAAAGATCCTAAATAGCCAGAGGAACATTGAAAAAGAAAACCTAAGGCTGGTGGCATCACAATTCTGGACTTCAAGCTCTATTACAAAGCTGTAGTCATCAAGACAGTATAGGAGTGGCACAAACACAGATACATTGATCAACAGAACAGAATAGAGAACCCAGAAATGGACCCTTAAATCTCTGGTCAACTAATCTCAACAAAGAATATCCAATGGAAAAAAGACATTCTCTTCAACAAATGGTGTCGGGAAAATTGGACAGCCACATGCAGAAAAATGAAACTGGACCATTTCCTTATGCTGCACATGAAAATAGACTCAAAATGGCTGAAAAACTTAATGTGAGACAGGAATCCATCAAAATCCTAGAGGAGAAGATAGGCAGCAACCTCTCACCTTGGCCACATCAACTTCTTGCTAGACATGTCTCCAAAGGCGAGGGAAACAAAAGCAAAAGTGAGCTATTGGGATTTCATTAAGATAAAAAGCTTTTGCACAGCAAAGGAAACAGCTGACAAAACCAAAAGACAAATTACAGAATGGGAGAAGATATTTGCAAATATCTTACCAGATAAACGGCTAGTATCCAAACTTTATAAAGAACTTAACAAACTCAATACCCCAAAACCAAAAAATCCAGTCAAGAAACAGGCAGAAGACATGGACATTTCTCCAAAGAAGATATACAAATGGCCAAAAGACAATGAAAAAAATGCTCAACATCACTTGGAATCAGGGAAATACAAATGAAAACCACAGTTTTCATGGCTAAAATTAACAAATCAGGAAATGACAGATGTTGGTGAGGATGTGGAGAAAGGAGAACCCTCCTACACTGTTGGTGGGAATGTAAGCTGGTGCAGCCACTCTGGAAAACAGTGGAAGTTCCACAAAAAGTGAAAAATAGAGCTACCCTTCAGCCCAGAAATTGTACTACTAGGTCTTTACCCAAATTATACAAACCTAGTCACTGGAAGGGAATTGCACCCCAATGTCCACAATAGCCAAACTATGGAAAGAGCCCAGATGTCCATTGACAGATGAATGGATAAAGAAGATGTGGTGTAATATATGTGTGTGTGTACACACACACAATGAAATATTACTCAGCCATCAAAAAAATGAAATCTTACCATTTGCAATGATGTAGCTAGAACTAGAGGGTATTATGCTAAGTGAAATAAGTCAATCAGAGAAAGACAATTATCATATGATTTCACTCATATGTGGAATTTAAGAATCAAAACAGAGGATCATAGGGGAAAGGAGGGAAAAATAAAATAAGACAAAATCAGAGAGGAAGACATACCATAAGAGACTCTTAACTCTATGAAAGAAAATGAGGGTTGCTGGAGGGGCAGTGGGTTGAGGGCTAGGGTAACTGGGCAATGGGCATTAAGGAGGGCATGTGATGTAATGAGCACTGTGGTTACATGCAACTGATGAATCACTGACCTCTACCTCTGAAACTAATAATACACTATATGTTAATGAATTGAATTTAAATAACATCACATTTTTAAAAACTTGTGGGAAAACAAATGGCAGAAAGAGAGCTCTGACAGTGGGATGCAAGTGTGAAGTGTTGCTTCTGTGCCCTCCTTCCCCTCCTCCCCCTCTAGCTCAGCTCCCCACTCAGCAGCCAGAGGGAACCTACGCACCCTCCACCCACCCTCGTCTCTGTGTCCCTCCTCTGCTTAAACACACCACTTGACTCTGGGACCCACTGCTTTTGGAGTAAAGACTCTCCTGCTGGGGATGATGAGGTCCTGCACATCCCTTCCACCCCATCCCCATCCCTGGTCCAGTTGACTTTCCTGTCCCTGTCCCTGGATGTGCCAGCCTCCTGGTCTTCCTTCACCATTTGGGGAGAAACACCTGTCCATCAGGAACATTTGCTTTAGACTTGTGATGAGTGAAGAATTAGTCCCTACCATATCTGAGCCTGTATTTCATTGTTAGGATTGTTCCAACAGCTAGCATGACCTTAACTGACCAGCCAGACTATTCAATCAACAGCTCTCAGAGTCTCTTTTCTGGTTTTTAAGAGGAGGATTACATTACCCACCTTCTGGGGTTGTTAGAGGATGGTGTGAAACTCCCAGCATGGGGCCAGCTCAACGACAGGGGAGCTAAGTCATAAGAAGGCAATGCGGCTAGAGCTGTCAGATTTGGAAGCACATTTCCGGCTAACGGAGAGAGGAAGAGAGAAACAGAGTTGCCTCTGATAATAAGGATCTCTCAGAAATAATAGCTTGTGATTGCATCAGAGCCAAGTAGAAAAATTGAAAGGAAAAGAAAAATACAGTGGTTGAATGTCAGAGTTTGAAGTTGGACAGAACTAAATCTGGGTTCCTGCTTTATCACTTACAAAGCTCTGTTGTCTTTGACCAGTCTTTTAACTTCTTTGAGCTCCTGTTTCCTTGTGAAGATACCAACCAACTAACCCTATGGGGAGGGAATCCAAGGGCATTAATGAAGACTCTTGTCTGCAAGCAACCAAATCTGTCCTAGCTAAGGAGTTTATTAAGGAGACTAGAAAACCCACAGAACTATTATGAGGGCTGAGGAAGTTGCCTCTAAGCCAAGCTTCCATAAACAACTACCCAAACTACCCAAAGGTCGACCAAAAGGGCTGCTCCCTTGCCTGATCAGAAACCCACAGGATCCAGAAGCAGCTGATGCAAGAACCGTGCCATGTCTAGCCCAGCCTTTGCCGGGAAAATGGACAGATGCCCCGCCTCTCTGCTCTAGTGCAGATCAAAGTCTCACACAAGATCATCCCGTACATGGGACCCACAACACAGCTGTTAGGGCACCTGGAAAATGCCTCGCTTTCCAGTCTTTGCAGTGTAAGAAGTCACTTGAGAAAGAGGTCAGAAAGAGTACTGAGTGAGCCAATACCTCTACAGAAAACATCTAGTGGGGTCTCTAGCACACAGAAGCCACTCGATACATTTTAATGAGAGGTAGCAGAGATTAGATGTTAAGGATCTAAATTCTGCAGCCTTATAGCCTGGGTTCAAATCCCTGCTCTGCCACTATTTCTGTGTCCATCTACTTCCCCTCCCTCTCTTTCCACTGACATGGTTAGGCCAATGACTATAGGTCATATACCTTATAGGCTTACTGTGAATGTCAGATGGTTTAGTAATGCTTGGAAGTATCTGGTTCATGGAGGCTCAATCACATGACCTGCCACCAACCCACTCTTTGTCCTGGTCTTCATGACTCCAAACAGCAACTGCATTCACTAGAGATCTCTAGTGGGCATGTGAACTTTCCAGACTCTGCAGGCCAACCTCACCTCTCATTTGAACATCTCATTCCTTCCCCCAAAAGCTATGGAGTCACTGAAAGCCAGCTCCCCACTCATGGTTGCAATGTACTAACCTGCCTTCCTTTTTATGCTTTCCCTACTTCAAATGCAGCAGAGCTATGCTCTCCCCGTGGTTCGGGTTTGATCTACTCAGATCCTTGGAGTACAGCAGTAAATAAGAAAAGGTCCTCACTTTCGAGGAGCCTGCAGTCAGTCAGGGAGACCTAGTAGAGAGACAGTTAAAACATGGTCCATGCAATGGGGAGTGTGAATAAGGCACAGAAATAACAGAAAAAGAGCCTTAGGTTAACTAGGGTTTCAGACAAGAGCTCCAGGGAGGAGGTGAAGGGTGAGGGGGTGTTACGAATGCTAAATTTGAGGCAGAAAGCAGAACAAGAGGTGCGTCTGGGCGGCTCAGTCAGGTAAGGAATCTGCCTTCAGCTCAGGTCATGATCCCAGGGTCCTAGGATGGAGCCCCCATATCAGGCTCCCTGTCCAGCAGGGGGTCTGCTCCCTCTCCCTCTGCCCTTCCTCCCCACCTTGTGTTTTTTCTCTCTCCCTCTTTCTCTCTCACATAAATAAATAAAATCTTCAAAAAAAAATTTTTTTAAAAAGCAGAACAGGAGAAGATATACCACACAGAGGGAGCATTACGTGCAAAGGCACTGTGGCATGAAAAGCAGCACGGGGTGTCCGGGCGATGACAAGGAGATCTATGTTTTGGAAGTACAAGGTGTGCTCTGTGGAACAGCAGAATATAGGATTAGCAAGGATTGTGAGAAGTCTTGAAAAGCTGCATTAGGGCATTGAGGAGGCAGGGGAAGGGTAAAGATTTTTAAGCAGCTGAAGTACAAAGTATGACTTGCATTTTAGAACAATTCCTGTGTTGTAGGCAGGTCTCGGTGCAAATGAAAATGTGGGGCCCCTTGTTCAAAAAGCAGGAGAGACATGCTGTTCAAAGTACCAATGTACTAAGTTTTTTTCTTTAAAGTTATTCTATTACTTATAAAAGGAAAGTTTTGTTTTTCTACTTTCCATTTGTATTGATTTCTGTTCTAATCCATATTTTCTTTCTTTGACTTGCTTTTGGATACAGTTTGCTCTTGTTGTGCTAGTTCCCTGAGATTGAAGGTTAAGGTATTGATTTGCAATTCCTTTTTTTTTTTTTAAATGGGCACTTAGAGCTATAAATACCCCCTCTAAGCACAGCCTCAGCTTATCTAGTAAGTTTGGGGAATGTCCTGTTTTTGTTTTCATTCATCTAAGTATTTTCTAATTTCCCCTGCCACTTCTTCTGCCCCATTGGCTCCTTAGGAAACCAAGGTAGAAGTTTAATTTCCCCATATTTGTGAATTTCCCGACTTCCTTTCTGTAACTGATTTCTAATTTGATGGCATTGTGGCCTGAGAATGTACTTTGTACAGTTTCATCCTTTTAAAAAAAAAAGATTTTACTTATTTATTTGACAGATAGAGAGAGATCACAAGTAGGCAGAGAGGCAGGCAGAGAGAGAGGGGGAAGCAGGCTCCCTGCTGAGAAGAGAGCCCAATGCAGGGCTCAATCCCAGGACCCTGAGATCATGACCTGAGCCGAAGGCAGAGTCTTAACCCACTGCGCCACCTAGGCGCCCCAGTTTCATCCTTTTAAATCAATTGAGACTTGCTTTATAAATTGGCACGTGGTCTATCCCAGGGCACGTTCCATGTGCGCTTGAGAAGAATGTACATTCTGAGTGGAGCATTCTAGAGAGGTCTGTTAGAGCTGGTTGTTTACGGTGTGGGTCGCGTCTTTTTTTATCCTTGCTGGTCTACTGTCTAGTTGTTCTATCTGTTACTGAAAGTGGAATATGGAGTGGCACTGGGCTGGTTCGGTCGGTAGGGCGCTTGACTCTTGATTTCAGGGTCATGAGCTCGAGCCCCACGTTGGGTGTGAAGCCTACTTTTAAAAAATAAAGAAATAAAGTTAAATAAAAATAAAGAAAGTGGAAGATTGAAATCCCCAAGTGTTATTGTTGAATGGTCTATTTCTCCTTTCAGTTTACTTTTTGCTTCAAGTATTTCAAGGCTTTATTGTTAGGTGCATGTGGTGTGTCTTCCTGATGGAATGACCCTTCTATCATTCTAAAATGTCCATATTTAACTCTAGTAACATCCGTGTTTCATTCTGTTTTGTCTGATATCTGTATAGCCACTCCAGCTCTCGTGGGTGCCATTTGCATGCTCTATCTCTTTCCATTCTTTTACTTTTAATCTACTTGTATCTTTGAATCTAAAGTGTTTTCTCAGAGAATTGGCACCCACAAGGGGTAGGGTGGGAACACAGCGGGCTTTGGAGGTAGTACTCAGTTCGAAGATTTGAATCCTGCCTCTGGAAGCCAAGTCACTTTTGTTATGCTTCGTAACTTCCGTGAGGGCTGGTCTTGTTACCTGCAAAATGGAGACAATAATGCCTACTATCATGGATAGTGGCATGGGATGCATGAAGCTCTCGCCAACATTCCTGGTACCTAGAAGAGGATCAACAAAACTTTAGGACAATGGCGATGAGCAATTCTAAGTTGCAGACCCAGATAGTGCTGAAGGACCGTTCAAACTTTTTGAAAGAGGTCTTTAGAGACATCCTAAGGCAACTCATTTCTTTTTCCATCTAGAAATTTAGAGCTTGGTCTTTAAAGGCTCTGCAGCATAATCCTGATTTCAACGGACATCTCTCTGGCTGTCCTTTACACATAAAGCCATCGGCTGTCTTTGCTCTCATCCCCATCCCCTCACCCCCCACTAACACTCCTCTCCAGTTTGACACCAGACTTGATGAAAAGATGAGCGTTTCCTTCATGGACATGAGAATTTTGTTCTGACAAAAGCTGGCCGAATCCTCCTTGGATGTGTTGACAGCATTTTTATCACCTAGACATCCTCTAAAAAACTTGAACATGTCTAGCTTTTAATTGCCTTGCCCACCCACACAGAAGCTGTTTGGAGCATTAATCTGGGCTGTTTAGTACTTTCTGATTGCAACTCTACTGATGTAAATAGAACTACTGCTCTTTGTCAAGATGAGGGGAGACTTTACATTTCTTTTTTTTTTTTTCTTCTCTAGTAGGAATTTCTCAAGAATCGATCACCAAAGAGCCCATCCACTTCATAATTTTAAGGGATAGACAACTATCACGAGGACAAGGTCAAACTACAAAGATAAAGCCTGAAGTAGAAGAAGAGGGGAGGGCGAGAACTGTAACAGAAAAAGCTGATGGGGAAAATTGTTATTTAACGGGATCAAAGCCAATAGCATCATAAATAAGAGGAGAGTTGCATGGGGCAGGCATGCATATTGTGCAACCCCTGCACATCAGCCACTGCATCACAGAGAACTTAAATCAGGAGACTCTAACCCAAGGTGGTACCACCCATGCTGGTGGCTAAGAGAGAGGGGCCATTTGCAGCCACAGTGGCATCTTGTAGAGGCAGAAAAAGTCAAATCATCCCAGCAGTACAGTAGTCATGCTTGTGGCAGGAAGGGACTTTCCTCCTATTGAGACTGGACTTGTATCAGGAGGAAACAAGGTCAGTGCTCATCTTGTAAGGGTGCTTCCTCCTCAGATAACTCCGTGGGGAAATCTGCTGCAGCTCTCATAGTAGGGGGTTGAATGGAATCAGAGTACCCACCACCACCAGCAGCAAAGGGGTCAGAGAACATCAATTAGCTTCTGGCCAAACCTGAGGTGTCCATGATTACACAAGAGATGGAGGGAGACGAAGCCTTTCCCAGTTGGCATACAGCAGTGGCAGCACCGAGGTAGAATAACCATGCCACCAGCCCACACCACCCCAAATAAAGTCCTAACCCCACACTTGTGGAAAAAAAAAAAAAAGCATGTGGTCCTCACCCCCATTTCCCTGCCTTCTGGGGACATTGCTACATTCTGATCTCCTACTGTCAACATTCTGGAGCTCAGTGAGAGGAGGGAATTGCTGATGGAGAATAATGGGGCTCTGGACACTTGAAAGAAAGTCTTTGGGGTGACGTAAAGAGGGATTTAGAGGAAATAAAGAGAAAGAGAGATAAATTCCACATGGGAAACTTACCTCTTACTCATTAGTTTCTTTAGGACCTCATGAACTCAGAATTAAGTTGATCAAGTTCAATATGTCAACAATTGTCACCAATCCATGCAAGCCCTCTCTTTTGTTTTATTATTATTTTTTTAATATCCAATCTCCAGCCCCATAATCTATTTCATACAACCTGATGTCTTTGCAGACAGGGTGGAAGTAGGATGTGACGACTGACAGATCTTTCTCTATCTTGGGTCTCTGTCTCTCTGCATTCCCTCACAACAATTTCTCCTTGTGTATGGGACTAAGCTGTTGGCTTATCTTCCAGTTGCACCTCTAGAGATAGACTCCAAATCTCTCTTCTTCCAATGCCAAAAATTTAACACCTACAAGGTGTTAGACTGGTGCAGTCTGGGTCTGATGCCCAACTCAGACCCATCACTCTAGTTGGGGAGTTTAAGTCTTATTTCAATATGGCTCTCCAAGTGAAACCACAGTGTTAGACTGAGAGAAGGGGCATTTCCTAGAAGGCAGACAGTACGTGCTTCTCTGGGCAGACAAAACAAGGGATGTCTACTTGGGGAAATTGCTCAAGTTCCTGGGTTCTTCATCCACCTTAGGAAGGACTTTTTGCTTTTATGCTCATTAGAGATTGTGAACCCAGCAGCTGTCTGATATAGTCATGCACCAGTCTTTCACTTTCTCCACAAAAAAACTTGATGACTCCCAATCCTAGTCTCTCACTGTTCTTTGAGCTACAAAGAGATGGGATGGTGATTACGGTGATACTAATTACAACAACTAATAAGAACTTACCATGTGCTACCAACTCTACTGAGTACTAAGTAACTTCCATATATTAACATTCATTCCATTTTCACAATAACCTCAAAACTTAAGCACTATTAATATCCCATTTTATGAATAAGGAAGCCAGTGCATAAAAATTAATCTGCCCGAGGTCATAAGGTTTGTATATGATGGAGCCAGGATTTTAACCCAGGTGCGCGGGCTTCCAAAATCCATCTTAAGCTCCAGTGAATGTTAGTGACAAGGCATGAGCTAGAATATGCATGCAGAGAGCAGAGAGAACAGGAACACACTTTTTGTTGTCTCCTAGAGCACCAAGCACAAGACTTTGCACATCATGGGGACCTATGTGTTTCACAAGCTGAGTTAAATTATGTGGCTCAGGAAAACCTGCCTGGGTTCTTCCCCAAGACAGTGAAGCAGAAGTATGCTACATATACCTGAGATTCTTGAATAAGGGAGGTGGGTGGATTGTTCAGAGTTTGTTGCAAAATATATTGTAGGCAGTTTAGAATTCATGTGTATTTAGAGCAAAAGCATGCAATTGTGGGACATGCTGATTTGTGTTCCCTCTGTCATATTATACTGTAATATCCATAATTTTCAGATCTAAAGAGACTTATATCTGAGTTCTTGAGTGTTTTTATGGACCAATAACAGTAAGTCTATCCACATGGAAGTTGCGTGTTTAGAGAGGTTAATGAGTTTAAGTCACTTGTTGTCCACTGATTTGGCAGATACATTGATACACTATTTTGTAGTCTCTCGATGATCCCCACTAAGAGTCCAATTCGACACCAAATGTAGTCTTGATGGGAACTCTGGTTCTAAGGTTAAGGGTGTTTGTTTGTTTTGTATTATTATTGAGATTCTAGGGGGGAAAATGGAGAAGTGGACAGGAAATCCAAGAATAGGAAATTTGGGAGCAGGTGAGTCCTAGACCTCACCTTTAACACATGAAGCACAGGAATAGGGCACATAAAGAATGGAAAGCATCCTGGGATGTCTGGGTGGCTCAGTTGGTTAAGCATCTGCCTTGGGCTCAGGTCTTGATCCTGGAGTCCTGGGACTGAGTCCCATCTTTGTGGGGCAGGCAGGGTTGGGGAGGTGTCCCTGCTCAGCGGGGAGTCTGCTTTTGCCTCTCCCTTCTGCTCATTTCTCTCTCTCTCTTACTCTCAAATAATTAAATAAAATCTCTAAAAAATATATTTTTTAAATAAAATAAATTTCAAAAAAAAGAATGGAAAGCATCCTGAGAGAAAAGCTTGGCAGATGTCTTACCAAGAAGTTGATGGAGAGTTAAACATGGTAGGGGTGGCAGAACAGAGCTGGAACTCTCCAGATTAGGATCTGCATTTAGCAGGTCTGGGTTCCCCACTGTGTTGTGACCCACACTTGTCAGAGGTCTGCAGCACCGGGGATGGCTCTGAGCTCCACTGAAGCATGAACCCCTTGTTTAGGTTGCCCTGATCCCATTGCCCTTCTTCGGGAACCCTCACTCCATGTTCACTGTGGAATTTCATCCTAGGTACTCATTAGTCACTGGCTCAAGTGAGACTAATCCTGGGTTGCCATGTGACCCAAGTTTGGCCCATGAGAGCCCTGCATCCCTCTGCCACTTAACTGATTCAGTGTCACCTTCTATTTTCAGACTTGGAAAAATCACAGAGTACCCAGGGTGGGCACCAAGGGGCTAGATGATGCAGTGTAGAACTGGAGGGGGGTGGGTGGGGGGTGGGATATGTCCCAATGAGGTGAACTCTGACCAAGGGGAACAGGTGATGGGAAAGAGCCAAACAGAACCTGCACTCCTTTCTTCCTTTCTTCCATGGATGACAATAAAGGGTAGCTCTCCCCTGCAATTCTTTCGAGAAGTCCCATGTGCTGAACAAACATGTCTACTAGGTTACCTGCTTTGTCCCTTCTCGGCTTGTCATGAAGTAGCATCCAGGGTGATAACAAGTTGCGCCATGTTGTTTTCCTTCCTTTCTTCCCCATCCCCACTTCCCTTCTTTCTCCCTCTCTCCACCCCAGCCTAGGCACTTCTCAAAATGTCAATGATTTCATCTTTGCTTCAGCCTTGCTTTCCGGAGGACCCCAGCTAAGAAACCCTTCTCATTATGTTCTGATAGTCACCCAGGTGTTTAATTGATCAAGTCCTGACTTTCCAAATCCTTAAAGGATCTGGAATTCATCACGATTCCTCCTTCCAGAGAAAGGAGGTGCACAATTTGTGCTCAATTTTAGTCTCAGTCACATGAAATGCAGCAGCAAAGCAATGTAAAATTTTACAGCTACTCACTGAAACCTTTCTCTGTAAGGCAGTTGCATTACCCCCTTTCACAGGTGACAAAATCAAGACTCAGAGATGTTTTATCACTGAAGTGGTTGAATGGGGACTCGTCTCTCATTTTCTGAATTCCCATTGACTTCTGGTACCTCTCAGGACTAGGTCTTAAGTCCCCAACCCAGTAAGCTGCCAGAGAGCAACGGGGTCTCCCTACCAGTAACCAGCATGCACCTGAGCTCAGGTTGGTACAAGTGAGATGGCCACAGTCCCCACTCATGCTGAGCCCTTCTTCTCTTCTTCTCCAAGATCTGAACTTCAGCCTTGATTTTTTTTCCATAAGAAAAATGGTGCTATGTCAACACTTCACCTACCAGGGGTCCCTCAGAGCAAGGAGCCAGAGTGTCTGGAGGCTTATGGAAGAGCTCACAAAACTGAAATCCGGTTTTCTCTCTGACAGCCAGTTCTTTTCTGACAAGAGATTAGCAGGCTGGCCTTTGTTACTTTTTCGCTTCCTTGATACCCCATTGACTTCTGATCATTTCACTGTCAGCCCCAGGCAAGAGAGGAGAGATGGCATACCAGTCAGTCTGTTTGCTATTTATAGATGCTGCCGTTAAAGTTTTCACAGGAGAGAGATGCTTGCATTAGGTGTGGATTTCTTTAAGCCAGTGCTACTCAAAAGTTTGGTCCCAGACTAACAACATCAGCAGTATCGGGGAATTTGTTAAAAATGCAGGATCTCAGGCCCTGCCTCTGACCCACTAGACCAGAATCTCTGACGGTGCGGCCCAGGAATCTGTGCTTTAACAACCTCACTGGGTGATGCTTGTGTACATTCAAGCTGAAGAATCACTGCGTCCACCGATTTCCTTCTTCCCCTCCTTAGTACAAATACTGAGGATTGGCCAAGCCGCTGAAGTGGCTCTATGTGACAATTGGAGAGGCAGCTTGCAGGGTAGATAGCAATGGACTCTGGAATGCAGCAGAGCGGACCTCACTCCTCTCTCCCCTACCTGTGCTGTGACCATGAACTGACCTTACTGAGCCTTGGACTCCTTGTTGATAACATGGAGATGATCATAACCACTTTATAGAATTATTGAGGATTAAATGAGATAGTGATTGCTAGCCCTTTGCTGCATGGTGGGAGCCTAACAAATTGTCACTGTAGTGGAAATCCACATTATCCCCATCTCGTCTTTAGTGGCGAGTGTGTGGGGTATGCTTGAAACATTTGTTTTGTCTTCTGGCTACCCAACACTATTGGGGGGGCACGCTTTTATTATATCTGATTTATTTTATTTTTCCCCAGTATCTTTTGAACACTGCTGCTGATCTTGGGAAATAACCAGCTGTCACAGTTAGTTTGATTAACTGTTAGTCTAACTAACTAACTGACTAACTAACTAACTGAAAGTTAGTTAGTCAGCTTGGCTAGACTACAGTACCCAGTTATTCAATCGAACGCTAATCTAGGTGTCATCGTGGAGGGTATTTCATAGACACAGAGATTATCTTTGACAATGGGAGTGATCCTCACCCCATCGGTGGAAAATCCTTAAAAGCAAAACTGAAGTTTCCCTGAGGAAGGAAAAACTTTGCCTCAAGACTGCCTATACCAGCTTCTGTCTGGAAATTTCCAGCCTGCTGGACTGCCCTGAGGACTTCAGACTTGCCAGACTCCACAACCACGCAAGCCAGCCTCTTATGATAAATCTCCTATGAATTCTGCTCCTGGAGGGTAGAATTCAGAAATCTCAGTTCCCCAGCCTCCTTTGCTGTTGAGACACAGGCACATTACCTCTGTGCCAACTTTCAGACTCATCTGCTTGAGATCTGATTTCAGAAATAAGCAATACAAAGAAGGAAGCTACATCCAGAACCTTCTGCAGGATGGTGGCAGAAGCATCTGGCTTTCAGGGTCAGCCATGGATACAAGGTTACTTCTTGGGGAGAAGCGGCCTCCAGGGTGGGGGGATGAGTAGGGGGATCCTTGAGTGCTGGAAGGGGTGGTGTCCTTATCAGGTCAATTCTGCAGTGTGATTCTGAAAACTTAGCCTCGAACATGATTCTCCAGCCTTCCAAACACTTCTGGGAGCTGTGGTATGTTTTTTTAATAAACACCTTTTCTACTTACTCAGGGTCAGCTTTTCCCCATATCCAGACACTGGGACCAGAAGTCGTTGCCAGCTACAGAACCTTGGGATGTGGGTTTGGTTATCTGACTCCGTTGGAAGGAGCAGCACTCGGGAGTCAGCTAGCATTAAGGAATGGGACCTGGCAGTCCAAGCCATGAGTCTTGAAAAGAGTGAATTCAGCTATTTCCTGGGGTCACCTTGAAGAGCACATTGAAGGCCAAGTTCAGAGGGATCTAGCTATGCTGCCATCAAAGGATATGAAAAGTGTGAGGAATTCAGGGCCAGTGGGGATAAACTGGCTTTCTCCAGCGATGCGGGACAGCTTAATGAGAGCAGCACCAAGCCCCACTGCCTTGCCTTTGTCAGAACAGTATTCTCTTCCTTCCTTGTTTTCAGAAGCTCTCCCTGCCTTGCTTTTGAGGCCCTGCAACGGCTCACCTGCAGAAGTTACCTTGCCAGGGAACTCCAGTTCTCTGCAAGTTCCCTTCAGCCTCTGCCAGCACCAATGATTGTCTTTTGAGACCGATAAGGAGAATCAGACCCTGACAGTCACTGGAGGCCACCTACAAAGTCAAACCTGGCAGGAAAAAGTATTTATATCGAACGAATTGCAAGTACTTGCTAATGGATGCCAGAAAGAAGCATGGAGGTATGCATGGGAATTACTTCTGAAGACGCAAGACGGGGGAAGGAGGGACATCGTGTAAATAGACTATACTTGTCAATAGGAGATTCTGTGTTTAACATGCTACCTTGAGCAATTGGTTGCGGTTCTAATTACTCTTTCTAATTGATTGGTTGACTTAATCCTGGATTCATTGACAGCCAACATAAAACAGAGTTCCAGAAATTCCGTGGCGTAATGTGGGACAGCATCTCTCAAGCCTGGATGCACATTTTAATCACCTGAGGGCCTTTTCAAACTACTGAGTCCATGGTTGCACCACAGACCAATTAAATCAAAATTCCTGTGGATGGAGATGAGCCATCAGTATTTCGCAGAGCTCCTCAGGTGACTAAAAGGTATACCTAAAGTTATGAAGCTCTGATGTGGAAGAAAGAGCTAAAAATGTTGGACTGGATTAAGTCTATGAGATCTGCTTACTTATTCCCTAATTACATACCTTGAAAGGACCCTGGAGACACTCTCCTTGCCAAAGTACTAAGAATTAGGTTAATAAGGAACGAATCAGAATCTTTGGAAGGTGCTATTGTAGCTCTTACCCATAGATTGGACGTGCCGGAGGAGAGATGCATTAACATGGGCTCCCTGATGTCAGTGGGGGTTGAAGGGATATGGAATTGGCTGAGGCCAAGAGGTAGCACTAACTACTAGAAGATGCTTCAGGCTGCCAGCAGTCAACAGAGGGGCTGGGGAGGCCCTCAGAGTAGTCTGACCAATGAGGTTTTGGGAGTAGCCAAATGATTATGGGGTCTATGGACTCAAATGGGCTGGTGGCTAATTAGGACCCTATAGGACATTATAACCCCAAACCCCTAGTATGGCCAACCAGTTAAACCAGAGTTTAACTTGAGCCACCACATAGCAGTCCCCAAATCTGAGTTATTTAGAAGACCCAGGGCCCCTTGATAATGTGATAATATTAAAAGTATGTACATCATGTCTTATAACTAGCCTGGGATAAACCAGCTTCTTTCAGCTGCCCTGGAAAGTTTAGTGAGAAGAGTGTCAAGTTCCACTAATCCACTCTTGCCAGAAAGTGTCCTTTCCTCCCCAGTTTGAAGAAGTTCCTCCTGCCTTGCTTGAGGCCCTGTGATGATGTCACTTAAAGAAGTTACTTTCATGGGGAAATCCAAATCTCAAATTCCCCCCTCCCTCCCAGTTACCACCCTCCCAAAGGGACCTGTGACTGTTCCCCAAGGTAACTATGTCCTGGGAAAAGGGAAATTGTCAGACCATTTGAGAAGAATTGGACATCTACTCTGAGGGACTCAGGGCTCCACTATGGTCCTTTGGATCCAGAAAGAACTAGTCCATCCCAGTCAGCCTACTGATATCTTACACACTTCTATCCTAGCACATAATGGCTAATTTCCCAGTTCCTGAGTATACAGTTGGAATAAGCATATTCATCAAGAAGAATCCACACACTGACTCTCCAACCTTGGATTAAAGACAACTGTAGTACAAAAAGTCATGAAGGAGGTCCCAGAGCTTCTCTTGAAATCTGAAATTATGAACCAAAAAACAAGTCTACATCCATGAGAAAATTACCAAAATTAGTCAATATGAATTAAAAATTAATGTTAAATATATTCAAAGATGTAGAAGATGTAGGGGTATTGATTTCTAGCCTATCCCCCCATTTAACTCACCAATTTTTACAAAGAATTTATGAAGATTTAAAAATGGGTCTTGGATAAAGACAACAAATTATCATAAGGTTAGTTAGAAGAGGACCCCAACTGCAACTACTGTTCAAACATAGATATTTAATAAGCGATAAATAAACATAGTTTCTGGAACTGTTCATCTAGGGGGAAAAAAATGTTCCCCATCTTAACAAACAGAAAAAATGGAAGCTGTTTGTTTTCACTTGGCAGGGACAGCCATCCACCTTCACCATCTGCCTCAGGGCTGTGTCAATTTTCTCACTCTGGGTCATCATTTAGTCTATAGGGATCTTACTTGTTTTGCCATCCTGTAAGATATCATATGCTCCCCCAATAATATCATGCTTCTAGAATCTAAAAAGCAGGAAGTAGATAGTGTTCCAAGAGGCTTTGCTAAGACACATACATGCCAGAAGGTGAGAAAGAAATTCCATGGAAATAGCTGACATCTTGGTGAAGTTTCCAGGGATACAGTAATCTGGGAATTGATGCAATAACTCTCTTAAAGTGAAAGCCAAGTAGTTGTACCCAACACTAAGAAAAAGGCATAACACACATTGGGCTTCATTGTATTCAGGAGGGAATATTTGCCATGTTTGGATGTGTTCCTCCAACTTATTAACCAAGTTACCCAAAAGACAAGCAGCACTGAGTGAGGCCCAGGGCAAGAATCAGCTCTCCAGATAGTGTAAGCTATGGTTCAAGAAGCTCTGTGTCTTAGAGCTAATGGCCAGAGGATCCAACATTGTTCACCCTAGATATGGTAGACTGGGATACCATGCAAAGTATACAGCAATGCGACAATTATAGCGCAAGCCCAAGGGTTTTAAAGAACTGAATCTTCTTCACAATCATTTGTCTTTCGAGAAACAATACTTGTCTTGCTTCTGAGCCTTAGTTGAGACCAAATGCATGACTGAAGGGCAGAGATCTGAACTTTCCCTGAATAACTGGGTATTATCTGATATACCAGGCTGTAAAAGCAGGCACAGTGGAAGTGGAAACAGTACATATAAAATGAATATGAGCAGTTCTGACGCCACTGATGAGTTGTGGGAACAAGTTGTATCTTCTCTATTTAAATTGCCACCTCTCCTTCAACCCACACCTCCAGCTTCACAGGGAATTCCTGAGGCTACTGGCTGAAAAGAAAGATGGTTAAGTGTAGCTTACAGATGGTTTTCTATTTTCTGAAGTTTTACGGATTCATTCAGAGGTAGCTTTGAAGGACAATAAGAAGTAAAACTCTCAGAGGAAAGAACTTTTGAGTTATCTACTTTTCCTGGAAGGGAAGATGGCCAGAGGAATGGATCCATCTTGATTCATGGGCTATGGCTAATGGTTTGGCTAACTGGTCAGAAATTTGGAAGGGACAACATTGGAGGCATAGTGTCAAGGAAATTTGTGTGGGGGGTGGGAAGATGTTGGAATGGGCCTCTTAGAATGGGTGCAGAGTGTGTGATAATGTTGTGCCTCATGTAGATAGTCACAAAAAGACCTCTTCTGGGGAGGAGGCTTTCAAAAATGAGACAGAGAATCTGATCAGGGATATCAATCAGCTCTACCACCCCACCCGGCTCTCAGACAAAGGGATTATATTGGCACTGACACAGATCATACATGAGCTCAACAGCAGAGAGTCCTCCATACCAAACTGACCTGGCTACTGTCACTACTATTTCCCCAACTTGCGCAATAAAGACCAGACCTAGGCACTTGTTAGGGCACCTACTTCACCAGAATAGCCAGGCACCCAGAGGCAAGTTGTTTACACTGGTCCCCTTCTGTCTTGAAGAGGGCAATGACTTATCCTCAGGTCATAAAAGCCCACTCTGGATTTGAATTTGCCTTCCATGGGTGCCATGTTCCTTCCAACAAGATCATCAGTGGACTTACTGAATACTTTACTTCATCACTGAGGTATTCCACACCGCACTGATCTCAGCAAGGAATTCATTTAGAGTGAAAGAACTAAGGAAACCAGACAGAGAATATGGGATTCATTGGTCTTACAGAAGGTTAAAATGTTTAAGAAAGACTCAGTAACAGCGTTGGCTAGAGAAAGCCCCTTGCAAGGTTGGGGTGCTGTCCCATTGGTTGAGTCTATGCTTTAAGCTAGAAACCAGTATATGGGGCTGGGTATCCTACAGGCAGAATACTTGGGTCTGGGCAACTAAGTGGGTAGAAGTGGAAAGGCATCTCCTGCTACAACACCTAACCATGCAGTTGCAAATTATTTTATTTCCTATGTGTGTTGGTTATTCTGTGTTGATTCTCGAAGATCCACTCTCCCACTTCCTGCCCTGCTATATAGCCCTGCAAACTCTTGGCCTTCCACACTGGCTAGTCTCTCAATCAGCCAAGGGAACAGCACAAGCAGGTAAGTGGAAGCCAGAAGAGAGAGGCAGCAGGGCATTTCTTCCCCATTATGTCTGCCAGAGGCTACTTTTCCCCATAATATGACTGCTGTCCAGTGACCCCCACCTCAGCTCCACCCTCACTGGGCTGAAGTTCACTGTTTCCCCCCCTCCCCCCTTCAAACCAAGGGGTGGCATCTGCTTTCTACTCTGTGTTAGTCTCTGTGCACCTCAACATCCTGAATTAGGCCCCAACCCTGCCCTCCCCCTTATAAGTGGTCCCCCACCAAAGTCCCTCCTTTTAAATCAAGTGAGTTGAATTCAATTTCCCAGTGGGATCCAGACTGGCATATTATTCCTGTAACTCATCTCTGCAGGCTTTGAGGGCAAACACCCAAGAAAGAAGACAAAAGAAGGGTGCCACTGTATTGAAAACTGAGTCTGCCACCTGTCCATGTCAATGTCGTCATGCCACTTGGTGAACAGGCATAAAGAGGGTTAGCAGTAGGCTACAGTGACAGGTGCTGGTATATAAATAACAGGCCTGGGAGCAATGCCGCCTACATGACAGGGAGGGCGATACCTGGTTAAGTCAGGCCCAGTATGACAAAAAAGTTAATGGAAGACTTCGTTTGACAACCCCATTCAGGCAGGACCACAGGGACTCAGATTCCTTAGAAATCACAGTTTGGGGCACCTCGCTGGATCAAGAACTCTGTCCAGTGCAGTGCCGCTAAAGAGAAAGGCCACATGAGTAAGTGTGTTAGGGGAAGGATGTCAGAGACACCACCCAAGGCTCTGGGAACAGGATGATGCTGGTTTGAACTGACTGACCTCTAGATTTCTTGTTCTATAGAAGATGGTTCTTCTTATCCTTTAAGCTACCTGGAACTCAGAATGTTACTGATGATCAAACTCATCTCAACTAATACATGTGTGCTCTGCTAAACGAGAAAATTTATGCATATCACACTTGGCACAGTGCTTGGCAGTGTGTCCTCCTCCCTCCCAAGCTTCCATGGGGACCCTAACAGAAGCTGGGCTGTGGTCACTGCTGTTAATTCTGCTGTGGGAGGAGTCAGCGGGGGCTGCAGTGCAAAGAGGGGCGTCCCAGAAGTGACACCCTGGGGCGAACTGAGTCGAGGTCTTGTGAAAGGCTTTTGCTGTTGGGCAGACATCTGATAAAGCCAAGGCAGTTGTGAAGTAAGAACCAAACCAACCTGAAGTGTGGGGCAAGTGAGCACCCTCAGACATGTGCCCTGAGATAGGGGGCGTGGATCATGGGAGCTGAGCATGTAAGGGGGAAGAGTAGCCACTTATAATTATGTTTTTCCTTCTTCCCCCATTGTAGGGGTTGCCCCATGCACAGAAAATCAGACGGAAAGCCAGATGAAAGATAAATGACTTGATACCATATTTGGGCTTCCTCTTGCCTTTGGGTCAGATAGAAAATAATGTGTTGCTATGAACAAAGGACTTGACTTCAGATGCCTTGATCAATTTATCTTTAGGGCAGATAAACAGCCCCTACTAGAGGCAGGTGGTGTCTCACGGAGCTGCTTTTTACCTGGCTGGTGCACCTATGCCCCAGCTGCTGTGAATGTCAGCCACTAATGGCTCACAGCTGTTCCCTTCCCTGGCAAATCATCCCCAACAAAGGGAACACCTCACCTAGAAAAGCCTGGAAGTTTCTGCCCTCCCCAGGGGCAGCCCACAGCCAGTGGTGACTGATATGGGTGCACAAAGGCCAAAGGCCTTACCTCTAGGTAAAGCATCTCATGCTTCCAAGGTCCACTGAGACAAGACTTCCACTGAACCCTCATGTTTTCCCAGCCTCCCCGCCAATCCTGTTTCCTCTGCCCCCTTACCTTTGCCTCAGTAAACCATAGTCTAAGGCTTTGGGGGTCAGAAGAGGAGGACTCTGCAGAACAGAACTTGTGCATGGAATGAGGCTGGCTCCTTGCTGCTCTGACCTCTTGCTTGTGTTTCCACCTGGTCAGTTCTGCAGGTGTTTGGGAAAGCTGGTAACCTGGTCCTGTAACCAGGACCAAGGCCCAGGAGAAGTCCCATGAAAACCCACCCACTGCCAGGTTTGCTCAGCCCACATTACTTGCAAGTCTGGAGAAGCTGGGCAAGCTCATTAGGTCCATCTGTGACACCTTCCAGCACCTTGAAGTGGGTATTTTTAACTACATGGCACCTACTGTATCCCTGGGTGTCTTGAGGGAGGTCTATGAGTCACCTGCAGGATTGGCAAGAGTGCCAAAGGGCATCCTTGTTATATTTAGCTGGAACTATTTTGTTTTTTTTTTTTTAAAGATTTAAGATGGGAAGGAAAAAATAAAGTTTCATGGTTACATCTTGTGCTATGCAACACACAGCCAAAAACCCAGGAGCTGGAGTGCCCTGGCTGAGGTGGCCCCTGTTCTCCATGTGGCACCACTGGGGCAACCAGCAGACCCCAGAGTGGGTGGAGGACCAGGACTGAGTATCTCTCTCGGTGCTGTTCTTCAGGGGTCATGGTGGGCTCTCCCAGTGCAGGGGATGTGTCCAGGGGATATGTAACTGCAGTGCCCTGGGACTAAAGGAGAGCAGAAAGCATTGGCAATTGGGGTCTGAAGACCATCATCCAGGTTCTAGCTTTGACCTCTACTAACCACATTTCTTGGTGCCTGTTATTCTCCCACTTCCCAGTTGCTTTTCCTTCCCTGTAAAGTAAGAATAATAGCCCATTCACAAGGTCTCTGGGGAGGGGAATATGTGAAAGGACTTAACAAACTGTAAAGTGCCAAGCAGAACACCAGTTGTTAAGGGAGACCAAAAGAGGAAGCTCGGAGGTTCCAGGATTTCCTTTCCCACCTAGGCAGGGCTGGTTGACCAGCTGGCCAGGCAAACTAACTCAAGGCCCTAAAAGAAGAATCCCAGGGAAAAAACTTTTGTCAAGGCAATTTTTTCTCACGAGTTCCTCTGTGAAGTGTATTTTTAGGGGTGTTTAACTGATGCTGCCTGTTTCGGTGTGGGCAGCGACATGCTCAGACAGGATGGGTTAGAGTCAATCTATGCTTTGGTGGTGGAAAAACTTAATTCCCGGGCTTGCTCCACAGTCGATATCCTCCTCTGTGACCACACAGTCTTAGACCCACTGCCTACCAACAAACCATGGACGCCAACCCTTGTCTGCAGCAGAGGAGCCCTGGACTTCTTTTCTCCAAGACAGCTGTCCGAGGAGAGATTTTTTTTTTTCTGTCTTGCATACAGTCAATAAGTGAGAATGTGTTTGCATTTCTCACGTCCTGTGAACCACATCAGGGAGAGAGACTCAAGGAAATCCTTTCTTTCAGTTAGTTCTCAAAGAAAAGACCTATGTTTCATTAGGAGGCAATTGTTTAGCCTTTTCTGGGGACCTGGCCTTGTGCTAGGAATGTGGGTGAGGTCTCAATCAATGGCAGCATTCTGGTTCCTGGTCACAAACCACTAGCAGAGAGGAGTGGCCTTGCAGTGAAAGGGACACTGGCCAAGTTACCTAACCTGGGACTGGTTTCCTCATCTTGAAAGTGGGGGTTCCAAAGATTGTTATGGAGATGAAATGAGAAAATAGATAGAGACATAACACATCACCAGGCACAGAGAACGGTGTATTACAATGCGATTGGGAAATAGTGGAGCTGGAAAAGACCCTGAAATGGGGTAGCTTCTTTCTTCAAATATCCCTCCCACCACCAATAACCACGCCTCTCAGTATTCATCCCCTCAGATCATAAGAAGCCTTGAAGCATCCATGACCGAGTCTCTTGGAAAGTTTATTTTGGGGATATGCACCCTTAGAACCCAGCTCCCATGCCATGAGAAGCCCCCCAAGTCACATGGAGAAGCCATGTTGGGCAGGCGGACTGATGGCCACGGCTGACCTCCCAGCCAGCAGCCAGAAGTAATTATGAGTCATGGGAGTGAGCCCTCTTGATGACCCCAGTCATCATCTGACAGAAACTATATGAGAGACCCCAAGTAGGAAGTGCTCAGCTGAACCTAATTCAACCCACAGACTCGGGAATGATAAATTGTTGTTTTAGCTACCAGATTTCACAGCGCTCAGTGATATGGGTACCCTTGTGGCCCACCAGCTCTGGCCAGATGGGCAGAGGTAGAGTGGACATGTGAATCCACAGTGCTCAGCCCATAGGTGAAGAGCTGGGAGCAGGTTTTAGAGAAGCGGGAGAGGTAGGGTATCACCCCTAGAAGAGTCCACCACACACTGAAAATTGCTTGTCTATAAGCATCTTGTGAGCTGGTATCTTCTACCACTAATTAGAAAGGTGATCTAGATACTCTAATCAGCAAACATTTTGATGGAAACATTGAAGTTTTGCTGAAAATAGAGCCTGTTATGTCAGGCAGAAGCACTAGGACCCTTTCATCTGGGCAGAACAAGGAAACAAGCCAGTTACTGGCTCAGTGCTTGGCATAGACGAAGTCATTACCATGTGAGGTGAACATTATTACCCCATTTCATATATGGTGAAAGAAAGGCTCAGAACAAAACACTGTGCTACTCACAGTGCTTTTTTGCTAAGAATGAGGCCACAAGATTACATGAGCAACCAATCCCCAGGCCTTGTTAAATAACAAACAGCAACAACCAAAAAAAACCCAAACCTGAATCTGCTCCAATGATTAAATGATACTTGACAGCATCCAGAGTTCTGCCCCTAAGACTTGAGCAGAAGAGAACCATGGATGGGAAGACATTGAGGGCAGGACGTTCCTGGTATCTGCCTCTTTGATGGAAGATTCTAGATTGTTGAGTTAACCTTGAGCCACCAAGTGGCCCACAGGAAAATCTGGAGCGAATTAGCACACAGTGCATCCCAATAACAAATTAATTCATTCTCTGGATGCTGAGGAGGGCCAGCTGGGAGCAGGTAAGTGGGGTTTGGCTTAACTGGCATGGGCTGCTTGGGCTGGTGGCATTAAGCCAGGAGAACCAGCTTCCCCTACATCTGATGTCCCCTGATCTCCAGAGAAGAGTACCTTGGCCTTCCTATTTGCTACACTCAAAGAGTGGGCATCTTGTTCAGTCATAACACTGCCACTTAGCAGGAGTATAGCCATGTATGAATTCCCTTATATCTCTGTGCCTCAGTTTCCCTATTCATAAAGCATCATTAGTGCCTATCCCAAACTGTGGTTGTAAAAAGTAAATAAAATATAAGTAAAATGCTGAACACAGTGCCTACTTGTAGTAGGCACTCAGTGAAGATTTACTATAGCCCATAACCCAAAACCCACCCCCCATATCATATGAATAAAAAGGGAGGAGAGGTGGTTGCCACCATAGGAAAGGGTCAGTAAACGACACTGCAGTGCCTTAGAGAATTAGGCCACCATTTGAAAAAAATAAAAAGAAAAAGAAGTGATGAAAGCTATTAGTAACCAAGAAGAATGCTTAGAAGGAAAGAACCAGGACTCACACTTGTATGTTAAATTGTACCTAGGACAACATAGTAAAAGGAAATACACCTCAGTGGTACTAGTGGTGGGATTAGAAAAGTGGGACATGAATTATTAAAACACTTCTCTGTAATGGGATCATCATTTTTATAAAAAAATTGAATCTCCCCAGGCCTCACCAAACTAGAGAACAAAGTCGATGGCCACAGTAGCAGTAATACTATTCCATTGGCTTTGACTCCTAACAGATTGGTAAATTGATGGAAGCTGCTCACAGAGTCACACCGTGGCTTATTTTGAAGCACCACTGAAGATCAAGGGCACAGTATGTTGAAATCAATTAATAATGTCTGCCCTGGGAGCAGAAGCGGAAATAGTGGTAGGTGAGCTTTATTCGTCATCCTAGACCTGGAGACTCCAAGTTGCCTATGACTTTGTTTAACTGAGATATAATTTGCACACAGCAGAGGGCAATGATCTTAAGTAATAGATTTTGGTAGTCGTCTACACGCTTGGAACCACCACCTAAAACGAAATATAAAATATTTTTGTCGTCCTGGAAGTCTCCCTCATGTCCTCCCAGTCACCTTCTCCATCCCTAACCACGTTCTGATTTCCACCACCACAGTTTTCAACTGTTCTTGAATTACCTAGAAATGACTGTGGATTCTTTTACTTAGCACAATGCCTGTGAGATTCAGTCTCCTTCTTGCATATGCCATTAGTTCTTTCTTTGAAATTACCAAATGTGTTTCATTATATGGAAAATTTATTTATCTAGTCTCAAGTTGACGGACATTTGGGTTGCTTTCAGTTTGGGGCTTTATATATAAAATCAGTTATGAACATTCATATACAAATTGTTTTATGGACATGTGTTCATTTTTCTCTGCTTAAATGTCTAAAAATGGAACTACTGGATCATAGGGTGGTCATTTATGTGTTCAATTTTATGAGAACCTGTCAAACCATTTTCCAAAGTGGTTCTACCATTTTGCCTTCCCTCCAGCAGGTGGTGCCATTCCGAGATTAGCCATCAGTGACGTGAAATGGTTTTTCATTGTGGTTTCAACTTTCATTTCCCTGATGACTAAAAAATCTGAGACCTGTTTTATATGCTTAATGCCACTTGTTTGGCTTCATTTGTTAAGTGCTCCTGTGTGTTATTTATCAAGTATTAAAATGGTTTCATCCTCAAAAGGAAGTATATGGGAAGCTCCTCTGTGGGCTAGGATGTGGCTTCTGTATCAAGGATAGTTCATTGTTACCAGGTTGCTATGGAATTCAGAAATTTCCCATGCCCATCTGGATTTCTCATCTCTAGAAACCAGGTGCTTTTTTCCTCCTACTTTTCTGGCCCTCTGAGCTCTCTGTCTCGGGACCTTGCTCTCACTCTGCCTTGAGAGGCTGCCATCTTGAATTCTGCTTGTCATCCTGCCACATGGCCCTGGGTGTCCTGTTGGGTACCATCTCTCAGGTCCAGCTGTAGCTGGTCCAGCCCTGCCTCATCTCCCAGCTCCCCCTGCATCAGACCTGGGCATCTGGAAGTGTCCAGTCTGGGAAATCTGGGGTTTCAATAGTATTGATTAAACACCCATGAATAGCAGCTGCAAAAGAGACAGGGCGATCCAGCTGTCTGGCTGTCAGGCTTGTTCTATACCTGATTTAAGTATTCTGTGGGTACTTTTTTCCCACCTGGAGAAAAAAAAAAAAAAACAATTTGTCACTACTCTCTGTGGGAAAGAAGAATGTCAGCAACCCAAGGAGACAGAATTGCCACCCTCTCTTCTTCTCACAAAAGCTTATTGTCTCCAGACCCTACTGCCACTTTTCCCAGCACCCTCCCTGTGCATTATTTCATAATTACAATCAATATTTTAACTGTAAAGGAGTCTTAATCATGGGAATAGAACGTGCATGTCTCTCGCTGCACTTACCAAGACAAGTTAATGGCATAATCTCCTGCTGGGTGGTTCATGGACAAATGAATAAAAATAAGGTAATTACCAGGGCTCTTTCTGCCATGGTCCCAGTTGCCTGGCATGTCCAGGCTGGAAAGACAGTGGACACAGCTGGCAGAGTACCAAGCACCAAAGCTGTGGGGGGGTTGCCACAAACCTGCTTGATGATCTGTTTCCAGAATGCATGAGGGCATTGGGTTGGTGGCATGACTGCACTTAGACTCAGCTTTGTCAAGAACAGACCGTGACTTGGGCTGGTTCTTATTCTCCTCTGCCCTGTTTTCACCTCTGTAAAATGAGACTAACAAAGTCTGTCTTGTCTATTAACGCATTGAGCAAATAAATATTGAGCCCTGTGCCAGCTTCTGGGGATAGCTCTTGAACAGACAGAGACCATCTCTAGCTTCACAGGGCAAACAACCTGGTTGAGGAGTTGGACATTAGAATCAGGAAGTTACACATGATATGTTTTATGATGGGGAAGTACACAGAATGATGGAAACCCAGAGGAAAGGCAGTTAAACAGGTGCAGAAAGAGGGTCCTCAGGGAGGACCCCATCTAACCAGCCCCCAAAAGAAAGTGAAGGAATTGATCAGCCAAGGAGATATGAGAAGAGCATTCTGGGCTGGGAAGTATGTGTGTGTGGAGGAAGGACCTCGGCAAGAGAAATGCAGAGTGTGTTAAGGAAGCTAAGGCTTTCAACTGGCTGGGCCTAGAAGGCATAGTGAGCAGAGCAAAAGGGGTGTTAGAGAGAACTGAGACTTTGAGATCACATGGAGCAGAGACAACTTGCCCTTACTGTGTCCTGTTCAAATTCTTGACCCAAAGAATCCATGAGAAAAATAACAAATGGTTCTTGTGTGTCCCTAAGTTTTGGAGCAAAGTATTATGAACCAATGGGAGCAAAGTATATAAGTTATTTTAATGAAGTTCAGAAAAAAATTATTTTTTTAAGATTTTATTTCTTTATTTATTTGAGAGAGAGAGAGTTAGGGAGAGAGAGCACAAGCAGGAGGAGATGGAGAAGCAGACTCCCCATTGAGCAGGAAGCTTAATGTGTGGCTTGATCCCAGGACCCTGAGGTCATGACCTGAGCCAAAGGCAGATGTTCAACTGACAGAGACACCCAGATGCCCCCTGGGAAAAGAGTTATTTTAATGAAGTTCAGGAAGTTAAACAGAACAAAGAAATTGCAATGCCTACAAAGCATTCATCCCTCCTGCCCTGTGTCTCAAATATTCACAGTGGTGCCCCAAAGGGCTTCACTTCAGCTTGGTACAGATACAAGTTTTAATTTTAATACACGTTTCTTTCACAGATACCAAGGAATCCTATTCATGCCTTAACAACTCATTAGTCTTCTGTTCTCAACTCTCTAGTACCCTAAAACTCCTAAAACTTCTCACTCTTCTGCTCCAACAGCTCTCTCATCCAGGCTGTCTTTTCCCACCATCTTGGTCTCTTGAACTCTTCTCTACAAATGCATTTCCACCCAATATGCTCCTTTTACCTTGCATAGTCCCGTTGTACTAAGAAGCTTTAGGAATTCTTATTATGCCATGGTTGCCTTTCTTTTGATAGTCAGCCCATATATTTTTGGTCTTGATCTTTAAAGCTGGAGAAGTGGAAAAAGTGACCTAAGAAGAAAGAAAATATGAACATACCTATATCTATAAGATTATTGAATTTATACTTAAGGGGAGAAAAGGGGGTTTACTAGAAGAAACTAGAAGAAAACTGTAGGCTTACTGGTGAAGTCCAGCAAATATTTGAGGAAGGAATAATATGAATCTCACATAAACTCTTTCAAGAAATAGAGGAGGATACTGAGGCACCTGGGTGGCTCAGTGGGTTAAGCCTCTGCCTTTGGCTCAGGTCATGATCCCAGGGCCCTGGGACCGAGCCCTGCATGGGACTCTCTGTTCAACAGGGAGCCTGCTTCCCCTTCTCTCTCTCTCTCTGCCTGCCTCTCTGCCTACTCTCATCTCTGTCTGTCAAATAAATAAAATCTTCAAAAAAAAAAAAAAAAAAGAAGAAAGAAAGAAAGAAAGAAAGAGAGAAATAGAGGAGGAGAGATTCCATTTCATGAGGCTAGCATAGCTCTAATATTAAAAGTTGACAAAGACATTACAAAAGAAATATAGACCAATATCCCTCATGAGCCTGGACACAAAAATCCTTAATAAAATATTACTAAGTCAAATCCAACAAAGTATAGAAGGAAAATATATCATGGCCAAGTGGAGTTTAGCCCAAGAATGCAAGATTTATTTCACATTCAAAAAGTGGTTGATGTATATATTAGTTATCTATTGCTGCATAAAGAAATCATCCCCAAAATTTAGCATCCTAAAGCAATGAACATTTATTCTCTCACTGTGTCTGTGGGTAAGGAATCCAGGTGCTTTTTAATGGGGTTCTCTGGGATGGGTTCTCTGGCAGAGTCTGTCATGAGGTTAAAGTCAAAGGGTCAGCCATGGTGGTGGTCTCATCTGAAGATCTAACTGAGAAAGGATTTTTTTCCCAAGTCACCCATGTGGTTACTAGTAAGAGTCAATTCCAAATGGGCTGTTGGAACGAAGCCCTCAGTTATTCTCCAACTAATGGTCAAAGCTCTCTCCATTCCATGCCATGTGGACACCTCCACAGTTAGCTTACAATATGACAGCTGGCTTTCCTGGGAAACAGATAATTGAGGGAAGTCACCCAAGATAGAAGCCCCAGTGTTTTTATAACCTAGTCTCAGAAGCCCTGTGCCCCCCACCTCGCCTGCATTATTTTCATTATAAAACAAATCACTAAGTCCAGGTCATTCTTAGGAAAGGGGATTACACAAAGGCCTGAACACCTTTCACGGTATTGAAGAGAGGGTTTCTGGGGGCCATCTTAGAGGCTGTGAACCACATTGTAATTCACTCCCATTAACAGGATAACAGAATTATGTCTCATTAATGAAGAAAAACTCTTTGACAGAATTCAACACCCATTCATAAGAAAAACTTTCAACAAATAACAGCAGGCAAATTTCTCAACCTGATAAAGGGCATCTAGGAAAAACCCAAAGTTTACATGGTACTTAGTGATGAAAAATGAATACTTTTTTCCCTGAGAGCAAGAACAAGGCAAGAATATGAACTCTGACCACTTCTACTCACCACTGTTTAAGAAATCACAGCAATTTCAATAAAGCAAGAAAAATCAAAAGGCATAAACACTGGGCCAGGAAGAAGTAAAGCAATCTCTGTTTGTAAACAATATGATTGTGTATATAGAAAATCCTAAGGAATCTTTGAAGAATTACAAAAACTAATCAGTGAGTTTAGCAAAGCCACAGAATGCAAGGTCAATATATAAGAATCAACATTCTTGGTATATAATTTCACAAATAATTAGAAAATAAATAATTTTTAGGATACCATTTGTAGTATCAAAAAACAAAATATTTAGGAATAAATTTAATGAAAAATGTGCAAGACCTCTGCTAAAAAAAAGCTACAAAAAAACTTCAGAGCAAATCAAAGATTAACAGAAGAAAGGAGCAAAGTAATCACATGATCATTTCAATAAAGGCAGAAAAAAATCATTAACAAATTTCAACTCCTACTTATGGTCAAAAACTTATTTTGGAGAACTGGAGTAAAAGGGAACCCCCTTAAATATAGCTGCCAAAAACACGGTAAACGTTCAGTCATGTACTGCTGGACAGCAAACCACCCCAAAATATCTTGGCTTATAACCACAACAGTGTAAAATTTTCATGATTCTGTGAATAGGGACAGTGTTCAAAGCTGATCTGTTGTTCTTCTGCCCCATGGGGTACTAGCGGGGGTCACTCACTCACCTGCATCCAGAAGGAGCAGGACGGTCCTAGAAGAGTCTGGTACCTCAGGCTCCTCGGCATGTCCTGTCCTTCTCCATGTGGCTTCTCATCCAGTAATCTATCCCAAGCTTCTTTACACTGCCTCCTAAAGACTGGGCCTGAGACTGAGTCAGTGTCACTTCTAGCATATTCCATTGATCAAAGCAAGTCCCAAACCAGCCTCTCCACAGCATCAAGGGGAGGAGAAAATAAACCCAGAACTTGATGGAAAGAGTGGCCTGTATGTACAGGGAGGGCAGTTGTGACATTCTGATTTACAATAAGAAATATACGTTTGGTCTGTCTTTGTTTCTGGCCCAGCAACCAAAAAAGTCTTGGAATTTCCCAAGTGCTGACAGCTATAAAGATGTCTTTTGTTATGTTAACAAGGTGACTTTAGCACCACACCTAAGGATGGGGACGCTGGTTGCCATGAGAACCAATCATGTGATTAGAAGGTTGGAACTTTCAGTCCCAAGCGGGGCTAGAGACTGAATCAATGACCAATGGCCAATGATTTCATTAATCATCCCTATGCAGTGAAGCCTCCCTAAAAACCCCATAGGACAGGGTTCAAAGAGCTTCCAGACTGCTGAACCAGAACACTTCTACTTGCCACCCTGTGGGACCCCAAACTCTACAAGGACAGAAACTCCTTTGTTTAAGACCTCACCTGATGCGGGGTGCCGGTGGCTCAGTGAGTTAAAGCCTCTGTCTTCAGCTCGGATCATGATCTCAGGGTCCTGGGATCGAACCCCACATCTCAGGGTCCTGGGATCGAGCCTGCATCGGGCTCTCTGCTCAGCAGGGAGGCTGCTCCCCCCCACCGCCCCCCACCTGCCTCTCTGCCTACTTGTGATCTCTGTCCATCAAATAAATACATAAAATCTAAAAAAAAAAAAAAAAAAAAAAAGACCTCACCCAATGGATCTCTTCATCTGGCTGTTGATTTGTATCCTTTAATATCCTTTATAATAAACCAGTAATTCAGCGAGCAGATGGGTCTCCTGAGCTCTGTGAGTTGCCCTAGCAAATTAATCCAAGTCGAGGAAGGGGTCATGAGAAACATGAGGACTTCCCATTGACACCTGCAGGGGAGGTGGTCTTGTAGGACCAAATCCTTACTTATGCAATGCTGCTTCAGGGTAGAACAGTGTCAGACCTGAGTCAAACTGTAGGATACCCAGCCAGTACCCGGGGAATTGCTTGTTGGTGTAAGGAATTCCGCCACCCCCCTTCCCCAAGCATTCACACATTGAAATAGTGGGAATTCATGGTGTTCATCTTGGAAAGCTATCTGCCCCAACTGATGGATGAAAGGATGAATGAATAGATGAATAAATAAGCCAACTGCCATTCTGATTAAAGAAACAAGGGAACAAAACCCCACACTCCTGTTTCCTTTAAGCAGAGCATAACCTGGGACAGGTTCTTTGTGTATTTCCTGGCCTGTATCAACTCCAGTATGACATTAGCTTAATATAAAATGGCTGACAACCTCTACCATCTTCCTTTAGTGTCCTCTTGGTTCCCATGGCCCCCTCCTGCCCTCTGTCCCCATATCATTTCTTATTACCCTCTTCTCCAGAGTTCAAATCTGAGGCTAGACTCTCCCATTTGTTTCCACTATGACTACCTTAGGGGACCTAAAGGAATGAACCTCTAACAGTAAGAAGTCACCAGTCTGCGGTAATTGTTTTTGAGAACTGGGCCCTTCCCACAGAGCCCTAAAATTTCATCCCATGGACAGCCCCATATCCTCCATATGAAAGGCACGTTCTGGGTCAAACCCAATTACTATGTAGAGTGCTGAGCCTCAAGCTTCAATTGTTACTCTTCAGTTTGGCTTGAATCCCCTGACCATTCTTTTGTAGCTCTGGAGTTAAAATATAGTCAAGGTTTTATGCTATCTGATAAATCAAAAGCCCCTTTCTGACCAACAAGCCAGGAGCACACAGTATAAACACACTCAGAGGAGGAGAGTCTGGGATAGCCAAGGGTCCCTTCTTTTCTTTCTTATATAAAAGGACAGAGCCTGGTCCAAGAATCCAGTGACTCAGAGCCATGGTTCAACCCAATGCGGGGGTTTCTGTCCACATACAGGGTTTTTCTTCCTTAAAAGGCGACGTATAAAAGGAAAGAAACTAGCAGTGTTTCCTGGAATTTGGAGCCCAGACAATGCATCAATGTTTTTTATCCTGGGCATTCTGGAGAAAGATACAATGAGCGGACCCAGTACTGGATGAGGGGAAGAGATGCCATGGGAGTCTGTCTGCTCACAGCATCTCGGCAGATCCCAGAGACTGGCCACACCAATGTTCATATATTTCACCGGAGAGAATGTGCTTGTGCCTCTGTGCCCGGAGCTTTAATAACGTCCTCATTCCTTTCCCTTCTAGAAGAGAGAAATAATACATCCTTTTAGAGCTAGAAGAGATGCTGAAGATCACAGTCCCTCATTAACAAGTGAGTTAATAGAAGCCCAGAGAAGCACAGTGACTCACCTGAGATCACATAGCTAATTAGAAGCAGAGCAACTACTACAAGGCCAGTCTTCTAACTATAGAACTTGTGCACCACGGAAATATAAGTGGACACCTACGAACACATTATTATGTATTAGGGCACAGAGAATTTGATTAAAATGAGCTTAAGTATACAGGGTCCAGAACTATGGTGCCCCATACATTTAGTCACTTGAAATGAGGCTATCGTGATTAAGGAACTGGATTTTTTATTTTACTGAACTTGATCTATTTCATTGTAAATGAGAAAACTGCTACTTGATCCGGCTACTGGGAAACTTTTAGTCTATTTGGAACAACTTGGATATGTATATCTATGTTTTTCAATGTAAACTTATAAAATATAAATGCAGATCAAGTATTTCCAATGAAAAGATAGTGATTGAATTGAGATATACTCAATGTCTAAGTATAAGGGTCGCCCTGGATTTCAAAGACTTAGTATTAAAAAATGTAAAAGATCTCATTAGTAATTCGTAGACTGAGGGGCACCTGGGTGGCTCAGTGGGTTAAAGTCTCTGCCTTTGGCTCGGTCATGATCCTGGGTCCTGGGATCGAGCCCCGCGTCGGGCTCTCTGCTTGGAGGGGAGCCTGCTTCCTCCTCTCTCTGCCTGCTTCTCATCTCTGTCTGTCAAACAAATAAATAAATAAATATCTTAAAAAAAAAAAAACTTAAAAAAAAATAATTCATAGACTGATGGCATGTTGACATAATTTTTTGGATACATTGAGTTAAATAAAATATATTGATTTCACCTTTTTTTTTTTTTTACTTTTTAACTGTAGCTACAAAAAATTCTAAACTGCATATGTACCTTGTATTATACTTCTATTGGACAGTCTAGAGTCACATTTAAATCCCTGTTGCACTCTATCACCAGCTCTGCAACCTTAGACAAATTCTCAGGTAGCTTTGAGAAGTGATTGTCTTCTCTAAAAAATAAGGATTTCTGTCCCCTTGTCAGGATTTCTGTCCCCTTTCTTTTCCTGTTTCTGTACCTTGCTGTGTGATGACATGGGGTTTGAGGCAACTGCAGCCATTTTTGATGGCGGGAAGAACGTGTTCAATATACAAAGCATGGTGAGTAACATACAAGGAAAGAAAGGACTGGGGTCCTTGATGTAGGACAGAACAGCAAAACTAGTCCTGGAACTGCCAACATTGAAACTCCTTATTAAGTAGGGAAACTAATACCCTAATTACTTAAGTCATTTTTCTTGTAGATGAAAGCACACGATACAACAGATGTGTAAAATCATTGTGCAGTTAGGCACCTTGGAGGATAAGATAAGAACGTGTAGATGCCATCAGTATGTCCGAAGCAAAGGTGGGTCAATTCTGCATGGGTCAGAGCAACTGGAAATCGGACTATATGATGACTGGGCTGAGAAAAGGTATGGGGTGGACATTTCAGCAAAGATGAGAGAGGGAGGGAAATCAGAGACACAGGCATGAACCCCATATCTGTATACATGGGGTTCGTGCTTGGTTTCAGCCAGGACACAACTCTGTCTGCTACAGGCCAGGGCCCGTAGCTGGCCATTGTTTTATTAACTGCCTTGAGGCCGAATGAGATGTAGGCATTGAATTCATTGACGGGACAACCTACAATTAATTTCCTAAGAGTGAAATGGCCACTCTGGGATGGAGGAAAGCAGAAAGCCAGACAAGGAGTAGGGAAATGTAGGTTTCAGTCTGGTATTCTACTTCTTGATAGCTGGGTGACCACAAGCAATTCACCGAAGTCTGAGTCCCAAGCGTCTGGGTCCCTCTCGTCCGGCATTTAGGGTGCTTTGGGCTACAGGTAGCCGGAAACTCTAAGCAATGTAGAAAATCGTTCCTTCAGATAACTGGAGGTCCACAGGGCAGGTGCTCAACCATGCCCCTCGGGACCCAGGTTCTTTCCATCACTGCACTGTTGTCTTAAGGGGTTTCTTTATTGGGTTAGGAGCAAGATCTCGGCAGCAACGCCCAGAGTCATTTTCAGACCCAGAAATTTCCAAGCTGACTCTTTCTTGGGAGCAAAACAAACTCTCCTGGAGATACCCAGAAAACTTCCTCTCCGTTCTCATTGGCTAAAACTGAGGCATGTGTCTTTAACGAAGCAATCATTGGGAAGGATGCAAGTTATCAATGAGGATCTATCCCGGAAGCTGGGGATAGGAGTAGGACTCTTCTTCTGAGTCATGTGAGGCAGAAATAGATACTGAGAGAAAAAAATAAACTTTTGTTAAAAGGGAAAAAGGTCACAATGAATATATCTTCTACAATATGTCTAGTAAATGGAGACTATCTGTATTCACCCTTGATGTCACAGACAGGGTACTCTTGAATAACAGAAGAAATCAAATATTCTTTCCAAGTTCTGCAGCATGTAAAAGCGAAAGAATGAACAATGACAGGCCCAGAAGATACCATCTGGGGACGTCACCCAGATGGGATTGGACATTAGCCCAAAGCCTGCCTTTGGTTGTGTGTGAATTTCCCCTTGCCTCCCTGGAATAGAATGTGAGTAGATGACCTTGAGTCATCTATGACCTTGAGTCATCAAATGGGGATTTGGCTATCTCCGCCCTGGGTCCACCTTACCCTGATTTCATCAAAATCCAAGAAAAGAGAGTCCTTGGAGCTGGGCTCTTTAAATTTTCAGCCCTAGGAAAGTTTTTTTTTCTTCTTCTTGAGATTTTTACAAAATTTTGGGTTCTGGCTTGAATTTGTTACATGTTCAGTGTTCTCCGAAGAGAATCACTGATTTTTTTTCTTGAGGAAAATTCCTCTGCCTCCAATTTGCACGCCTCACACAGGCTGGAATGAGCCATCGGACATGCCTCTTCTTTCACCCTGAGTTTTCAGGCAGGCCCGGACCTCCTTTGTGGGGTGGCTGCACCTTTAAGGCTATTAGCCCAGAGATTAATTTTCATGGTTGTGGTCCCTGAAGGTCCCCGATTAGTTTCAAGAAAAGAAAGGCCCATCTGGTCCAGAGAATATTAGGTGATGTCACTGTTCTTCTCTGGCCAAGCTCAGATGGGCACATTTTAATTGAAGATTATAAAAGTCACCAATACTCTTTCTGAGGCAGCTTGCAATAATTGGGGATAGAGATGGTGTTAAAAAGAAAACCACGGGCCATAATGGAGCTAATTATCACTAACCCAAGATTTAATACCTAGCCTAACTGCAGTTTCAAACCCCTCCAGAATGCAACCCTCACCCAGACTCACTGGAATTTCTTGCAGGCAGTCCTCCGAGAGACCCCTAACCCCTTAGGAGGGTGGTCTTGCCTAATAAATTCCTTTTTTGAATGCTTTCTCTCTGCCTTTAAAAGCCTTTCCTTTCCTGGTGCTCCCCTCTACTTGTTGGCTGGGCTGTTGCCCAGATCATGAATCGTTTAATAAAGCCGATTAGATCATCAAATTTACTTGGTTGGGTTGGTTTTTTTTGTTGTTTTTCATTTTTTGACAATGATGACATCTGACGGAGCAATCACAGTGCGCCCATTTCCATGCTAAATGCCTTTCCTTGTTTAGCACTTCCAGGAAACCTGTGGGTTTGGTGCTATTAATATTATTTCCCATTTTATAGATCAAAAAACAGCCTCAGACGTACTGAACCATGTTCCCTAGGCCATGTGATTTTCACCCTCCTCTTCCTCCCCTCAACCCATCATCATCACAACAATTTCAGTCTAGAGAGGCCTGGATTGTCACTGGAGGAGAGTAGAGAAGGGACCTCGAAGCGCCCTGGGTCTGGGCTGAACTCAACTTCTTGGTAGCAAACGTATCACAGGCTTCCTCCCTGGATTCACCCAGAACCTTCTCTACCCAGCTCTATACCTTTGACTAAAAAGTGACCAAAATGTACTCAGGGTCCTGTGAATCCTCTTTCCCTTGAGGCCTCAGATTTTGGATTTCTGTGTCTGTCTTTGCATGGCCCAAGTATTAGCAAGAACGCTTTCAAGATAGTTAACCCAGGGGCTCCTGGGTGGCTTCAGTGGGTTAAAGCCTCTGCCTTCGGCTCAGGTCATGATCTCAGGGTCCTGGGATCGAGCTCAGCAGGGAGCCTTCTTCTCCCTCTCTATCTGCCTGCCTCTCTGCCTGCTTCTGCCTACTTGCGATTTCCTCTCCGACAAATAAATAAATAAATAATCTTCCAAAAAAAAAAATATATATATAGTTAACCCAGACTCCCCCATCCTCAACTTCTGATCACCCTCAAATCTTCATCCGGTTCTTTGTCTTAGAGGGTCGGGTCTGATCACTCGGCACCGCCTTCAGCAAGAATCCTATCAGATCACTTTCAGTAATTTTCCAACCGCTGACCCTCTCCATCCTGCGCCACGGCTGTTAAGTCCCCACGTTTCCTGGTTGTATTCAGGCTTGAGCCCAGTCTCTTGCCTCTACTGCAAGACCCCACTGTAGTGGTCCCACTGAATAAAGTCTGCCTTCCCATATTTAACAAGTGTCAGAACACTTGTTTCTTTCAAACCCCACAGGTCAACTCTAGAACAGAAAAGACTAAAATTATCTAAGCTGAACCATCAGAACCTCTGGGGTGGGACACCCCCTCCTCCCCAGCATCAATATTTCCTAAAGTTCTCCAGGGCATTTCCATGTGCAGCCAAGGTTAAGAATTGGTAATCTAAGGCCAAAGGCAATGCAAGATGGTCCTATTTCATAAAAACTCAGTGGGTGATTCCTTCCTAAGGCTCTGTCTGCCACCTGGGCAGTTTTCCAGGACCCTGAATGAATCTCTAATCCTGAATGACATGTTCAGGGTTGAGAAACCTTAGCGTGCCCAAGGCTCGGGTCCAAGGACAATTAATCCAATTACAAAAGACTTCACCGGAAGATTCCTTTAAATTACAAGGAACCCCGACCCTAAGCCTATCATTTACTTTACAGGACTCAGATTATAATCTTCCTTTCAGAACAGACCTGCGTGGTTCCTTTATATCATGCACAACAACAGGCCCAGCGGATCTATGCTACTGCAAACCCGCAGGGCCTCGGGCTGGTTGAGCCGTGAAGGAAAGGAGGCAGGAGGCGAGGCAGGAGGGGGCTCCTGGGGGAGCTGATCGCATTCTGCTTTCTTTCCCGGAGCGCTGGTTGCATGGGCCTGCTCAGGGCTGAGTATGTTAGCTTTAATCAAAAGTTGACACGTTGAACAGCGTGTAAGTCAGAGAGAGTGTTCTGGAATGTGTTTTCCTCCTCAAACAGGGGAGAGGTTTCTACCTCTACCTCAGCTGGACGTGTGAGAGGGCCTTTCCTGGCCAGCCCTTCCAAAGAAAGGTGGCTGGGGCAGGCCACAGACTCCTTGTCGTGCAGCTCTCAGGTCAATGCCAGCCACAGGCTCTTTTGTTTGTAAAATTTTTTAAAATTTAAATTCAATTTAATTAACCTATACTGTAGTACTAGTTTCAGAGGTAGAACCCAATGATTCTCGGTTGCATACAACACCCAGTTGCATACAACATCATGTGCCCTCCTTAATGCCCAACCATGCTCAGTGTGCTCCCTAGGATTAAGAGTCTCGTCCATAGGCTCTTCAGACATGATCCCCTAAGGAGGGTTTCTCTGGCTGTGTCCTGGGCAAGCAGGTCTCTAGGGTAGAGGCAGCATCTCAGACTTTCCTGTGATCCCCCTAGGGCGGAAGGGCCCAGCACCTGCATAATTTCAAGCAGAGGAGCAAGCAGGAAAGTGAACACACACACACACACACACACACACACACACACACACTCCTGCGTCTGTCCCCCACCCTAGGTCCACACAAACAGAAGAGTCTACTCAACTTATCTTTGTTTGCTGCATTCTTCAGGGCCGCAGAACACCGTGATAAAAATAATTCCTTTTAACATGATAATTTATTGCCACAATCAGCTTCTCAGCATTGTTTGCAAAATTACCCTTGCAGGAACCACTAGCGACTGGGACTGCCAGAACCCAGCTTCTCTCTCTCCTGCAGCTGGGAGGCCAGGACAGTCCGGATGACACAGAGTCTGGGCTCCGGCTCTTTCCATTTTCTTGCCAAAGGAAATTAAGGGCCCCCCCCCACCACCCATCAACAAACCTAAAATATTATCCCTGACTTTGCCCCACAAATTTTCCAAGACAGTCACGGCATTTGCTGGGATGGTCCCTTCCCTGGAAGGCCTGGGGCAGAGGATCCTGACGTCTCGGGATGGGGTTTCGCCGCAGATGGGCTTGGTTATCCTACTTTCTTTGCTAATATATTAGCACCAGGGCCCTGATCAGGAGTCCTTCTGCACCTGCACTTTCCCACCTGCAAACCTGGAATGAAAATAGTTCCTGGGATTGGTGGAAGCAAAGCAGTTATCACACGGATGTGTCTGGGGTGACATTAGTCCTCGTTCCCTTCCTGGGCCCTCCCCCATGCCTTTACCAGTTTCCCCGGGGAGCTCTTCCGTAATGCAATGCTTGCACTCTGATGAAACACCTGCTTCTGGAGAACCTGACCCAACACAGTGAGAGGCATCCTGCATCTTGGACGTGGCTTCTTGAGTCCACTGCAGCTCCTCACGCCAGATGTGTTCAAGATAGAACTGTCCTCCCACCTCCCTTCTCCCATGGTCCTAGGTCCATCACCCAAGCCCCAAACCTGCTAATCACCCAGGATCCCTCTCCTACCATCATCGTCCACAACTGACTGATCACAGAATCCTCCTCCTTTGGGCCCCGATGTCATTTTCCTGAAAATGTCCACCTCCTGGTCTTTCCCAGCACGGTCCAGTCTAAGCCCACACAACCAGCCTCTTTGCCCCATCTGGACCAGTTCCGGGTCATACCCCATGCCTCAGTCCATGAGCTTTCCTGAAACATCTCGTTTTCTCATTATTCTCCTGCTTACACCCTCATTTGTCAGGCTAGACTTCTACCTTCTTGGCTCAGGGCTGAAAGAAAGCCTTGATGATCCAGTTCCTGAATCCTCCCTCCCTGCCCTCCCCGCCTCATGCACCCCTCCCAAGCGTCACACTCATGTGCCAGCTGCACCCGTGGCCCTAAATGCACTCCCTCATTCACTTAGTGTCCCCTTTTGATCCCTCAAAGCTCAGCTCAGACATCACAGCTTCCAGGAGGCTTCCTGATGCCCTGGGGCTAATGAGATGGCCTGTCTTGTGTCCCCATGGCATCCTGCACACGTGACCATCATTCCTTCCCATTGCAACCCCCCTCACTGTACTTGTTTGTATCCTGACTTATCTAGAAGCTCTGGGAGGGGGGCACACTGCTTCTCATTGATCTCACTGCCCTCCATCACCACGCAAGGCACACAGCAGACACTCAAAAAGTGTTGGGTGAGCAAAGGACATATATACAAGTTCCTGGCCCACAGTTGGCTTTGAAGAATCCCCCATTCCCCTCTCTTGTCCCTGCGGCCCCCCATCTTGAACACAGTTCACCCATAAGCTCTACTTGCCTGCTCTAAGCAGATGCAATCCAGGGCAGAGTCACATGTGATATTTGCATATGATTTGCCAAAATTTGCATGTAATTGGCTTATGCCTGCAGAATCTAATCTCTGGCCATTTGAATTTAATGCTGAAGCCAGATCATGGAGATTTGCAGGAGAGGTGTTCCTTCTCCCTCCACTGATCTTTCCTCTCTCCCTTCCATGCTCACAGTGTTGCCCTGGCAAACGTGGGCACCCGAGGTCTCGGAGCAGGGGCCGCAAGAGATGAGAGATGAGAGGCAAATGGCTAGGAAGAGGATGTATGTTTTGCTTTTATAGCATCAGGAACCGTGTGTGTATAAAGGATCCAGACCAGGCTGAAGGCAAAGTTGTCCTTCCGATGTGTCTGGGCTCTGCTGAACTGGGTCTGGGAGTCAGCTCTGCCCCAGCTTTGAGCCAATGGCACTTTGGAGTAAGAAGCGATCAGGTTGGAGTGAAGTGGGGTGATATCCTACAGGAAAAACAATAGCACATAACAGAGACTGGGAATCCAACAGGAATCGGGGCAACAGGCAGGCAGGAGAAATTAAGAGCCCCAAGAATGGGTGCCTGGGTGGCTCAGACAGTTAAGCATCTGCTTTTGCTCTGGTCTGGGATCAAGTCCGGTGTCAGGCTCCCTGCTCGGCATGGAGTCTGCTTCTCCCTCTCTACCCTTTCATCTTGCTCATGATCTCTCTCTCAAATAAATAAATTTTTTTTTTAAATCCCCAAGAATGCCTAGAGACATGGCAGAGACATCAGATTGTCTATGATACAGGGACAGATTTTTGAGGTGATTTTAATAAAATCCAAGATGACAAGTTGTTTCCAGCACATGAAAGGATTTGGGGGGGGTGGGGGTTCCAGGTTGATCTGTGAGTGACAGAAGGTCTCCAAGCTGTTGATTCTCACGTGTCTGGTGACACCTTCCTCCTTAGCTCTGCCCTCTACCCTTCACTTTCATTCATCCCTTCTGGGACCATCCAGCCCCTCCCATCACCCTCCTCTCCTCTGGGCGACTGCCACCCCTGCCCCCATATCTCCTTTTCCCACCGTGGTTGTGGCCCAAAGCAGCTTGAGGCCACATGACTCACTGTCCAGGAGCCTGGCAGAAAATCTGGGAGCGGAGGGGCATGCGGTGGACCAGCACCTTTAGAGCATGGGGTGGGGTGGGGAGTGTCATGGACAAACGGACACAGTGACATCCTAGCAAGTCATACCCAGATAGCACAGTGTCCTAGGCTGAGTCTGCTACGCTCCAAATATGAAACCGCGTGAAGTGTTCGCTGCTTCACACTTGCCTCACCAGCCTGCGAGGCGCCAGACAGATGCTCGCCTGAGGCTGAGATGGTCACCGCGAGCCCAGACGCTCCTGTGCTTGGCTTCCGTTTCCTGCCTGGCATCTACGGAACGGGTCTTGCAAACCAGCCCTCTCAAGGAGCTAAGGTTGCTGAAGACCCCAAGGCGATGTTTTTAAAACAGTTGTGCTCTGAAGTAGCTTGAAATACACCAAAAACGAAAAAAAAAAAAAATCAGAAAGTATTTTTGGCTCTTGTAGTTCCCAAACACCAGAACTCGAAAGGTTGTGCAGCCATCATCTGGATTAGCTGCTTAAAAATGTGGATGCCCAGGGGTACATGAGTGGCTCAGTGGGTTAAGCCTCTGTCTTCAGCTCAGGTCAAGATCTCAGGGTCCTGGGGATCGAGCCCCGCATCAGGGTCTCTGCTCAGCAGGGAGCCTACTTCCTCCTCTCTCTCTGCCTGCCTCTCTGCCTACTTGTGATCTCTGTTCATCAAATAAATAAAAATAAAATCTTTAAAAAATAAAATGTGGATGCCCAGTCTTTAGCCCGGGAGAGTCTGGCTCCGTATGCCTCGGGTGAGTCCTGACATCTGTGTCACTAGGATTCCAACAGGCAGCCAGAAACAAAACTCACTGACTTAGACCATTAGGGTCTGTCCTTGGGGGGCACTGCTGGCCAGAGATCAGTTGTAAGGGGCCAAGGATCTCTGAAAACAAGGTTCTCGGGTTGGGAAGGGCTGTATGTCCACCCAAACCATCTTTGTTTTTTGGTGGTTTTTTGTTTTTTTTTTTTTAGATTTTATTTATTTGACACAGAGAGAGAGCTCAAGCATGGGGAGGGGCAGGCAGAGGGAGAGGGAGAAGCAGGCTCCCCCAAAGAGCAGGGAGCCCGATGGGGGGCTCGATCCCAGGACTCCGGGATCATGACCTGAGCCAAAGGCAGAGGCTTAACCGACTGAGCCACCCAGGCGACCCCCTCTTTGGGTTTGCCATGATGCAAGAGCGAGGAGCTCAGGTGGGTATTTGTTCTCTGTTCCTGTAGGGTTTTTGACACAAGACACAAGGAGGTCGATCTGCACACCCTATCCCCAGCCACTTAGGCATTTGATGTTCATTAACCTTAATTAGTAAAATTAATCACGAAGCCCGCAGCGAAGGAAGGTTTATTGATGTTTATTATACATGACACTTGCCAACACAGGTAGAAGGCATCTTAAAGAAGAGCTCAGATTTTGGTCAAATTCTTTAATAAAGTACAAGAGGAGCAACAAAGTCTGGACGTTTTGTGTTTTGTCCAAAACTTTCAGGCCCCCTCACCACTGCCCGGTTGTTAAGGTGCTCAGAGGGGAAGGTTACCCTCTCCTTGCTGCTGTTCAGCCCAGTTTAATTAACACCTACCCTTCGGTCCCCAACATCCTTTTAAACTGGCTGCTCTCTGCCCAGATAGACTTTTACACCTGTCTTAGCAATTCTGGGAGAGATGCTTTGAAGTGCCTTTTCCAAATCCCCTGTTAATGATCTGGTAATTATTGTGGTGACTTTTCAGTGGGGTGTGAAGTGCTTAGCTAGCTGGGGCCAGGAGAATCCCAAGGCTCCAGAAAGAGAGACAGAGCAAGGGAGAAAGGGCGGGGGGGAATCCCGAGTCTGGGGCTGCCCCAGTGTCACAGGGGTGGCCCTAGCTGGCCAGAGAAGGGGCCCTGCTTGAGGCTGGTGCGGCCACCAGAAGCTCCCATTGGCAGGTGAGACGATGTCTCTAAGTCCTGGGGCTCCAGTCTGACTATAGAATGTGGGGAAACTACACGAATGACCCCCAACTCCCCTCCAAGGATTGCAGCAAGCAAGGCCAAGAACCACGGCTGACTCCAGAAGCCACGGTCCTGCACGCAAACTCCCATCTTGTCCTCCATCCCCTCTCCTTTCCCTTCACGATCCACACCCATTTTAAGCAATCAGGACCAAGAGGGGGAGCCAGAGCTGTTGATACTTTTCTCTGGGTGCCTTCCGTTGTCCTACACAGCCACGGGGGCTAAATGAGGTCCAGCTGTGCAGGGCACCCTGACATCTAGAAGTCAGGTATGCCACCCATCTCCACACCTGTGCTCTCCAATATCCTGCTTCCACTTGGGTCTCTCACAGCCTGACCACCCCTCACAACCCAAGGAGCCTGCAAAACACGATGTGTCCTGACTGCCCCAAGTTCTCACAACATCCAAGCCAGCCCTCCATCCCCACCCCCCAAAAAGAAAACAAGCCTAAGGGAGAACTGGCACGCCAGCCCTAAACCCCCATTTGGCCAGAGTCTTAATGGGACAGAAGATATCCTCGGGTGCAGGCCCCTTGTTTTTCCAATGAGACACCCCAGGACTCAGGAAGGTGCCTGGTTGTGCTCACAATCATAGCCTCCTCAGGGAATATTGGGGTCTGGACTAGAACCAGGTCCCCTGAAGCTTCTCCACCACTGTGGCTTTTCCACCAGTGACCACCATTAGTCTGCAGTCTTTGTATCTACATGCGCTGGCTTGGACTCCCCCACCCCCAGGGACAGGGACAGCTAGCCCTTGGCCATCTCTGACATGCCCTTGACACAGTGGTATCTGATTACAGCGGCCAGTGTGTTGATGATCCTTGATCTGGCTTCTGGGGCCCCGGACCCCAACCCCTGTTAGCTCAGCCCCTATGCTCAATGTGGCTCTCAGTGCTGGTACCTCTTCTGGCCCCAAAACCCTGGGAGTTGCCCTGGTTCGTTGCTGGACGACATCTGTGCAAGCCACAGCCCCTCATCTGTAGTTAAGCAAACACAGCTGATGGGTGGTCTGGGATCCCCTTCTCTGCTTCTCTGGAGAAACTGGGAAGCCGATGGCCCGGGCATAAACATTTTTATGTAACTTTTTCTACCTCCAATAATGAGAATAATATACGACAAGTTGTTGAAAACATTTTTCACCAAAATTACTCTCAGGGAGAGTCTTTCATGTGTTCAGAAGAAATTCGGAAATGGCCCAAGCCAGTAGTTCTGAGTGTGATCCCAGACCAGTGGCATCAGCATCATCTAGAAATCACCTGCGACCTTGACCTCATGAGAGATGCGGATTGTCAGGTCCCACCCCCATCTTGCCGAATCAGAAATGCTAGGGTGGGTGCTTCCTGGAGATCTGGGTACAGTTGAGATCTGGGAAGCCCTTTGTGGTGGAGGTAGGGAAGCTCAAGGACATAATCCAGTGGCAAAAACCTGCCTTATAAAGCCAGGGCTCCCCTGCCTTATAAAGAGGGAGGGTCTGGTTACCTCCATGGCTCTAGTCAGGGGAGTCCCAGGATGAACTGGAGAGCGAGGGGAGGAGCTGGGAAAGAACTGGATTGCTCTTCATGACAGAAGGGAAGGGCTTTTGAGGTTCCCTGAGGACATCTAGAGGGGAGGAGAGTGAAGACAGTGGGCTTGGTGCTGAGTGGGGAAAAGGTGAGAGTGAGACCCCCATAACGGGGAGTAGTATCTTGAGGGACCGTCCAAAGAATCACAAGCTGTGGGCAATGCAGCCTCCCCTCAAACTGTACAAGGTGTTGGTAACAATTATATAGACAGCCACATGTGCTTGGGGGTTCCACACACCTTGGACACCATGAGAAGTGCTCTGTTCAGCCTGGTGGTCTCAACACCATGCTAAGCAGAGACTCTGTAAAAAGAATTGTCCTGGCCACACACTCTTTCACAGTGGCCAAGATTTCCGCATTTCCATAACCGTGCCCTTATTTGGGCGCAACTGATTGGTTTCCCATTTTTTGCTCTCACAGGCAACAAAACCAAACAGAGGGGCTGTGTCATGCTTGGCTAGGGTGGACAGGGCTGGGAAAAGAGGGCCAGCTCCAGGATAGTGCTGGGGTTTTCCATAGAGAGGTTCACAGCCCGCATCTCCAAAGTGCAAAGCATAGAGCAAATCAGGCACAATCAAGATGGCGACCCCATCCCGGGGGCCAGCCTGGGTGGTGATGACAGAGCACAGCCAGCTTTGGGGGGTCCACCCAACTTGAAGAAGGCAGTGACATGAGGGTTCTGATACCATGTGAGGGGACGGCAGGAGTCTGGCCAGCAGCCCAGGTACCAGGAATCATGATCCTATGGCCCCAGTGGCCTTACTTGGACCACGGGCTCCAAGTTCTTGCCTAAGCCCATGAACTTCTTCAGGTCTCAGGGCTGGAGTCAGTCCAGCCTGGGCTTCCAGCTCACACCCAGGTCTCATGGGGCCTGACCCAGATCCTAGGCAGAGCTGGAAGGCGCAAGGCTTAATTGCGTCAGCATGGAAGCCTGCCGAACGAGCCAACACTCAGCCCCTGCAATCAATCCTCCACCCTGTAAACAGAGTTAAAGTGCGATGCCAGCAATTATCAAGCCCATCATTTTCCTCTTCTTCACTAAGTAAATTAGAAAGGCTCTCTGCTCTCACTTTGCAACCGGCCCTCATTTTTAAAGTGTGACTGTTAAAGCATCGCAAAGGGCCATACTTCTAGAAAGAGGTCCCTCATCTGAGGCCCAGCTGGCCAAGAGGCTTGGCCGCCAGCCCTGGTTTTGCAGCCAATCCATTTGTGACATTCGGCAAGGCCAGCAGGCCAGCACCCCTCTCTGGGCCTCGGTTTCCCCATCTATGAAGAATTTGGACAAGGTGGCCTCCGAGATGCTTTCCAATCCTCATGTCCATGGGATTGCAGATTTGCTTGATTGCTAGGGATGGCTCCGAGCAGACAGAAGCTTGGCTTCTTTTCAATCCGGACCTGACCCTCTGTCTGTACTTCTCACACACAGTGATGAATCCCCGCAGGTTCACCAATTTTCATAATAGTGGAAGAGCAGAGGAAGAGCCCCTCTCCCGGGCTTTTTCTGGAAGCAAACCAGAAACATACTTACCCTGCACAGGCCCTGATCTGATTGTTCTACAACTGCGACTGCATGTCACCTGTGCAGTAGAATAATTATGAAGACCATTTCACAGACAAGAAAACTGAGACACGGCAATGTCAAGAGGGCATTCAATCCAGGTCTGTGAGCCTCCAAAGCCCATGTTCATAGCCACAGTTCTCTGAAGTAAAAAATCTGGACACATTAGCAGAAAAAGAACGGATACACCAAAAGGATAGGCCACCTTAACACGAAGGCAATGCCAGGCAAGACACCTGCATGACTGAGTGTACCCAGGTAAATGACAGATGTCCCCAAGCATGCATGAGCCGAAAGACCCAGGGGGAAGCGTGTGGTTAGAAGGCAAGAGAGTCTTTGATAAATGTGTTCCAATGTGCCTGGCTCTTTCAAAAATGGGTTCTTGCTTCCTCTGTCTCCTCTCTACTTCAGAAATGGAATGCCAATTATTTTATTTGAAGAGAGTGTCTGGTGGTGTTTAGAATCAGCATGAAGGAAATTTGTACGACGCTCATTAGTGGCTGATGGGGAACATCCAGTTGCCTTTGTTCTGATGACCCGGCTCAGTCCCCCAGGTCTTCCATACTGAAATCCTCAGAATTTACGATTCTAACCACTCAATGGCATTCTAATTTTTTTAGAAGGTGGCTAAGCGAACCACAAAATATCACTTGCTTTAAGGGTTGTCTTTTCCCACCTCCTACCAAAAATAAATTACTTTCATTACCAAAAAATGTTTTCTAAAGATAGTGTCAGTTAGGTTCATCTGACAGACGCTGCCCCTGGAAGGGTCCCCATCAGTGTGGTTTAGTCGATATCCCTGGTCTTCGGTCTTCTTTATCTTTCTCTTGAATACCTCTGAATCACTGATAAATACACTATTTAAAAACCCATCAGTGTCAAACCCAAAGGCTCCCAGGTGACCTCAGGAGCCCCAGGCTGGATGTCTGCCCAGCTAAGCAGTCCCTGCCGAATTCCGGTTTGTGGCACCCACTCATACCAGGCACTCTGGTGGCCCTGGAGGCTGAGTAATGGATTTGGAGAACCGAAATCCGGGACTCATCATTAAGGATGTACCAGGTTGGAGAAACATCTTCTAGCACTTTCAGTGTTGGTGGGATTTATGGGTTGGGACTGAATGCAGGCTAGATGCATTTGGAAGGCTGAAGAGATGCAGACGAGCATCTCTTTGCCAACGGCCCAGCCATCCTGCACCTGCTTCCTCATCAGTAAAACAGAGCAGAACCCACCAACTGTTGTTGGTAATGGTGGGGGGGGGGGGGGGCAGTGAGCCGGGCTGTGATTAAAAATGAGGGGTGCCTGGCTGGCTCAGTTGGAAGAGCATGTGACTCTCGATCTCGGGGTCGTGAGCTCAAGCCCCACGTCAGGTGTAGAGTTTACTTAAGGGGAAAAAAAAAAAGAATAGGAGGGTCAGAGGAAGTTTGAATCTTGTTCCACCACAGTGTAACTCTGTACAAGTGACTGAATCCCTCAGAGCCTCAGCTTACCTTGTCTGTAAAATGGCCACAGTAATCCCTTCCTCAGGGGACCATGGTGAGGATGAATTTCAAGTACTGGACACAGCGCCTGGCACACAGTATCTGTTAGGGGACAACTGTCCTCTGTGAAGATGCCACTGTCAGGCCAAGTCCAGAAGAGGTGCTCGCCCAGTAGGTAGTCCTTCCCCTGTCAAATCCTTTCACACACGTACCACCTGGGCACCATTGTCCTCCTGGGTCTCTTTTAGACAGTGCCATCTTTCCATAACAGCAGAGACTTCCTCCTTCCTCCATGAATTCTTCCCAGAAACCCAGAAACTCTGGACAGAAAAGAAATACCAGCAGTGGCCCTGCCCACCCTGCACCCAGGGGACCCACGAGCAAACAACGCATGCACCAGACAGAATTAAGTCCGACTATCGGCTTGAAGCTGCCAACAGCGGCCTTGTCCCAGGAGAGCCTGTGATTAATTGCCAAATGAATTGCGTGGGCTGTAATTGCCACCTGGGTTCTTCGGAGGCAGAGCTCTCTGCTGACCACAGTGGTCAGGAAGAAGAAATGTCCACGCCCTGGAGGTCTGGCAGAGGCACCCAAAAAGATCACGAAGGCTCACGGAAGCAGCAGGCACAGATTGTCAGGATCTCATCTGCAAACACGGGGGGCTTCAGCTGCTCCTGCGACGGGTCCTCGAGTGTCCCATCTGAGGAATGGGATTTCTCAGGGACACAGGCATGAATAGCATTTTTCCCCCATTCCCTGGTGCTCCCCGATCCTGGCCCCCCGCCACACAGCGACCTTCCCCAATGACTCTGACGTGGCTGAGCCACTTGTTTCCAAGCCTTTCTCTTCTCTGTCCTATTTTTACAATTCTTTTGTGGTTCTTGCTTATTTCTCAGTCTACAATGTGTGGGAATAATATCTTAATTCCACCCACATAATAGGAGAGGACTCACGAGTTACTGTACCTGCAGCACTCTGAGGCCATCAGATGAAAGGAATTCAAATAACCCAAAGAGATCTTTTTGTCAAGTCTTACTTCATAGGCAGCATGCGCAAAAATTAGCTGAAGCCGGAGAGGGCCATCAGAAACGAAAAGAATGAAATTACATGCATCGTTGCTGATTATTTTCTTTGAAGTCCTTGATGCTTGTTTTCTACCAATACAGTGCATGTAGAAAAACTCACTCTCTGTATTTTAGGAACAAAACAAAGATGTCTTCTATTTGTTTTAGAAAAATTACAGGATTGAGGGAAAGGGAAGGAGCCTCATTTGCCTTTCTCCCTTAGAAGCCTTCCTTCCATAGAAGGAAGATCTAGGCTCATCTAAAATGTTGCTAGTAATTCAGGTTTTGCTGACAGGTGCCCCCCCGGGGGCTCGTGCCCAGGAGCAGGACTCGTGAGATGGGTTCAGCCTTCCACGCCTGACTCGGCCCAGCCAGATGGTTCCCCAGCGGGGCCTCAGCCCCACACAGGGGCAGGTGAGCAGGCTGGTAGGGACACAGCAGTCCCATTGCTGGGGCATCGCTGTGGCTCTGTCCATCTCAACTCCGTAAACCCCACCCACAGCCTGCTGGCCAGACCCACAGTCTTTTGAATTCACTCATTCACCAACTATTACTGATCATCTACTATGTGCCCCATACCGTTCCATGGAATAAAGCAGATAAAGCCCTGCTTTGGGGAGATAGGCATCCCAATAAAGAGACATTAAACAAAGAAGAAAGATGGACAGCAGGTCAGCTGAATGTGAGTACCAGGAAGATGTGCAGAACAGTGCATGGGAAGATAGTGACGGGGACAGAGGGAATGGGTGCTGTTTTACACTAGTGGTCAGAGAGGGCCTCCCTGGGGAGCTGCCTTTACAGCAGAGAGCTGAGGGGGACACAGGAGCAAGCAAAGGAAATGTCAGAAAGAACAGTGTTCAGGGCAGAGGAAACAGCAAAGGCCTTGAGTTTGGCTCAAAAGCGGAGTTTGCTCTGCGTGTTCCAAGAACAGCAAAGAAGTCAGTGTGCCTGGAACAGAGCCGGCGAGGGGAAAGGAAAGTGATAGGAGATGGACCAAAGGGCGGGTGGGGGGAACCACACAAAACACACATGGGGCAGGTCTCTGCCTGTAGCTCAGGCAACACTCTTAACTGGCTGGCTTGCTCAGTCAGCAACAGGGTGTTGCACACCCCACGCCCCTGGCTAGCCCTCCCAACCCCTGCTGGAGGCTGAAGGGAAGAGTTCAAAACGGCAACGGTTGCAAAAGGGGGTGAGACTTTAATATAATTATCTTTTTTTCCCCCAGAATAGTTGCACATTTTAAAGAATATGCAAAATGGAAAAAGGGATGATACAGATACAGAAAAGGAAAGAGGACAGGTAGCTGGGAGTATCATTGTTTCCTCACTGTTTTCCAACCTTCATATAATGTGATTATAAAGTAATATACTGAATATGTTTGTAACATATATGTTTTTAATGTTTTTATTTATTTTTTAAAGATTTTATTTATTTATTTGACAGAGAGATCACAAGTAGGCAGAGAGGCATGGGGAAGCAGGCTCCCCGCTGAGCAGAGAGCCCGATGTGGGGCTCTCGATCCCAGGACCCTGAGATCATGACCTGAGCCGAAGGCAGAGGCTTAACCCACTGAGCCACCCAGGCACCCCTTAATGTTTTTAGATATGTAATTCTTTTATGATTCTATGAAGGTAATAAAACATACAGAAGAAATTTTCCCTTATTTTAATGTTGCAAACCCATATTGTTGTTTATATGTTACAAACCTATATTATTACAAATGGTACAAACCCATATTATCTCTTATAAAAATACTATACAGCTGATGGTGAATTATGTGTGTAAGTCCAACAACCAAACTTCAAGGTCCTGTGTTGTTTATCCTGAAGGATCACAGCAGGATTTTGTCAGCTGAACTGAAAGACCGGGGGAAGGAGATCATTGCGTGTAAGACGGCATTTCAGACTCAGCTTCCAAAACAATTTTCACCCCTTAGATAACAAATATTCAAAGATGCAACCTTCAGAGAAATCGAGAACAAATCAACTTGAGAGAATTTCAAATATGGAAAAGCGAGCAGCACACAGTAAAAGCCACGAATACAAGCACAGAATATCAGCCATATTGTATATATAATATAACATGTTCATATATGTTTATAAAACATGCATTTTTTTAAGGATTTTATTTATTTGAGAAAGAGAGAGAGGCGGGGTAGAGCAGAACAGAGGGACTGGGAGACGCATTGAGTGTGGAGCCTGACTCGGGGCTTGATCTGAAAACCCCGAGATCATGACCTGAGCTGAAATCAAGAGTCAGACACAACAGACGGAGCCACCTAGGTGCCTCAAAATATGCATCTTTATAAAGAAGCTCAACTGAAATTTTTCTCAAGATAAAACAGGTTTGCACGATATACTCTCTTACCTTCTGTCAAAGGAGAAGCCCAGCCTCCCTAAGGTGAGACGTCACCAGTTCTGAGCCCCTACTCTGTGCCAGGTACTTTTCTTGTTGCTGGTAACCCAGCAGCAAACAGGCCAGAAAGTAACAGTTCTTATCTTTTCTTCCCAAATTCCAATTGTCCAAAAAGACAGCAGATCAGGGCGCCTGGCTGGTTCAGTGGGTTAAGCCTCTGCCTTCGGCTCAGGTCATGATCTCAGGGTCCTGGGATCAAGTCCGGCATCGGGCTCTCTGCTCTGCAGGGAGCCTGCTTCCTCCTCTCTCTCCGCCCGCCTCTCTGCCTACTTGTGATCTCTGTCTGTCAAATAAATAAATAAAAGAAACATATTTTTTTAAAAAAAGACAGCAGATCAATCTAGAAAACACACGCTTAATTGTCCCTCTGCATGAGGATGAGGTCTCAGAGTCTGGGGCATGTGTTGGAAAAGTGGGCAGAGGGCAGGTTGCCAGGACACGGGGCTATGGTGGTACAATTCGGCAGCAAACGACTTGACCTGACCGTCCCCCTATAGACCTTTGTCTACTGCCTTTCTTGCTGCCTTCGCTACCGGCCAGACAAAGCCAGGAAGCCCCCACCCGTGGCTGAAACCCTAGAAAGTGTCACCCACTGCTGTACACAGTGGCCAGGCTTAGAATGTCCCCCCCACCTTCAAGACTGGGCCTCGCTCAGCCCTCAGATGCCCTGATGTTCTTGGGCTGACCACTAGCCACACTGCTCAGTCCCCCTACTTGGCGGTTGACAGATTTTGCTCCCGACATGCAAGGCTTGGAGGAAGAGTCATGTATAATAAAAGCATGAAAAGACACACTGTTCTTTCTGGGCGCACCACTTCCCAGCAGAAAAGGAATAAACAAAAGGGGAGTCCTATCCCCTCAGGGAGATTAACCATTTCTATAGAAACCAAGGACCGTTCCAGACACCCACATCAGGCAGGACCGGTAGTAAGAACATCATAGCAGCCACCATGTGAGCACGTCTGTGGACAGACAGACAGACACTGGGTGAGGCATATTTATCTTAGTATCCCTCCTAGACAGGTACCACTGACCCCCACTGTTCAGATGGAGAAACCAAGGCCAGATCAGAATAATGACTCGCCCAGTTGGAAAGGGGCCAGGTAGGTGCGGATATTTTGAGGCTGTTTTTAGGTCTTTCTCCTCCTGGTTTTTACTCATTGTTAGAAATAATGGACAAAGCTTCCAGAAGCATAACCAGCCACAATGCCTAGCAATGGAGTTCTGTTCAGGAAACTTACCTCTGTCAGGGCCATTTTGTTGGCTGCTTCTGCGTGTCCCTCCACCCCTTCCGTCTCAGACTCAGGAATCGCTGGTGTTCACGGAGCACAATGGCTTCAAACCACAGGAGCGTTCCCTTAGAGGGCATCAGTGATCCCCCGCACCCCCACCCCGAGAGTAAGAGGCCACATTCATTACTAGGAAAGTGTTTTTTAAAATATAAATCTGATCGTGGCTCCTTGTTCTTGACTGATACCCCCAACCTGCTGTCCTAACGGGAATTGTCCCTTGACGTGGATTCTACAGACAAACGCTCCACTGCCTGCCAACCAAGGCTGTGCTCCGGAGAAGCGGTTTCCTGGGAGTGAAACTCCTCATCGGCATCCCTGGAGCCGCACCACTGCTGGGCTCACACTCCCACCAGCCCATCTGCAGCCCAAACTCCGTAGAGTTCTTGGCATTTTCCTCAGGGTGCCGCTTCTGGGTCTATTGTGTCCGAGGCGTATTAAAAAACAAACTACAGATTGGAGATTTGAGATTTCTACCGTGGAAAGGTAGAAAGCCTAGGGGCCCGGAGTCCTGGTTCTGGGTTGGAGGGTGGCCTTGGGGTGCCCGCTTCTCGGCCTCAGTTTCCCCTTCTGTAAAACGAGAGGGGTCGCGGTGGGCACTAAGGCGAGACCTCGCAGGCTCACCCCTCCCGCGCGACAACGGGATGGTCTCCCGCGCAGGACGCAGTTCTCGCCCGGTGCCGCCTCCCCACCACCCCCGCCCCGGAGTCGAACGCGTGGGCCGGTTCCCCCGGCCGGGCCACCTCTCCCTCCCCCGCCCCGCGGCTCCCGCTACCCACTGCTCCGCCCCCGGCCCGGCCTCCCGCCCGCCGCAGGGTCCCAGCCTGGCTCCCCGCGCGCGTCCCGCCCCGCCGGGCGCGTGGAACCCCGCCCTCCCTCGAGTCTCGCAGCCGGGCTGGCGGAGGGCGGGGCGGGGCGGGGCGCGCGGGGGGCGGAGCCGAGTCGGGGAATCCTGCTCCGGGCGAGCGCCGGGCCCTGCAGAGCAGCCCGGCCGTCCGAGGGCCCCCGCGGCGGGGGCGGCGGGGAACCCCAGACGCAGCCGGGCCGGGAGGGATCCCCGTGCCGAGCGAGCCGCCGCCGTCGCCGCTGCCGCCTCCGCGTCGCCCCCGCGGGCTGCCAGGTGCCGGGCGCGCCCCCACTCCGCCCGGCTGCCGGCTCCCGCGGTCCCGTCGTCCGCTCGCCGGCCCGTCGCCCGTGCGCCATGCAGCCGCCGCCCGCCCCGCGCGCGTAGGCGCCCGCCGCAGGCCATGCTGCTCCCGCTCGCCGCGCTGCTGGCCGCCGCCTGCCCGCTGCCGCCCGCCCGCGGCGGGGCCGCGGACGCGCCGGGCCTCGGTGGGGCGCCCCCCAACGCCTCCGTGAACGCGTCGTCCGCGGGCGAGCCCGCCGCCCCGCGGCTGCTGGCCTCGGCGGCTCCCGGGCCCCCCGAGCGCCCGGGCCCGGAGGAGGCGGCGGCGCCGTGCAACATCAGCGTGCAGCGGCAGATGCTGAGCTCGCTGCTCGTGCGCTGGGGCCGCCCGCGGGGCTTCCAGTGCGACCTGCTGCTCTTCTCCACCAACGCGCACGGCCGCGCCTTCTTCGCAGCCGCCTTCCACCGCGTCGGGCCGCCGCTGCTCATCGAGCACCTGGGGCTGGCGGCGGGCGGCGCGCAGCAGGACCTGCGCCTCTGCGTGGGCTGCGGCTGGGTGCGCGGCCGCCGCCCGGGCCGCCTCCGGCCCGCCGCCGCCGCCTCCGGGGCGCCCACCGCGCTGCCCGCCTACCCCGCGGCCGAGCCCCCCGGGCCGCTGTGGCTGCAGGGCGAGCCGCTGCACTTCTGCTGCCTGGACTTCAGCCTGGAGGAGCTGCAGGGTGAGCCGGGCTGGCGGCTGAACCGCAAGCCCATCGAGTCCACGCTGGTCGCCTGCTTCATGACCCTGGTCATCGTCGTGTGGAGCGTGGCCGCCCTCATCTGGCCGGTGCCCATCATCGCCGGCTTCCTGCCCAACGGCATGGAGCAGCGTCGGACCACCGCCAGCGCCGCCGCCGCCGCCCCCGCCGCCGTGCCCGCGGGGACCACCGCCGCCGCTGCCGCCGCCGCCGCCGCCGCCGCCGCCGCCGCCGCGGCCGTCACCTCGGGGGCGGCGGCCAAGTGACCCGCCCCGCTCCTCCCCGCGTCAGCCCTGTGGCCGCGCTCTCGGGTGCCTTTCCCGCCGGGAGACTCGGCCCGTGTGCTTCGTGCTGTAGTGACCGTTAGTTCTCCTTCCCGGGAGGGGGCCGCCGGAGGGGCCCCAGCGGCTTGGCCCAGTGACCTGCGTGCCGCGCGTCGTTCCGAAAGGCAGGTGCCAGCCCTTGCGCCGAAGGGTGGGATCCGCAGCTAGGAGAACAGACAGGGGGGAGACGGGGCCCTTTCCCCTCTATTGTATCCCCCTGCCCCTCTCCCTCCCCGCACCCACGTGCCCTATATTCATGGCAGAAAATGACCAAATCCTGTGTATTTGTTTTATATATTTAATACCTGTTTTAAATGAAAGTTTTAGTAAAAAAAAAAAAAATCAAATTGCTATTGCTGTAGGAAGAAAAGCTCTTTGTATCCAAACATAGTATTTGAAGTTTGTTGTTTTTAATTTATTTAAGGGGGGGGAGGCATGGGAAGGATTTCACACCCACATATTGTTACCGCTAAAAATGAACTTTATGAACCTTTTCCAAGTCGATCTATCCAGTGACGTGGCCTGGTGGGCGTTTCTTGTACTTCTGTGGTTTTTTGGCTTTTAATACAGACATTTTCCTCCAGAAATGCGTATGTAGCTTTTTCTTTATTTGATTTAGGAAAAGGAATCCAAGAATTACAAGTTGTTGCCCTGAAACCTGAAGGAGGGATGCTCCAGAGTGAGAGGGGCTGATGCTATCTGTCTTCCCTCCCCTATGTAGGCGAGGCAGGAGATGGAAACTCTGTTACTTGCCCTAATGGTAATTGTTTTAGCTCTCACCAGGCTGCCCTCCAGTAACCACCCATCCCCACCCCCAGCCTCACTGACATTTGTCACGGTGGCATACAAGGTTTTATGTCATTTTCCTTTTGGTCCCCTGCCTCACAGTCTGTGAAACACCCAGTAAAATGCAAAAATGGTAAAGTCAGTAATATCCCTTGAGCAAGGTATCTTTCAAGGAAACGACACATTTTAAAAAGCATGTAGATTTCCATTTCATATGTGTTAAGTGTTAGCATAGGAGCACATTTCAAAAGCTAGTTTTAAAACCTGTGATATTATTTTGGCATTAATAAGATTTTTTTTCTTTAAGGTCAATTCTTGATTGACCTTGGTCAATCAACTCTAGTTCCCGATCACAAGACTTTCCTCACTCCCGGTTTCCACGGTGTAATATCTGCTGGGTAGTACTTTCAGATTTTTCCTGGTTTTCAGAAGAAGGATAAACGAGTAGTCCTTAAATTGACTCCATATAAAAACCATTTTAAAGACCTCTTTAAAAGATTTTAAAACTACTTTCCCTTGTTCCATTTCCTCCCCATTTTCGAGTGAATACTTGATATTGTCCCAGAGCTGTGGTTCTCAGAGTAGGGTCTCTGGGCCAGCAGCACCAGGGAACTGGTTAGAGATGCAAAACTGAGACCCCATCCAGGACTAACTGAATCAGAAACTCTGGGTGGGGCCCACACATCCGTTTTAGCCAGCGTACTCTAAGGGACCCTGATGCATGTCAAGTTTGAGAACTGTGGGCTAGCGGAAGGGAACCTCCAAAATATGTAGCCTCCTTTTATCTTGGGTTGTCTCTATGATATCAAAGATATGAGACCCCACTCCACAGGAACTGAAGAAGAGGTTGGGTCATTGCCCTGCAGCTTCAACTACCCATCTGCCTCTTTGGAACCCGGGGCTTTCTCTAGCCAAGGCCAGCCATGAGAGAGGAGGCGGGGGGGTGATGGCCTCCTCCTCCTCCCAGTCCAGACATTGAAGTTCAATGTGATGCAAACCTACTAGCCTCGCAAGTCCCTATAAATCTTGTGCTCCAAAGCAAGGTGGTCAATGAGCTGCACTCTTTTCCAGCCCTGTGTTATCTAGCGGGGGATACACCAATAACTGCTAACCTTGGTCAATTTTCATATAATCACAGTATTTGTAATTCTGGAAAGCACATTAAGTATTCCCTTTTTTTTTTAAGATTTTATTTATTTATTTGACAGACAGAGATCACAAGTAGGCAGAGAGGCTGGCAGAGAGAGAGGGGGAAGCAGGCTCCCTACTGAGCAGAGAGCCCAATGCAGGGCTCGATCCCAGGACCCTGAGATCATGACCTGAGCCAAAGGCAGAGGCTTAACCCACTGAGCCATACAGGAGCCCCCACATTAAGTATTCCTGGTAACACACACACACACACACACACACTCACTCTCCCTGCTTTTTCCCAAAATAGAAACCGAGGGCCAAAAAGGTTTCCGCCTTTTGTCTATAATCACACAACTACATGATTGTGGAGGCAGAGCTGAGACCAAGTCTTGTTCTTCTTCTGCCTTTCAACTGGTTCTTTTTCATCACCAAAAACTTCCTTTCCCAGAATTGGGAGCTAGTCACTCAAGGTCTGCCCCCTCACCCCAGCACTGTCTGATTCCGTGCAGTCATACGCCCAAAGAAGCCAGAGAGCTTTCATTTGAAATGAGACACTCAGACACTTCATAGAAAAGGACATCTATTTGCACGTGTGTTAACATATGTACACACTATACATATATACATGCATACGTACATAGCATGGGCCCCAATGAATACTTTTTTAGGGTGGGCTTGGAATATCAATTTCTATTGCAGCAACAATAGACCTTCCTAAAGGGACATTTTCCAAACCGCTCATGGAGCCGACCTGTATGTGTATACACACATATATATATATTCTGCATATATAAAACCAATGGACTGGTTGATTCTTTTTTATGCTGACTTTGGCAGCTCTCTGAGATCCAGAACTCCAAGCAGGAAGCTACAAAGTCAGGATGGAGCCCGTGTCCTTTTTGTCCCTGTTTAGTTGGAATTGCCCACAGGGCAGAGTCAGTGGGGGGGCGGGGGCCTCCAAGTGCAGTGGTGGGGTCTGCGCTCTGTGGCGACTTTGACTTGCATCATCTCAGTGGTAAAACGCATCCAAGCATGCGTTTTACTAAAGGCCAGTCAGTATGTGTGCGTGAGTACCAAATCTCCAGATTCCAGCCCATTCTTCAAGCCTCCTGAGGGCTGCTTTGAGCGCTAGTGACCTAGCCAAGTCCCCAGGATAAATCATCATTCCCAGTTATTATTTGTTCTCCTGAGCAAGAGTTTACCCCTGAGGATGTATACCCACCCTCCAAAATCAAGCCACTGCTGTAGCCTGCCCTACCAAGTTCTCTGCATTCATCATGCGAGCCACTCCTGGGCTCTATCTGAACACCCTGGTCTCCCCTAGGGCCTGCCGATGCTGAAGAGAGCCACACCCCCTTCCTGGGGCACTGAGTCCCTTAACCAATCAACCAATATAAACACCTGGCCTCTAGGGAGACCTCCCAACTCCTTGCAGCATTGGCTGAGGCTTCCACTGAGACCCAAGAGAGGCTTGGCTTCTGGCTCTGCCCACTCCCGCCTCTTCCCACCCCTTCCCTCCCGCAGGCTTACTCCAAGAGCACTCCCTAACCAACCTCCTGCACACCGATCTCTAGCTCACAGCCAGCATCTTCAGGAACCCAACCCAGTGATGGGCAATTTACCTAATGAGATGCAGAACTGTCCCAGCCACCTGGTCATTGGGAACAAGAAACACCCCAGGAGCAGGTCTCATAAGTGATTTCCATTTGAATTCTTTTTTTTTTTTTAAAGATTTTGTTTATTTATTTGACAGACAGAGATCACAAGCAGGCAGAGAGGCAGGCAGAGAGAGAGGAGAAAGCAGGCTCCCCTTGGAGCAGAGATCCCGATGTGGGGCTCGATCCCAGGACCCTGAGATCATGACCAGAGCCGAAGGCAGAGGCTTAACCCACTGAGCCACCCAGGCGCCCCTCCATTTGAATTATTTTACCCAGATCCCACGTTTCTACTTTTTCTCTTCCATTTGGGTAGCTCTGTAATTTCCACAATCAGTGGTAATAAGGGCATTATCCCCTAATGCCAATGCTTGTTTAATCATCAGGCCTCAGGGATGCCTGGGTGGCTCAGTCAGTTAAGCATCTGCCTTCGGCTCAGGTCATGATCCTGGGGTCCTGGGATCGAGTCCGGGTTGGGCTCCCTGCTCAGTGGGGAGCCTGCTTCTCCTTCTGCCTGCTGCACCCCCTGCTTGTGCTCTCTCTCTGTGTCAAATAAAATCTTAAAAAAAAAAATCATCATGCCTCCTAGATACACATGTCAAAAGAAAGTCTGTTCCTGTTCCTTCTCAAATGATGGTATCAGCCAGCATCCGCTGGGTGACACTGCTGACCTTTACCATCCTGATAGCTCATCAGCTTAACACGAGAAAAACATATTCCTTCCTATGCCACACGGTCAAAGTCAGCAGCGGTTCTGCTCTTTGGAATCACTCAGGGATCCAGGCTGAGCGTGACTTTGATCTGACAGTATGGCCGCATCACCCAGTTAGGAGGAAGGAAACTCAAGGCGATTCAAGGCTCCAGCCAAGAAGTCACATTCTGTCCATTCGTTGATTGGAAGGAGTCATATGGCCCCACCCAATGACAGAGGAGCCGAGGAAGTCACGCTTCCAGTCCCCAGAGGAGAGCAGAACTTGGTAGCAGGAGCAGCATTGACACCCAATACCACTGGGACCGACAGGGCACCCAGAATCCCAGGACTTGCTGAGCAGACAAAGAGTTCACCCCAGGAATGCCATCCCGAGACTCTCCTCCTGTGGTCCCCATATCACCTGCCCACACTGGCAGCTAGACTGCCCCTCAGAATTTCGTAAGTGAAGGAGATTTATCAGCCTGATAGTGGTTCCACTTTGGGCAAAGTGGGTCCCCAAAGAATTCAATCTGAAAGATTCGGACAAAAAGGCACTCTGGATCCTGTGATGTAGGAGTCATCTAGGGAGCAAGGGCGTGGGGTGGAGTTAGAATGAAAATGGGGAGAAAGGAACGGAGAGGTCAGAGCAGACACCACCTCTCTCCTGACCTAGCCCCTCTCCCACTGCCCAGACATGACTAATTCACTGACATTCGGGGCAAGAAGGAGGCTGGGCTTCACTGTGCCATTTTTCTCCTTTCACTGGGGAGAAATCATACATTTCCCAAATAGGTAGAAGAGCTTTAGAGTTACAGGGACTGGGAACATTAAGAGCAAATACAGATATTCGGTACGTGGCTGAGCCTTTCCCTAGGAACAGTGGGAGGGAATGTCTCCAAGGAGAGGACAGAAGGGCAGAGACCAGCGCCCCAGACCCATCGGGTTGCTGTGGGGTGGCCACTGTGGCCCACACCTCACACTTCGTTATGGGTGCTCGGAGAGCTGTCCCCTGCCTGGTCTCTTGCTGGTGGCCCTTCTGTTACCCCTACTTCCATCACAGGGCAATCCTCTAGAGACAGTGCCTTGGCCTTTCCTGGCTCTACTGTGCCTGACCTCCTGGGTGGTAGCATGGGAGGACCACTCAGGGAGCATAAATGAAATAGAACACAGATTTCTTACTGCAGTCGCTGTGTGCAGGCACTGACCAGGCATTGCCTTCTCTCCCTGGCTCTTCCCTGCTCAGACTTCGGTTTTAGGGCAAATCGCTCCACAAAGTCTGCTCATACTTAGCCTCCACAGACCCCGGGGTCCCCTAGATCTTCCTTGCCAGGTCTCGGCCTCTGGGACTTCTTGTTCTCTTACTCCCTGTCTTTCCTGAGCCCTGCCCTGAGGGCAAGAGTCCTACTGGTCTCTAGCTCTCAGAAATTTTCAAGAAGCCATTCTTCTGTGCTACCCCTTCCCATCAGCTGGAAGTAACTTCTTCCACTCCCACCTGGCAAGCCCGTCCCTGCTCAGCTCCTGCGGTTTGCTCCAAAGCCAAGTGCTCTCCTAACAGCAGACTCCTTACGGTCCACAGCCTCCTCCTTTAACTGCCTCCTGGGAAGCCCCTTCTTCTCCCACCCCTCTCTTGCAGGTATCAGGCCAGCCTTGGTATCCTCCATGGCAGCACTGACATCCGGTGATTTCTGCCACACCCAGGACAGGACGGGTCGAAGCATGTTTCAAGGAGGGTAAGGATTCCCTGTGGTCCCATAAGGACTGGTGGCATGCCTGCTGCACACCCAGGACAATTAAATCTGTCTCCCTGCCATGCCCTTAGCATTTTCTTGATGTTCCCACTGTCCGAACTATCTCCTAGAGTCCTGGGGTGAGCTTTTGGTGTGCCAAGGACCTGGGATTTTCTGCACTTTCATAGGAACAGTGGAGAAAATCAAAATAATTTGCATCTTGATAACCCCTAAGGCCCCATTTGGACTCTGCATACAGATCGTCTCCCACTAAGCTTTTCTGGCACTCTAGGAAAAACCTACCTCCATATAGGGTGCCCTCCAAGACCCGCTTTCTGGCTCTGTGACCAGTGTTCTCGCTGGGCCCTTGGGCAGTTCCGTCAGACTTGCTGAGGTCTGCCAGGCATGGGGTGGAGGGGCAGCAAGATTGCCGACCCCTTAGCTCTCCACCCCCTCCAGGTCTGGCCCCTCACTGCAGGTTTGAAACCCATATGGAACTTTAAGAGCCCCTATTCCATGACCGTGCGGCAGCTTCTCCAAGTTCTTGCTGTTTCCCTGCCGTGGGAACACAGTGGTTCTCTGCCCGAGGATCCGATAGTGAATTCCAGCCTACCTCTTGGGTTTCCTTCCTTGTACACTAGCCATTACGGACTTAAGTCACGACACATGCTATGTCATGACCTAGAATAGTGATTTTATCATTAGAGTACCTTTGAATCTTATTTCAGAATATTTGATGATCATAGGTGTGCTCTGGTTCAGGTTAAATTCTGTGGCTCTTCTAGTAAGAAAGATGCTGATGTTCTGACCATGGGCTTTAAGTATACATTATACGGCATCTACGTCATCTCTCGTGTTCCTAGAAAACTGGGCAGCTGCTGGAGGAGAAGGACACGGGCAACAATAATTCTGTTATTTGTAATGGTTATTTGGGACTGGCAGAGTGAGTGGTCCGGAGCCATAGCCGGAGGCAGGTGAAGGATGGAGAGTAGGAGGACATCCTGGGGACCAACCCAGGGATGGCCACTGGCTGGGGACAACCCCTGGGAGCAGGTTCTGTTGGCTTCCCTCCCACAAGAGCTACCCCAGAGAGGAAGGCTCTGTCAACTGTTTTCTGCCCTTGAATAGTTCTCCCCTTCAGCCCTGGAAGGCTCGAATCACCAAGTTCCAAAAGGCGTCTCACCCACCCTGAGAGGCACAGCCCAAGGCGCCCCCTCCTAGCTGTCACCACCTCCCAAAGAGGGCTTTTGTGTTGGTTAACACGTCTCAGAAAGGACACTTTTCAGGGTGCCTGGGTGGCTCAGATGGTTAAGCGTCTGCCTTGGGCTCAGGTCATGATCCAGGGTCCTGGGATCAAGCCCCACATCGGGCTCCCTGCTCAGCGGAAAGCCTGCTTCTCCCTCTCCCACTTTCCCTCCTTGTGTTCTCCCTGTGTGTGTGTGTGTCTATCTCTGTCATATATATAAATAAAAATTTTTTAAAAAGAAAGGACACTTTTCTACAAAGAATCATCTTTGCACCCTTGGTTGAACACAGATCACGTATAGCCCTGGTAGAAGGATCAGAAACGTTGATAAATAAAAAAGAAAGGAAAGAGAGTTCATCTCCAAACTGCCCCAAAATATGTCCTGCAAGCATTTTGGTGCAAATACTTCCAGTCTATGTTTACACTAATTATTTATATTATATTAAAAACTGAAATTATGCTGTACTTAACTGTTTTTTGAAAACTTTTCTTTATTATACCAGTGCTACACCATAGAGAAATGAAAGAATATGCTTCTTCTCTTTTTTTAAATTTTATTTATTTGACAGAGAGAGAGAGATCACAAGTAGGCAGAGCAGCAGGCAGAGGGGAAAGGGGGAAGCAGGCTCCCTGCTGAGCAGAGAGCCCAATGCGGGGCTGGATGCAGGGCTTGATGCGGGACCTGATTCGGGGCTCGATCCCAGGACCCTGAGATCATGACCTGAGCCGAAGACAGAGGTTCAATCCTCTACTTAAAGAGGTGCAGGATCCAGGCGCCCCAGGAGAATATCCTTCTTGAGATAAGGATCAGTCTCAGCCACAAAGCGAGCACCCACAAGGGACCATGGCTCATATTTATCGACAGGTGGCCAAATGCTTGTACTCTATTTTAACCCCAGAGTGCCTGCTTCTCAGCACTCTGCTTTCCCCACTCAGGGGCTCCTGGGTGGTCCCCCACCTCCGCAGAAGGTCATGGAGGGCTTCTTAGGGCAGGTGGTATATAAAGGCTGATTCCTAATATGTAGGGCAGAAATCAGCTGTAAAGGATATTGAAATCTATCCAAGGGCCAAAGGGCTGATGGAGACAGAGAATGTGTGTGTAGGGGAGCGAGGTCTTCTCTCTTTCTCATCCCAAGTTTGTCATCTCCAGACACACATCAAAGCCAGACCAATCTCCCCCCCCCCCACCAGCCATGCGTCCACTCTGTGTCTGAGGATCCAGATGAGGCTGATAAGGAACACAAGGTTTGAGGATGAACGACGTGATTCATCTCCCCAGGTCATCACCACAGAGCCGCCATGTATTGTCTGGGTTTATGCGATGTCTTCGGTGCGAAAATGAATTCCGAGATTCAATAAGCAGGAAGGATATTACTGCTGTAGAATGCTGCCCCCAAATGATGGCATTGTTCCACGTGGCCCAGTCAGGCCACACACAGATGCCCCGCTGCAGGGGCAGGGGCAGAAGACAGAAGACCCAGAGAAAGGAGCGAGATCCGGCCAGAGGCAGGCAAATCAGCCAAGGACTGGAACCACCCGTGGGTCAAAATGTATTCAGCACCACTCATGATAACTGGACCATGTTAAGGTCTTCTGCAATGGATCTTGTCCAGGACTGGGCTCCCTAGAAGCTGATCCTGAGGTGGAGAGACTAACGCCCGGGGGGGTTTATTGTGGGGTGATCTCCGGAGGAGAGGAGTGAGGGAAGCAGGACCGGGCAGAGGAAGGAGCCAAGTGAGGACATGCTCTCAGCTGGGATCAGCTGCAGCCTGATGGCCTGGGAGCTCTGGGACAGGAATTGTGCCCCCGTGGTGCCCCACCTTAGGGCACCGTCCTGGTCTTCCGTATTCCCGCTTCCCACAATCACAGGCCAAGGTCTGGGTGCAGGGGCTACACAGCCTTCCTGGCCTCCCCCACTTAGGGGGGCCCAGTTCCCCAGAGAAGGAGACCCCAAGAGATGTTAGCAGTGCACCCTCCCAACAGCTAGGGGATAGATGCACAGACACGTCAGGGGAATCTGGGCGGAACCCCCACAGGATTCACTACACACCCCTTGCCTCTATGTCCCCCTAGCAATGGCGGGGAGTGAAGCTCAGATGCTCTTGCTGAACCCCAAATTCCCTGTCCCACTTGTGTGCTGACCTCCCTGCCTTTGCCAGTCTCAGGTGAGGTCTGGCCAGTTGGCCTTGCCTCCGGGAGTCCTGCCAACTTGTGCCAAGGGAGAGCGGGCTCTGTCACGTCTGACGTGCCTGCCTCTGCCTCTGCGATCGAGTCCTGACTCCCCAGCACCCGCGTTATAAGGGGCGTCCCACAGATTTAGTACCAGTATTCATTCGCCTTAGTGTTAGGTACAGGGTGGCTATCGATTGAGAAGTCGAATTTGGGAGCGCCACCCACACTCTGCTGGGAGAGAAGAGACCGCGCCCCCTAGAGATCGCTGCGGGTAATTCTGTCTCCCTACAGAGTCCTGATGGGGTCTGGGCAACGCGCCTATGTTACCCCGCAGGGGTGGGCAACCCTTTTCTGGAAAGGTCCAAGCAGTAACTATTTCCAGTTTTGTGGGCCGTACAGACTTTCCCTGCTCAGCTCTGCCGCTGTCTCTCGAAAGCAGCCATAAATCCCATGTAAACGGATGAGTGTGTCTCCGTTCTAGGAAACCTGTACTGAGGGGCACGGAAATTTTAATCTCATATAAATTTCATGTCCCCAATTCTTTTTCTTTTTCTTTTTTTTCACCCATTCCAAATGCCGACAGGTTATACAAAAACAAGCCCACGGGTCCTTTGCTGTAGTGGGTGGACCCACACTCTGCACCATTTCCAAGGTTCAGACGATGGGGGAGTCCCCTCATCAGACAAAGGGCTAGAAGCGGTGTGGAAAATAGTATTTGCATTCTCCATTTGATAAGCAATAAAGGCCATGGGAAAGCATCTGATCCTTCCCTAACACATTAATCCCCTGCATGTGAAGATACAGAGAAGCGGAGTTTCCCTGAGCTGATAGATCCTACAATAGAATCTTTTTTTTTTTTTTAGGTCTTATTTTTAAGTAATCTCTGCATACTATGTAGGGCTCGTACCTACAACCCCAAGATCAAGAGTCGCATGTTCCACTGACCGAGCCAGCCAAGTGTGCTGATCCTACGTTTTAAGTTTGGTGAGGCTTTATGCAGCATGTTTGGAAGCTACATGCCCCTTTCTGTCTGTCTAGCTGGTAGATTACACCAGGGAACATAGCAGATTGAGCCACACTAAAGGCGGGACTATCTCCCAGTCAGATGTGCTTGACCCTGAGCGTCAGACTAGAGCCTGCTTGCTGGGTGAGCAGCACAGGCCATTGGAGACAGAAGCTGGTGCCCAGACACTTGGCATGATGGTATAATGATGCAGCAAATTAGTTCTCAAACTCATCCATAAAAGTTTCCGTGGCCACAATGGACAATGCCCCTCCACCCTGGGGCATTTATTATATATATAATAGTTATTACCTAATACTACCTTTTGCAAGGGGGAGTTTTTCTTAAATATTTTTATTTTTAAAATGTATGCAAAGGGACACCTGGGTGGCTCAGTCAGTTACGCAGCTGCCTTTAAGCATGCCTTTGGTCATGATCCCAGGGCTGGGATCGAGTCCCACATCAGGCTCCTTGCTCAGCGGGGAGCCTGCTTCTCCTTCTCCCTCTGCCTCTGCTCATACACACACACACACTCTCTCTCTCCCTCTCTCTCTGTCAAATAAATAAATAAAATCTTTAAAAATAAAATAAAATAAAATAGGGGCGCCTGGGTGGTTCAGTGGGTTAAAGCCTCTGCCTTCGGCTCAGGTCATGGTCCCAGTGTCCTGGGATCGAGCCCCACATTGGGCTCTCTGCTCAGCGGGAAGCCTGCTTCCTCCTCTCTCTCTCTCTGCCTGCCTCTCTGCCTACTTGTGATCTCTATCTGTCAAATAAATAAATAAAATCTTAAAAATAAAATAAAATAAAATACATGCAAAATTTGTTTGCTACACTACAGTCTGTTTGTTTTCATAAAATGTAATTATTTCACTTTATCATCAAAGAGTAAAATCTGCTTCTCTCCGGGCACATGACCCAGCACCTCGGGGTACGCATGCCCAGCCTCTGACATGGGAGTCGAGGCACGTGGCTGGGTGCGGGTTATGGGGCCAGACAGATGCGGGTCGGGACTGGAACAAGCCCTCCGTGGATGATTCTGGAGAAGTTAGTTAATCCTTCTGAGCCCCAGTCATCTCATCTGTAAAACAGGATGGACAAGAATATCTGCAGACACTGAAACATGAGGCTTCTCTATCAGAGTAGGGTGAGGCATGCCGGGCATCCAACTTTGAAGGGGAAGATTTTAAAATGTGTTCTCGGGGTGCCTGTGCGGCTCAGTCATTTAAATGTCTGACTCTTGATTTTGGCTCAGGTCATGATCTCGGGGTTGTGGGATCTGCGACAGGCTCTGCATTCAGCACGGAGTCTGCTTGTCCCTCTCCCTCATCCCCTGTCCCCTGTCCCTGCTCTTTCTCATGCTCTCCCTCTCAAATAAATAAACAAATCTTTAAAAAAATTTTTTTAATGTGTTCTCTTCCCCTCTCTTTTATTTTTTAAATTTAATCAATTTACTTATGTAGGGCACAGGAGTTTGTGTTGTTCTCTTCTGTCTGGAGTATAATTTATGTGCAATGAGATCGCAGGTGTACAATCACTTTTGACAAATACAGCCACATAACCCAGACCATATTAAGATTCAGAACAGTTCCATCACCTCAAAAAGTTCTCTCGTGTCTCTAAGCCATCATCTCCATAATCTCCATGCCATACCAGCCCCTGCTCACACAAAACACACACACACACACACACACACAGAAAGAGAGAGAGCAACCACTGTTCCCATCTTTGGCCATTGGTCGGCTTTCCCTTTTCTAGAACTTCATATAAGTGTGATCGCACTAGGGATTCTTCAGTGTATGTCTACTTTTGCTCAGCTTATCTGTGAGATTCAACTACATTGCTGCAACTTTCACTAGTTTGTTTCTTTTTATCGCTGAGTGGGATCCCGTTCCGAGGCTGGACCATAGTCCATCCACTCTGCAGCTGATGGACACCTGAGCTCTTTCCAGTTTTGAGTGACTTTATTAAAGCTGTCATGAAAATGTCTGTATGTGAGGTGCCTGGGTGGCTCAGTCAGTTAAGCGTCTGCCTTCAGCTCAGGTCATGATCCCAGGGTCCTGGGATGGAGCCCTGCGTCCGCATCAGGCTCCCTGCTCAACGGGGAGCCTGCTTCTCCCTCTCCCTCTGCCTGCCGCTCTGCCTACTTGCGATCTGTGTGTGTGTGTGTGTGTGTGTGTGTGTCAAATAAATAAATAAATAAATTTTTAAAAAGAAAATTTCCATATGTGGACTCATGTTTGTGTTTTTCTTGGGCAATACCTGGATGTGGAACTGGAAGTCATAGGGTAGACACGGGTTTATGTTTGCCTTGACAAGAATGCCATTTTCCCCAACGTTTTTGTATCGTCTTACACTCCCATCAGCAATGTATGAGTTCGGATTGCTCCCACATCCTCAATGTTTGGTGTGGCTGGTCTTAATCTGAGCTGTTCTAACGGGTGTGTAGCACTTTCTCATCGTGGTTTTAATTTGCATTTCTTGGATGACCCATGAGATGGAGTTTTTCATGTGATTGTTGGCTCTTCCTGTATCTTCCTCTGTAAAGATTCTTATCCACTTTTTAGAAACTGGCTTGCCTTCTCCTGCGTTTGAATCCAATCCAAGGGTCTGACATTTTCCCAAGATAGAGAACGATGCACAGCCCTGGTTGGCACTGTGTCCTTACCGTTTGGAGTATCTCAGCCATATTGGCTGAACAAATTCACCTGCTGGGAGTCTCCTGGTCCTCCAATGGGAATTTGATCTGATGTATAAAATGTAGGGAACCTGGATCGCCCCAAAGAACAACACCAAATCTGAATGTGAGGCGCAGGAAGCTGTAATGGTGGGAAACGGCCAAAAACCAACTGGAGTGTTACCAAGAATTCAAAAGTTCAACCCCAAAGAAACAAAAACCTCGAAATCTTCCCTTCTGACCCTCTAGGTAAACAATTAAGTGACGTGGTTAGAGAAAGGGCTGAGATGGACCTCTGGAAGACATTGCCACCTCTACGCTTCTCATGAAAACGTGTGTCTTTAGCTCAGATTTGAAATAGGGGGAGTCCCATGTTGGTCACTGACCCCATCCTCTCTCTCTAGTGTCTGTGACCCAGGAGGCGTGACTCTTCTCCATCATCAGGAACACCACAGTGTTCTGGCTGCTCTAGGGAGGGCCTGTTACACTGATGCCCTGACCCAGCATCAGAGGATCCTATGGGACCGTAGTAGACGTGGCGTAAGGTCTGCCTGGCACATGGTGGGCACACACCCTCTGCAGCGGGAATTGCTGTCCAGTAGAGAATGAAAGAGGATAAAGATGAAAGATGGAAAGAGTCTGGGGTCTGGGGCAGGAATAGGCAGAGGCCCAGGCAGGACGGTGGTGGGGTTATAGAGACAAGAACAAGGCTGGGGCACCCTGGGGGCAGGTAAGGCAGCAGGCAAACAAGAGGGTAAGCTCCCTGACCAGCTATAAACGCTTCCTTTCCCCTGAAGGAGGACTTGCTTGGCTCCAGAACTTGGGTGGTTGGGGCGGGGTAGGGGTGGGGGAACTCTAAGGCAGGGCCAGCCACTCCCTTATACCCTGCAAGAATGGCAAGTAATTTTTTAGTATAAGTATGTCTCACTCAATATTTGGGATAGACTTGTACTGAAATAATTATTTGTTGTTTACCTAAAATTCAAGTTTAACTGGTCATCCTGTATTTTATTGGACAAATTGACTATTAACTGCTCTGCCAAATAATTAAAATTAAGGACAGCAGTAACTGCCATGGGCTGAGGACTTGGGGAACACACTCAGGGAGTGTGTTCTCTCCCTCACCAGCGGCACCCAGCCTCAACTCCCGTCCTCTGATAAAGAGGAAGGAGAAGCTCTGAGACTTTATGTCCCTTGCTCAAGGCTATTTCACTGGTGAGAAACAGAACCAAGATAAAGGCTAAGTGTGTGGCTCCAAAATCCACCATGGGGCAACAGGATGTAACCTCCCCCGGGGTAGTAAGAATCCCAGAATTTTGCCATCTTGGGGTCCTAGAGATGTGCCCACAGCAAGGTCTCCAGAATATTCTGTTGAACTGAATTACAAGCCAGAATCTTGTACCCCTGTGGTTTCCTTCCAGGACCCTTCCAGCCCAGGCTCCGAGAACATTCCATGGAATTCCTCCGTAGCCCCTATGACCTTCTGGGTTTGGTTTTTTTTTAAAGACTATACAATATTTGGGCTCTTGAATTCTCTCTCTATCTCTCTCTTTTTTTTTTTTTTAAAGAAGGAACGTTTCTTCTTTCTTCTTTTTTTTTTTTTAAGATTTTATTTATTTGACGGGGCGGGGGAGAAACACAAGCAGGAGGAGTGGGAGACGGAGAAGCAGACTCCCCGCTGAGCAGGGAGCCAGATGAGGGGCTTGATCCCAAGACCCTGTGATGGTGATCCAAGCTGAAGGTAGACGCTTAACGACTGAGCCACCCAGGTGTCCTGAAATTTTTTTTAAGTTTTATTTATTTACTATTTTTAAGAAATCTCTACACCCAATGTGGGGCTCAAACTCATGACCTTGAGATCAAGAGTCGCACATTCTTCTGATGGAGCCCACCAGGTGCCCCCAGGTCGTTTTCTTTTTAAGAGCCCCTATGCCTCCATGAAAGCTGGTGTTCCTATTGGACACCCCTCCAGGTAGACACCTGCAAAGAAACAGCAGCTGCCCTGATGTGGTTGCTCCAAGAAGCCTCACCTGGATTAGGGCACCTGGGGGCAGAAACGGGCTTGCCTTCTATCCTCGGCTGCCAGAAAGCCAGCCCCGAGAAACTGGAGGAGCTCTGGACAGCAGTGGGGGATGCCCAGGAGGACATTTCTCCACTGCCTTCCACCCAGGATGCCATGGTCCCACCTCCCCCCACCAGCACCGACTTCCCTACCTGCCCAGAGATACAGCGGGGCCCTGAGGCACCTCCCAAAGAGGCAGAGGACTGGGGGTTTACCTGAGTCTGCATTTGAGCTCAGCACTGCACCCCATGAGCTTAATTTCCTCATCTGCAGAAGGGGGAAGATAATACTACCATGCAGCGGGAGAGCTGGGGAGGACTCCTTCTGGAGAGCTCACGGGCACTCCCTGGCAGGGATGCAGGCTCAGTGAGTGGGGTGTCTTATTGCTGATGTTTGAAAATAAGCCAGAGCTGTCATCCCTGGCCTTTCCCAAGCACCCTCTCTCCCACTACCTGGAATCTAGCTTACTCTGGGGGCTTTGGGGATGTGGAGGGAGGGGTATCTCAGAGATGGCTGCCTCTCCTTGACAACCCAGCCGAAATGGGCACCTGCAGACTCAGAGGAAACCACTGCGCAGAGGGACAGGCATGCAATTTTCTGCTTCTTCGGTGTGGGGAAGAGCCCCAGGGTCTCCTATGGCCGAGGAGTCTTTCTCCTGTGGGGAAGGCAGCAGACAGACAGGAGCTCCCGCAGGAATATCCCAGCCCCATCTCAGGGAGCTCCCCAAGCCCTTCTAAACATAGATCCATGACCAGAGTGGAGCCAGGGTTCCATTATGACCCACATCTACCTCATTCAGGAGTCCCCAAATCATACTTCATTAGTCAGATGAGATAGCAAGTCCCTCTAGACTCACTTCATCCTGCCAGCTGCACTCAGAGGGAAACCAAAGACCCAGCAGTATTCGACATTTGAACTTGAGGAGTGATTCCTACAGAAGGGAATCCATCTATAGAAATGTGGTCCATCAGCAGGGCAGAGGGCTTGCGCAGTACGCCAGACTGGTCAGGTTCAAATACCAGCCCTGCCATTGCTAGGCCTCGGTCTCCTTATCTGTAAAATGGGAAGCATAACTGTACCTCCTCCTAGGTATTGTTGTAAAGATTTTAAAAGCAATGACTTCTTCTCCACACCCATCCAAGAGCAGAGATTCCAACCGGAGTCCTGGGTGCCATGTACTACCTTGGGTTAAATACCCAAAAACTCAGCTTTCTTGTCTCTAAATCAGGCACAATCACACCTGTCCTTGCAGGGCTGCTGGGAGAAGGAATTGGAATGTCTGTGAGGCACCAGACCCACGTAGGCACTCAACAAACAGTACTGGTTGTGGTGTGACTCCAAGATGGTGAACCTCTCTCTCTTTCTCGGTCCATAATTAGAAAGTACTTACTGAGTATCAGCATATGCTCAGTAGGACACGGTGAGCCTGGGTGTAGAGTGGATCTTGCTGTCATGGGACATGCAGCCTGTCCAGGTCACCTCCGAAGACCGAACGCTAGCTCCATGCTTATGTGTTCCTCACATGGTGGGAACATGTGAGTGTTACTTTCACTATTTGCTGTTCTCAAAGCATCACCAAAGTGAAGCATCATCAATGCTCGTGGCCTCAGTGGCCTGAGCGAGCCATCCTACAGGAGCTGGATGGCATCTTCATCTGTCTCTCTTTCCAAAGTGCATTGTTGGGTATATATGTCAAGGAACGCTTACGGCCATTGTGATGAATGGATAAACAAAATGTGGTATAAATATACAAGGGAATATTATTCAGCCTTTGAAACAGAGAGACGTTCTGGGGCCCCTGGGGGATGCAGTTGGTTGAGTGGCCCACTCTTGGTTTTGGCTCAGGTCGTGATCTCAAAGGTCATGGGATCAAGCCCCACATCAGGCTCCACGTTCAGCGCAGAGTCTGCTAAATTTTCTCTCTCTCTCCTTCTGCCGCTCCCTGCTCTCACGCTCGCTCTCTCAAGTAAATAAATCTTAAAAGAGAGAGAGAAATTCTGACACCTGTTACAACATGGATGAATCTTGAAGTCTTTATGGTGAGTGGAATCAGCCCTTGACAAAAAGACAAACCCTGTCTGATTCCACTCATATGAGGTACTTGGAGCAGTCAAAGTCATAGAGACAGAAAGTAGCATAGAGGTTACTACAGGTTGGAGGAGGGGGGCAAGGAGAGTTATTGATGAATGGTTATGGGGTTTTTGTTTGGGGTGATGAAACGTTTTGGAAACAGAGTGGCGATGGTTTCAAAATACTGTAAATGTGATTAATGCCACTGAAAAAAAGTTTAAAAGTGCAAGTTTTATGTTATATATATTTTACCACAGTAAAAAAAATATTTTAAAAATAATGACAATAAAGGAAAGGCTCTTCTGGCTCCAACTGAGAATGGAACGTGGGCCATAAAAGATGAGCTTTGTTCTCTGCCCAGTAGAATAATAAAAAATCCCACTCCTTGGGGGCCACCCCACCTGTCCACCCTGCCCCTGGCTGCTCTCTGCCCCCTCACCTACAGCTGGGGCTCCTCTTTTCCTGACCTGGGGCTATGGCATTCAGGGAGGAAAGCTGAGCAGACCCTCCATTCCTGCCCCTGGAGCAGGAATGATCCCCTGGGTTTCTGACTCCTGGTAGACCAGCTGCAGACCCTATGGGCAGGCAGCTCCCACGTTGCCTGTAGGCAAGCCCAGAAGTGAGCGAAATTGGGTCACAACTTCTCTTACTTCCACCAATTCCCTCATCTTCTCTCCCGGGTTCGAACGGTGCAGGACGAGAAGGATAAAACTACTCCCTCACTCTCCCCCGCCACGGAGAATTATACCTTTTGTTATTATTCCAAGACTCCCAGAGTCTCAGAGGCAGGAGGCAGCTGTGGGGCTTGGATGGAGTTCACCCTTGGGTGCAGACCCAGGGCAACATAAAAGATTCAGCCTTGACATTTCACATAGGGAAACAAATTTCTGCACGGTCATGGCTGGGCTCAGAGAGAAAGCATCTTCACTCAAGTACGGGATGAAAAAATCCCTAGAATCCTGGCACAGGCAAGAACAGCAGTTCCTGCTCCTGGGAGACCGGCGCTGGTGTCTCCTTAGGCATGGCTCTCACACTGTGGAAGTCTCAGTTTCCTTGTCTGTAAAATGGGGGAACCAAACCCCGGCTTGGAGGGCCAGTAGCTTCTGGCACTCCCCACAGCACACAGTCCATCTGCAGCCCTTTCTAGCTTATCAGCCATGTCACACTTTGAGTGGAGAAGGGAAGCCTGGATCGGACCCCTGATGTGTCCTATTATTTCATAGTGATTGTTTATTGAGATGTTACTAGTGCCGCACTCTGTTCTGCAAACCTAAAAATAAGGATACAGAAGATTTTGATGGTCCCCCACCTGTACCACCTCCCCATGCATGTTGGCCCAACTTCCAAACACAGTCATTTCTAAATCTATCCTAGGACGCTCCCTGCTGCTGGAGCCCACTGGATCCAAGCTCTAAAGAAGCCAGAAGAGCTGAGGCATTAAGGCACCCTGGGAGTAGCTTCAATCAGGGACTGCTGGGAATCAGTGTAGACAAACCCCAGCTCCCTCACCCCTCAGGGTCAGTAGCGCTGAGAAGGACAGAGTGCCCGGTGGCCCAGTGGCAGCACACGCGTGGGATACACTGCTCCCGCTGTCTTCTTCCCCTCCCTCCTCAAGTGCTCCTGTGTCCTGAAATCCCTCCCAAATAAACAACTTACGTCTCAATCTCTCAGGATCTGCTTTGGGGGAACCCAAACTCAGATAATGCATCATCTCAAATATTTTCTTCTTTGCAAAGAGCCCAGGGAGGTGGGTCCTCTGATCTCTCCTTTGCAGGTAAGAAACTGAGGCTTGGAAACTTGTAACAGCAGGTCTCAGGTGTCACGTGATGAAGCTGGAGCTTGAATGCTAGCCTACGGCTCCAACTTCCCCAACCAAGCCCTCCATCACAGCAAGCCAGCAAATGCGCTCAAGGCAGTGGCTTGCCAGGGAGGTCTGAGGCTGCAGAGGATAAGTCTTCATTCTCTATCCCCCAGCCCCTTTAGAGCCCCCCTCCGTTGACACCAGCTGTGCAAAAGAGAAAGAAGGGGAGCCCAGAGCTTCCGCCACCCTGGAGCACCCACCACCAGGTGGCGCCCTGCCCCGGAGACCAACAGAGAATCCAGACCCAAGCTCGGGGTGGTGATGAGATCTGACCCACTAGTTTGGAAGAAGTAAGGTGTCCCTCTCCTGCCTTTGCACAGAGGGCAGGACCTGAATTGGGAGGTTTCTCAGATGTCTCTGAGTTTCCAGGGCTTCTGGGCTGTTCAACCAACACACATGCACATTTCCCCAGCTGTTAGCAGTAGAGGGCAGAGGACTCTTCTCTGAAGCTGCCAGGAAGGGCTGGTGTTCTAGGAACCCTCTCTGTGGTGACAGAGGGCAGCACCAAACCCCATCTCCATTCAGCCCCCTGCACTGTGGGACATAGGCACCCCCACTCTGCTTCCTCCTTCCGCTTGGCCGGGGGTGGACCTGGAGTGTGGACCTGATGCATCTGGTGAAACTACACGGTTATTTGGGTTGAGTGCCCGCTGTTCCGGCGTCTGGCCTCACCTGTGTACTGGGAATAGCAGCGGGGAGGCACAGGGAAGCCCGCTCCCCATCCTCGGAGGTGGTTTCAGCTCCCACAGAAGTGACCATCCATGACTTACAGGATCCCACCTGCTGTTCAAGTCCGACTTGTGCCAAGGGAAACGAGCCTGCCTTTATTTTTTACTTAATTTGCTGTTTCAACCAACTCACATTCCTATGTACACCCACAGAGACTGCTATATTTTCAAATTTATTTTAACATTTAAAAATGTGTCACTGGCTGTCTTGGGTCAGACTCCCCAAGCAGACGTTGAGATGAGCTTAGAATATAAGTGATTTATGAAGGATGTGCCCCCGGGGGGAAGCCTTGCCAGGGTACCATCTCAGACAAAATCCCATGGAGGGTGGTGATTTCAATTTTGTCCCATAGGAGGCGCTGAAACAAAAGGATTGCCTCAGAACCTCCTAGGGCCTGCCCTCAGGGCACCTAGACTTGACTAGCCCATTCTCACACCCCACAAGTCATTGGTTCAGGGTCAGCCCCAGAGGGGTGTAAGTTCTCAGACAATACTTCCCCTAATAGCCCAAGACTGGATGTCCAAAAAAGAGGCTCAGGGACTGGCTACTGGAAATGGTGGTAGGGACACACACACACACACATGCACACGAGCACATACATCCACGTGCATGTACACACACACACCAGTAAAAGGGGACGTGAGGGATCTGGGCAGAGCATCAACCTTGTCCTGTAAACCTTATTCCATAAGGGATTCAAGATGGCTTAAAAAATTAGGTACAATAAAAAGAAATAAAAATGATTGATTGTTGGAATTGAGGCAAAAGAAAAGAAAAAGAAAAATGTAAATACATCCAGAAAGAAGCTTAGAATATTCAGATATGCCTAGATAAAAATCTCAATATTGGCACTGAGCTTCCCAGCAGCCAAAACAAAGAGGTGAAATTAAAAGAATTCAAGATTTATGTTGCCTATAGGATTTCGACCCTCTTGCTGGCCCCAAAGTTAAGACTTCTAAATGCCAAGTCCCTGCATCCAAGAGGGGCTGGATAAGAGCTGTCCAATGAAAATGTAATGACAAGTGTGATTTTAAAATTTCTAGTAGCTATGTTTTTTTCAAATTATCTAAATTCAGCTAATTAACATATAATGTATTATCAGTTTCAGATAGAGGTCAGTGATTCATCAGTCTTATATAACACCCAGTGTTATATAACCCACATGCTCTCCTTAAAGCTCATCACCCAGTTACCACATTCCCCCACCCACCTCCTATCCAGCAAACCTCAGTTTGTTTCCTATGATTAAGAGTCTCTTACGGTTTGTCTCCCTCTCTGCTTTCATCTTGTTTTATTTTGTCCTCTTTCCCTATGATCCTACGTTTTGTTTCTTAAATTCCACATATAAGTGAGGTCATATGATCATTGTCTTTCTCTGATTGACTGATTTCACTTAGCATAATACCCTCTAGTTCCATCCAAATCATGGCAAATGGTAAGTTTTTTTGATGGCTAAGTAATATTCCAGTGTGTGTGTGTGTGTGTGTGTGTGTGTGTGTGTGTACACCATGTCTTCTTTATCCTTTCATCTGTTGATGGACATCATCTGGACTCTTTCCATAGTTTGGCTATTGTAGACATTGCTGCTATAAACATTGGGGTGCATGTGCCCCTTCGGATCACTACATTTGTATCTTTGGTAAATACCCAGTAGTGCAATTGCTGGGCCATAAGGTAGCTCTATTTTCAACTTTTTGAGGAACCTCCATGCTGTTTTCCAGAGTGGCTGCACCAGTTTGCATTCCCACCAACAGTGTAGGAGGGTTCCCCTTTCTCCACATCCTCACCAACATCTGTTGTTTCCTGAATGGTTAATTTTAGCCATTCTGACTGGTGTGAGGTGGTATCTCATTGTGGTTTTATTTGTATTTCCCTGATGTCAAGTGATGTTTAGCATTTTTTCATTGTCTGTTGGCCATTTGGATGTCTTCTTCAGAGAAACGTCTGTTTGTGTCTTCTGCCCATTTCTTGACTGGATTTTTTGTTTTGGGGGTGTTGCATTTGATAAGTTCTTTATAGAGTTTGAATACTAGCCATTTATCTGATAAGACATTTGCAAATATCTTCTCCCATTCTGAAATTTGTCTTTTGGTTTTGTCAGCTGTTTCTTTTTGGCTGTGCAAAAGATTTTTATCTTGATGAAATCCCAATAGTTCAATTTTGCTTTTGTTTCCCTTGCCTTGGAGACATGTCTAGCAAGAACTTGCTGTGGCCGAGGTCACTGCCTGTGTTCTTCTCCAGGATTTTGATGGATTCCTGTCTCACATTTAGGTCTTTCATCCATTTTCAGTCTATTTTTGTGTGTGGTGTAAGGAAATGGTCCAGTTTCATTCTTCTGCATGAGGCTGTCCAATTTTCCCAACACCATTTGTTGAAGAGACTGTCTTTTTTCCATTGGATATTCTTTCCTGCTTTATCAAAGATTAGTTGACCATAGAGTTGAGGATCCATTTCTGGGTTCTCTATTCTGTTTCATTGATCTATGTGTCTGTTTTTGTGGCCAGTACCATACTGTCTCGATGATTACAGTTTTGTAATAGAGCTTGAAGTCCAGGATTGTGATGCCATCAGCTTTGGTTTTCTTCTTCAATATTCGTTTGGCTATTTGGGGTCTTTTCTTGTTCCATACAAATTTTAGGATTAAATACAAATTAAAATTTAAAATTAAATACAAATGTTCAGTTCTGTGGAAAAAGTTGATGGTACTTTGATAAGGATTGCATTGAATATGTAGATTGTTCTAGGTAGCATAGACATTTTAACAATATTTGTTCTTCCAGTCCATGAAAAGTTTTTCCATCTCTTTGTGTCTTCTTCAATTTCTTTCATGAATGTTCTATAGTTTTCTGAGTACAGATTCTTTGCCTCTTTCATTAGGTTTATTCCTAAGTAGCTTATGGCTTTTGGTGCAATTGTAAATGGGATCAATTCCTTAATTTCTCTTTCTTCCATCTCATTGTTAGTATGTAGAAAAGCAACTGATTTCTGTGCATTGATTCTGTTTCCTGTCACTTTGCTGAATTCCTATTTGAGTTCTAGCAATTTTGGGGTGGAGTCTCTGGGTTTTCCACATAGAGTATCAGGTCATCTGCAAAGAGCGAGAGTTTAACTTCTTCTTTGCCAATTTGGATGACTTTTATTTCTTTTTGTTATCTGATTGCTGAGTCTAGGACTTCTAGTACTATGTTGAACAACAGTGGTGAGAGTCAACTTCCCTCATGTGTTCCTGACCTTAGGGAAAAAGCCAAGAGCTTTTTGAGAATTGAGAATGATATTCGCTGTGGGTTTTTCATAGATGGCTTGTAGATATTGAGGTATGTTCCCTCTATCCCTACACTGTGAAGAGTTTTAATCAAGAAAGGATCCTATAGTTTGTCATTTTTTTTTGCACCTGTTGAGAGGATTATATGGTTCTTGTCTTTTCTTTTATTTATGTAGTGTATCACCTGATTGATTTGTGGATGCTGAACCACCCTTGCAACCCAGGCATAAATCCCACTTGGTCGTGGTGAATGATCCTTTTAAAGTATTGTTGGATCCTATTGGCTAATATCTTGGTGAGAATTTTTGCATCCATGTTCATCAGGGATATTGGTCTGTAATTCTCCTGGAGTCTTTGTCAGGTTTGGGGGTCAAGGTAATGCTGGCCTCATAGAATGAGTTTGGAAGTTTTCCTTCCATTTCTATTTTTTGAAACAGCTTCAGAAAGAATAGGTATTAATTCTTCTTTAAATGTTTGGTAGAATTCCCCTGGGAAGCCACCCAGCCCTCCACTCTTGTTGGTTGGGAGATTTTTTATTACTGCTTCAATTTCCTTGCCGGTTATGGGCCTATTCAGGTTTTCTATTTCTTCCTGTTTCAGTTTTGGTAGTTTATGCTTTTCTAGGAATGCATTTATTTCTTCCAGATTGCTTAATTTGTTGGCATATAGTTGCTCATAATATGTTCTTATAATTGTCTGTATTTCCTTGGTGTTGGCCATGATCTCTCCTCTTTCACTCATGATTTTATTTATTCAGGTCCTTTCTCTTTTCTTTTTGATAAGTCTGGCCAGGGGTTTATCACTCTTATTTCTTTCAAAGAACAAGCTCCTAGTTTTGTTCATCTGTTCTACTGTTCCTTTTGTTTCTATTTCATTGATTTCTTCTCTAGTCTTTTTAAATTATCTTCTCCTGCTGGGTTTAGGCTTTATTTGCTATTCTTTCCCTAGCTCCCTTAGATGTAAGGTTAAATTGTATATTTGAGAACTTTCTTGTTTCTTGAGAAAGGCTTGTAGTGCTATAGACTTCCCTCTTAGGACCACCTGTTCTGCCTCCCAAAGTTTTGAATGGTTGTGTTTTCATGTTCATTTGTCTCCATGAATTTTTAAAATTCTTCTTTTAATTTCCTGGTTGATCCATTCATTCTTTAGTAGGATGCTCTTTAGCCTCCATTTGTTTGAGTTCTTTCAAATTTCCTCTTGTGATTGAGTTCCAGTTTCAAAGCATTGTGGTCTGAAAATATGCAGGGAATGATCCCAATCTTTTGGTATCAGTTGAGACCTGATTTGTGACCCAGTATGTGATCTATTCTGGGGAATGTTCCATGTGCATTCGAGAAGAATGTGTTTTCTGTTGCTTTAGGATGGAAAGCCCTGAATGTATCTATGAAGTCCATCTGGTCCAGTGTGTCATTCAAAGCCCTTGTTTTCTTGTTGATCTTCTGCTTAGATGATCTGTCTACTGTAGTGAGCGAGGTACTAAAGTTCCCTAGTATTATTTTATTATTATCAATGTGTTTCTTCAATTTTGTTATTAATTGGTTTATGTAATTGGCTTCTCCCATGTTAGGAGAATAAATATTTACAACTGTTAGATCTTCTTGTTGGATAGACACTTTATTATGCTATAGTGTTCTTCCTCATCTTTTATTACAGTCTTTGGTTTAAACCTAATTTGTCTGATATAAGGATTACTACCTCAGCTTCCTTTTGATGTCCATTAGCATGATAAATGGTTTTCTACCCCTTCACGTTTAATCTGGAGGTGTTTTGAGGTCTAAAATGAGTCTCTTGCAGACAGCATATCAATGTGCCTTGCTTTTTTATCCAATCTGACACCCTGTGTTTTTGATTGTGGCATTTAGCCCATTTAAATTCAGAGTAACTATTGAAAGATATAAATTTAGTGTCATTGTGTTACCTGTAAAATCACTGTTAACCGTATATTATCTCTGTTCCTTTCTGGTCTATGTTACTTTAGGGCTCTCTCTTCGCTTAAAGGATCCCCTTTAATATTCTTGCATGGTTGGTTTAGTGATCACAAATTCTTTTACTTTCTTTTTGTCTTGGAAGCTTTTTATCTCTCCTATTTTGAATGACATCCTTGCTGGATAAAGTATTCTTGGCCACATATTTTTCTCATTTACACCCTGAATATATCATGCCAGTACTTTCTGGCCTGCCAGGTTTCTGTGGATACGTCTATTGTGGGTCTAATGTTTCTACCCTTGTAGGTTACGGACCTCTTGTCCTGAGCTGCTTTCAATATTTTCTCTTTGTCTCTGAGATTTGCAAGTTTCCCTATTACATCATGGTTTTGACCTATTTTTATTGATTTTGAGGCTTCTCTGTGCCTCCTGGACTTGAATGCCCGCTTCCTTCCCCAGATTAGGAAAGTTCTCCACTATAATTTGCTCCAATATAACTTCTGACCCTCTATCTCTCTTTCCTCTTCTTCTGGGAACCCAATTATTCCAATATTGTTTCACTCTCTGGTATCACTTGTCTCTTGATTCTCCCTCATGATCTCTCTCTTTCTCAGCTTCTTTATTCTCCATCATTTGGTCTTCTATATCGCCAATTCTCTCTTCTGCCTCATTTATCCTTAGCCTCCATTATTTAGAGCCTCCATTTTTGTATTGTATCTCATTAATAGCCATTTTTACTTTGACTTTATTAGCTTTTATTTCTTTTATTTCTCCAGAAAAGGATTCTCTAGTGTTGTCTGTGCTTTTTTCAAGCCCAGCTAGGATGTTTATAGTCATTATTCTGAACTCTAGTCTAACACCTTATATCCATACTGATTAGGTCTCTGACAGTCATTACTGCCTCTTGTTCTCTTCTTTGAGGTGAGTTTTCCATCTTGTCATTCTTGCAGAAAGTGTTTGCTTTTTATTTGTAGAGTTGCAACGTTGCAACTATTCTTTTCTTAGATTTCTAGTTGAGTTCACAGGTTTTCAGAATGATTTGATAGCTGTCTTGCTGAATTCTTGGGATCTGATGAAACTAAGATCTCCTACTCCTCTGCCATATTGGACTGTCTCTAGTAGTCACATTTTTAAAAAGAAAAAAGAGGGACACCTGGGTGGCTCAGTTAGTTAAGCATCTACCTTTGGCTTGGGTCATGATTCTGGGGTCCTGGAATCGAGCCTCGCTTCAGGGCACGGGGGCTCCCTGCTCAGCAAGGAGTCTGCCTCTCCCTCTCCCTCTACCTGCCGCTCTCCCTGCTTGTGCTTTCTCTATCAAATGAATTTTTAAAAACCCAAGAAAGAAAGAAGGATAGGAAGAATGAAGCTCCAAAAACCCCACAATGGGTTTTTGGTGGGTGCTTGTCAAAGGGACACAAGAGTGAATTGAGAGAGCACCCAATGGCCAAAGCTAGAACAATTCAAGAAACGACATGAGTAAAGTGTATCGAATAAAAACATAAAGAATAAAATAAATATCCATGAAGCCATATTGATCTTAATAAATGATTGAATAAACAGATATCTGGGAGAGAAGAGAAAAGTGTCCCCTCCAGAAAACCCATTAGCCCAGTCTAGTCATGAGAAAAACTATCAGACAAATTCCTAATGAGGGACACACTATGAACTACCTGACCATTACTCCTCAAGCTGTCAAGTTTGTCATCAAAAAAGGATAGTCTGAGAAATTGTCACAACCAAGAGAAGATTATGGACATGTGGCAATTAAATGTGATGTGGTATTCTGGTTGGGATCCTGGGACAGAAAAAAAGCATTAGGTAAAAGCAAAGGAAATCTGAACAAAGGATTAATAGATAATAATGTGTCAGTACTGGCTCATACATTGTGACAAATATACTAATGTTAAAATATTGATAATAGGGAAATCGGATGTGGGGTTTATGGGACTTTTCCATATTATCTTTGCAATCTTTCTCCAAATCTAAAAGTATTCTAAAATTAAAAGTTTATTTTTAAAAAGGAGAAATAGGTGACATTACTTTTAATGACGTACTCTACTCAACCTTATTTATCCAAACAATTATCATTACAACCATTATCAATATAAAACATTTACTAATGGGGTAGCTTACGTTCTTTTTTCATACTGAGTCTTTGAAATGCAATGTGTATTCTACACTTACGGCACATCTCAGTTTGGATGCTAAATTGTCATTGGAAATATTGACCTGTATTTAGTTAGTTTTCCTAAAATTTACAGTTAAAAAAATAGATTCACATGCTGGGGCTCTTCCAAACATGCCTAAAAGTTTTTCCAATAACTGAATCAAATATCAGTTTTTAAATAAATGAAAATTTAAAAATAAATTTAAAATTCCATTCCTTAGTCATACTAGGTCAGTAGCCACATGTGACTAGTGGCTGCCATATTGGACAATGTAGGTATGAATAGCTAATGATAACATGTTCCAGCTTTTCTGGAACAGTCGTAACTCTAAATATTCTTTCATCGTCTCTAAAGTGTGCCTGACTTTGTCAGGCTGGGTAAGGATTGTTAGTTACCATATGTGAGTGATCCGGGTGATATTTGGAAACTTGGCATGGATTATCCTTCACCAAAACCGCCGATAATAACTCTCCCCTTAGTCAATTTGCTCTGCTCTGTCTTGATTTCCCTGGCTCCAAGGAGGATAGCAATGCCTTCTTCTGTTCTGTGTGGGACCACACCAGAACAATGAGGCCTACCAAGCTGTTCCAGAAGGCAATTTGGCATTACATGTCAAAAGTCTTGATGGGGCACCTAAGTCAATTGGTTAAGTGGCTGCCTTTGGCTCAAGTCATGATCCCAGGGTCCTGAGATGGAGCCCTGGGTCAGGCTCCCTGCTCAGCAGGGAATCTGCTTGTCCCTCTCCCTTTGCCCCTCCCACCCCAGCTGGTCTCTCTCTCAAATAAATAAATAAAATCTTTTTTTTAAAAGCCTTGAATATCTATGTAACCATTGTCCTAGGAGGTTCCCTTCTCTGAGTTTAGTCCAAGAAACTAGAAAGATGTGCAGAGATTCATAAACAAGTATTGTTCAAATGGAGATGAGTTTAATGAAAACCACACTGAACATAATCTAAATGCCCAATAGTTAAGTAAATGTGTTAACTAAATGATGGTGTCTCTATCCCAGCAAATGTTATACAGTCATTAAAATCACAAAATGATATTAGGAGGAAAAAACAAGAATGTCAATATTATAGGTCAAAATAGTGAGAAAGAGGCTGTAGTTTAAGGATGACAGATTTTTATCTAAATTGGGCCAGCTCCTCCCCTCCAACAGCCCTTCCCCAGGACAATTGAAAACAGGTCGGGCTACAGAGTGAAAAGCACCGGGGCAAGTGTCATTCTGGGGGCAAAGACAAGGTCTACAACAAATCAAACCATATCTGAGCTGTCAGCATCAATAATCTGAAAAGTCCCTGACCCATTGTCCTTTATCCAATTCTAGTCAGCCCAGTGCAGAGGGCCCCCCAGCTCTGTGGGCTGAGGGAAGGAAAGTTATGTCCCTGGAGAGAAATAAACACAGGAAAAAGAAGAAGATGATCATGAAGAGAGACTATAAATCCATGGTCTCAGCACTTTTGCTAACTGTGTTAGTATAAGTGCTGGGCAGTGCAGAAATCCTTGTCAAATCGTGGGCACGTTCTGTCCTCATTTTAAGGCACTTAAAAGCACGTGAGCAAATCCGATGTATTGCAGATTTGTAACCAAATGTTTAGGGACGTTTAAATGATCATACTTCGGTCAATGTTTGAGCATTTGGGGAAATCAAATTTGTTAACTTTATATATTTTCAATTCGGTGGTAATGACTACTGTGAACATTAGAACTGTTCATTGTTTAATGGTAATAAAGTAACAAAGTGGCAGATATTATTTCCCACAAGAAAAAGCGCCTTATACATTACTGAATCCTGTCCACAAATAAGACACACAAGTGTGCAATCACAACATACACACAAACCACATACATAGAAAACAGATAGGAAGAAAATACGCCAAGATGATAACACTGGCTATCTATGGTTTGTGAGATGACAGGTTGATTTTTATTTTCTTCTTTACAATGTTGTGCCCCAAACTCTCTAAAATGAAACGCTATTACCATTATAAGTGGGGAGAAAATGAAATATGTTACTTTAGAAGTCACGGCTATCTTGTGAAGGTGGAATTTACGCAGACGTGCAAAACGGGACTGCCAACAAAATCCCCGTCACCTCCCAAGATCCCATTTCACTGCAGCCAAAAAGCCTCTTGTTCTTGCCATTATGGTATCTCAGGCTCTGCTGGGGTAAAATCATCTTCTTTTGGATAATTAGTTCGTCTTTGGGTATCCCCAAAACTGCAAAGGTTTTCCTTCTCCCTCTTCTTTCCAAGAAGGCAACTGGTTGCAGGCGACGCTTTCTTATCTTCGGATCTTGCGACTCAATTATATGATGCCGGCAGGTTGGAGGCTCTCCCTGGCTGTCTTGATCTTGCCTGGTTCTCACGGAGGCTCCTGATTCCCAGAGGACCGCATGGGAAAGTCATTGGATCCCATCTGAGAGGTCCATCCTGCAGCTTTGATCACTTCATCATTGGCCATGGTGATGTCCTTGTGAGCTCCCCAGGTAGCACTCCAGGCTACTTTTGGGGTCCTCCTCTGGCACATAGGAATGTCTAGACCTCCTTCACATTTCATGCTGACCATACATTATGAATAGGGATGTTATCTCACACCCAAACTCTTCTCTCAATCATTTCTACTCCATGACTTGGGTCCCATGATGGATTCCATGTCAGGCTGACCCAAGGGCTCCTCTGAAAGATGTGAAGATTCTTTAGGTTATACCCAGGGAGGTGGGGGTACCTGCCCTGGTGTTCTTGGAGTCCTTAAAACCCCTTCCCCATTAGGGTTAGATCCCCATGGGTACAGTGGGGAAAACCAGCACCCTCAGAACCTCACCCCTGCTTGTCTTTTCTTGCTCTGTTTCTCATTTCTTTCCCCAAGTCACAAAATAGCTGTTCTTCCTATAAAGTAGAAACTCCACTTTTGTCATATCTGCATTCTCCCCTCCTCTATGATTCACTAAACGATCACTCAACTTTTCTGAGCTTGATTTTTTGATGTGCAAAGAAAACTCCAACCTTGGCAGTTTTAAGAAAACCCTTTCTTTCTCTGAAAAGTCTAGCTTTCCGGACCATTGTCTTGCTATGAGATTTCAAACCTGCTTCAAAAGGCAAAGCAGAGCAATGACATCTTTGATTCACACTGTAACCACCTTCCTCAACCTTAGAGAGGCTTGCCTCTGTCTCCTGGTCCATGCTTATTGGCACAAAACTGTAAGGAGGGAAAGAATGGACTATGGAGAAATGAATATATAGTAGGTGATATTCAAAACCTTATCCCATTGCATTATTTAAATACAGATACCAATGCAAACAAAACTCAACAATAAATATCACTTAGTATATATCAAGAAAGGAAACGTATTGTTTAAAAATCCTCATATTTAATGCTGGTGAGATTGGGCTGATGCAGACCGTAAGGAGAGTATAAATTTGTGAAGGCAGTTTGGAATTGAATTTAGCAATACGTATCATTAGTGAATTTCTCCAAGTTGAACATTTCGCAGGAACGGATGCTCCTGGGAAATAGACCTTTCCCCATTTTCAGGCGGAGCTCTCACGAGCTGGAATTGTTTCATGTGATCCCTTACACCTGCTGAGTGCACAGGTATGTAGTCACTCTTCAAAACATAGGAGACAGAAAACCCCTCACCCCTTCTGTGAGAACAGCAGAGGGCACCTTGTGCCCAGCAGAGCCCTTGCCCTGTGAGGCTGTCCTCGTAGGGACTCAGGAGACCAGGGAAGCCTTACCTCTCCCCGGAGGCAGGCTGGGGTGCCTCCTGCTCTCTGTCACCATTTCCACATGTTTCCACAACCAGCGCCACTTCCGAGACTTTACTTCCCCCACCGATGTCTGTTACATCTTTCCCATTGGACACATCACATGCTGTGGGGATACAGATCACCATGGCTTCTTGACACGGGCTTCCCGAAAAGACTATATCAGAGGCTCCTGAGAAGACTGTGGTTCTACAAACAGTCAGGTCAGCAGAGTCTCAAGCTGTAACCACAGGGAAACACTGAAAACTAGATCAGTCCCTGCAATCAAAATGCTTTAATTCATATCTCTGCCAATGCCTGCATTGTTGTCAGCCGCATCGGGGTTCCCAGAAATGCTTCATCATCCCTGTAAGATAAACCAGCCCCTAAGGTAATAAACCCTAGGTCAGTGAGTGTATTTCCTGGTGTGTCTCTGCCATATTTATTTGATCTGTTCATTGAACAAACATCTATTCATTGAACACTAGCTAAATTCTCTCTCTCTCTCTTTTATTTCTGTCTTAATCTTTGTGGAGCAGGGTACTCAGGCTGAGGCTGAACCCCACTTTTGGATGACCTGGATGATTAGAAGGGAAGTGGGTGAAGAGGTGGGCCAACATGGCTCACTCTTTTATATCTTGAACAAATATTTCTGCTTTCTTCAAGCCAGGAGTCTGAATTCATCTTTGAAGGAAGTCTGGTTCCCTGGGGTAAAAAAAAAAAAAAAAAAAAAACAACAACAAAAAAACCCTTAATGGATGTATTAGTCAGGACTTTTTTGATTGTCGAGGGCATAAACCTATTTCAAACCAGCCTCAATCAAAAGGGGAATTTGCTGGATTAAGTAATTCAAGCTCATGGAGTGGGACCTGCGTCGGGGGGTGGGGGTGGGAGCTAAGACTCACTGCTCTCTCGCTCTGTTCCTTGTGCTTGCTGTTCTCAGCTCCTTGGCTTCCCCAAGGACAGAACCAACTCACAGCCACTCTTCTCCTTGTCCTGGCTTCCTATACCTGCCCCTTCCAGAAGAGATCTATGGAATGCCTTCTTTTCATTCTTTGTGAGGGATAGAGAAAGGTGTAGCAGTACCAGCAGTCACAGTAGCTGGGGGCCAAGATGAGGCAGGGGGCAAATGGAGAGCATGTCTAGATCTCACAGGTCCCACAGAACCCCCAGAGCTAGGTGAGGATCAGGGCTGCCATGGACTGTTGTGTAGGTTGTGCACTGTACAACCCTAGGTACTCCACATGCTGGTGGGGGCCGAACCAATCTCCCTGGAAGAAATTCCAGTGCATTGCCCATGCTGAGAAAACAGACTACGGATGACACAATGTGGGTCAAGAATCAGATCAAGAATCAGAACTGACCAGATCAAGAATCAGAACTGACCAGCACCCCAAGTACCCCTTAGTCGGCGGTACACTCTTCTGTGTGGTTGATTCGCTTCAGTAAAAATTCAAACAGTGTAGACTAGTTCTGCCCAGTTTTGAACTTCACAGGAATTGGGGCAGGGGGAAAACATGGTTCAGCCCACCACAGTGCCATTCTAGCACTAGAGGACTGGGGGAGATTTTGGTTTCCAGTGATTACAAACAGGGCTACGATGAACATTCTTGGACATTTTTTGTTCCAGACTTAGGCACGGATTTCAATTCACCATATATAGTGTGTCCTTATAAGAAGAGACACCAGAGAGGTCCTCTCCCTCCTTTCCTCCTTCTCCCTACTCCTCCCTCCCCCTCCCTCCCCCTCTCTCTCCCTCTGCCATGGAAAGACCCAGCAACAAGCTAGCCCGTCTAGAAGCCAGGAAGAGAGAGAACTCTTGCCAGAAACCAAATCAGCCAGCACCTTGATCTTGCATTTTCCAGCCTCAAGAACTAAGAAAAAAGAGTTTTATTTTTATTATTATTTATGTTTATTTATAATTAAAGTCACCCAGTCTATCACATTCTGCTATGGCACCCGGAGCTAACATCAGCTCCCTTTTGGAAAGTGCCGGTTCAAGCCGTTTGTCTATCTTCTGTTGAGCTGTCAGTTTTATCTATGGATGTGTCTGAGTTCTTTATGAATTTTGAATCCTCTGTTGGATATATTTATTATAAATATCCTCTCTCGATCTGTAACTTCTTTTCTGCACTGTTAAGGGGTATCTTCTGATGACCGGAATTCTCCATTTTAATGCAGTTCCATTTATGTAACTTCCCCCTGATGGGGAGGGCTTTTTGTGTTACATTTAAGAACTATTTCCCTGTTCCAGATCCTGTTCATCTTAAAAGCAATTTTAAGTAAAAAAGAAATGAAGCTGCAAAGCAGAATGAATCATTTAGAGAGAAAATTCTCAGTAACATTTTTGTGTACATCTGAGTTGTAATGTGAAATTTCTAACTCTACAACACCTATTTTAGACTTAATTAGCTTCTGAAAATGAAGTTAACCGGGTAGGCGCTTTTTAAAAATTAATCACGGAATAGCAGGGCTGGAAGATGTTAAAAGTCTTGCCTTACGCCAATTTGATTCAGTTCCACAAATAAACCGTGAGCCTCGTTCTGAGCGGGGCTGGGGCCTGGGAAGAAGGAATGTGAGCAGGAGGGGAGCGGGGAAGGCAGCGTGCCTGAAATCATCAGATGTCGATGCCCAGGGAGAGCTTCTGGGTCCCAGGCACTGCATAGCCTCAGAGGAGAAAGCCACATCTGCCTGAGAACGGAGGCCTCCTGTAGATATAGGAGGCATTTTTCGCCAGAGAGAGGAAGTGATGTGATTCGTGGTGTATGTTCACACCCGCTGTGTTCCTCCACAGAGAAACTGCCAGACAACCCTTCCGAAGCCTGTGATGGCAGCAGGTAACCAGCTAGGAGATCTGGGATTCTGGATCCAAGGACCAAAACCAGGATGCTGGGTGGGCTACATCCATGACTCATTGCCTAGATCTGCTCCTTTGGGGGAGGGGTAGGTGAATTTTCAACTCATCAGGGGAAGACATCCCCCTCCCCCTTGCAGAGAAGTTGGTTTGGAAGCACTGGACGTAAAAAGAAAACAAGGAAAAAGAATCTTCCTCTGCTAAATCCCCCAGGGAGATGATGACCTGCCCTTTCCTATAAGGATGTTTTGATCGTAAACGCCTTGCTTTTTAAATAATGTACACCTGGCTGAAGAAATACGTTCGGGACTGGTTGCAAAATGAAACAAAGATGCTCATAGGTAATAAAGAGGAAACAGGGAAAAGGACAGACTTGATGAAGTACCAGTTGGAGCCAAAGCTATTCTAAACCCTTTATTCATATGCTCTCTTCTATTCAGAGCACAAAGGTAGGGTATAATGGTCACCATTTCACAGCTTCAGGGAGCAAACAAAGATTCAGAGATGTGAAGTGACTTCCCCAAAGTCACACAGCTGGGAGAATGACAGAGCCAGAAATCACACTTGGGTCTGAGCTCTCCCTTGTCTGACTGGAATCACAAAGGAACAAAAGGATGGGAGGCCTGTGGGGCCTAGTTGTTTCACTGGAGCCTAAAAAAAGGATAAATAACCCAGAGAGGAGAGGATGGCCTCGGTGTGACTTCAGGGGACCTAAGTGATTCCATGAACAGGTCTCTTCTGGCCCGAAGCACCTGGCTTCTCTGTGAGTCTGCCCCTCCTAACAGCCTTGTTTCTCTGTTGTCCTGCCTCCAAAGGTCGCCATCTTGACTTTCCCTTTCCCATCATTCTCCTGGCTTCTAAATAGGATCTCTTTCTCATTGATTAAATAATAACACATACTATAATTAATTTTATTTTTATTATTATTATTATAGGCTTTGATTCTAGGCCTGTTGCATACTATGATCCTTAACTGGGCTGCATGACAATTGGCAATGAATCACTCACAAGCAATCTGGGAGAGTCCCCACATGCCCGCGGGCTTAGAAAATTCGCCCTGAGAGGCTCTGCTGGTCTCCAAGTCATTTTTATCCTCCTAGGTTCGCCCCCAGCCTTTCACACCCCCTGTCCTCCCCAACCCGCTCAGCCCCCACGTATTTAAATATCTCACTGGTGTGTGCCACGCTCAGATCAAAGAACGTGCAGGATGTTCCCATCAGCCAAGTGTCCCCGAGTTGCCCAGCAGCCCTGTCAGCCTTCTGATGTTTCTGCATTGTCTCTCATTGACAGTTTCTGCACTGTCTTCCCTCTTGAGAACGGTTAGCTCAACCCCTTTTTGGGAAAGGCTGGGAAGCAAGGAAGCTGGAGAGACTTTCCATCTGAGGCAGGCTGCATATTAAACAGGGCTCAGGAAGAAATGAGCCTGGGAGAGGAGTGGAAAATCAAGCAGGGAAGGAAAAGGGCTGAAAGCTAATCAGAAAGGAACATAGTCACAGACCCAAGCTGTCTTAAAAGAAGCCAGCCTTGGAAGAAGTCTCAACAGAATGATTCATCCCTGCATGGAAAAAGTGATTGTGGCTGTCTGTATTTTCCCAAGACAGAGGCAACGTCTCCCACCCTGCCCCGACCCCCATGTGCTTCTAGAACCTTGCCCCACCCATTAAGAGGTGGGGTCTTCTAGTTCCCTTCCCTTTGACATTAGATGAGCTTTTGTGACTGGTTCAATGATGCTATGTGAGACTTCCCAGGCTGGGCCATATTCCACCATATTCTACCTGTAGTCCTCCCTGGTGTGGGTTTTTTAAAAGATTTTATTTACTTATTCATGAAAGACAGAGAGGGAGAGAGAGGCAGAGGGAGAGAGAGAAGCAGACTCCCTACAGAACAAGGAGCCCGACGCAGGGCTCGATCCTAGGACCTTGGGATCACAACCTGAGCCAAAGGCAGACGCTGAACCAAATGAGCCCCCCAGACGCCCTCCAGTCCTCACTTGTGAAGCCTTCAGCCAGCTGGAATTATTTCGCCCTCCCTGAGGCCACCGTGCTGTAAGGAGGCCTAAACTAGGCCACAGGGAGAGGCCACACGGAGGCCTGACACCACATGAAAGGACAGAGGTGACTGGCCAGCTGCGTCCTTCCCCAGCCACTGTCCAATGCAACCACACAACTATGGAAAAGACTAGTGTCCCGTGGTGGCGTCCTCGGGGCCAGCTCACGTGCTGCGGTTTCCACCCCTCCCCTCCTCACTTCTTGCCCCAGCTCCCACTCCCCCCAATCAGGAGTCATTGCTAAATGAGGCTGCGTGCCGGAGCCTCCCCAGTGCCACTGCCCAACACCAGACATCAAGGTGCAGACCATCGGCATGCCATCTGTGGTTCTGGCGCAGCGGCCAGACCTCCCCACAGCCAGCACCCCAACCCCACAGGGCTCTCTGACCCTGAGGCAGCTGTCTTTGGGTTCAAGTCCTCAAATACTTTCTCTCGAGCAGCTTCAGTCTCGAATTCCTTTCTCTGTCCTGGGTCTAAGAACAGGGGCCATAGCATCTGTCCTGCAGTCCCTGTATCTCCTCCAGCCCATCCCCTGATAAAACTTGTCCCTCCTCCCCTCTGCACAGATCAGAGCTCCCACGTATCCAAGAGAGGCCGGGTGGGAGTGCAATGGCTTTTGAGCATCGAGGCCCCTGCTCAGCCCACCAACCCGGCTCTCCTAACCAACAACATCTCAACCAATGGCCTCGTCTCCATGGGGCACATGAGACCTTGCAGAGCCAGAAACCAAGAAAAGCACTATTAGAATTGCATTTCAGTGAAATGAGGGTGAAGGTGCTGGCTTCCAGTTTTCCAGGAAGCTTTCCTGGTGAGTATTCTGGGAGCCTCGTTGCAAGTTTCATTTGAGACTCGCAGAGAGACATCCATGCTGTGATGTGAGCTTATAACTACAAGGTTATCTGCTAACGATTCGTTGTTGTTGTCGTTTTTTTAAGCTTTTATTTACTTCTTGACAGAGGTCACAAGTAGGCAGAGAGGCAGGCAGGTGGGCGGGGGGGTGGGGGGGGAAGCAGGCTCCCCACTGAGCAGAGAGCCCAATGCAGGGCTGGATCCCAGGACCCTGGGATCATGACCCAAGCCGAAGGCAGAGGCTTTAACCCACTGAGCCACCCAGATGCCCCGGGTTCGGGTTCGGGTTTTTAAATGCATGCAAACGGTGCATTACAGATGGAGATGACTCTGCAGGGGCTCTGAGCCAGCAGGTCTGCATGATTGATTGCATCCTTTGGTGGGAAGGCGTCTCCATTCTTTCAGGGCATCAGGGGTCCGAGAGGGCTCCTGTGACTCTACTGGACGTTTTGTAAACCCATGCAGCACAGAGTCTGAGCTGAAATCTGCAGCTGCCTCCCTCCCACTCGGAGTGTCTAGACCAGACACTAAAGATGATGAAACTATTTCTTGAGACCTTCAAAAAATTAAAGACATGGAAAAGAAATGAAAAGCAAAGAGAGCGTTAAAGAGTCCAAGAGAAGGAAGGACACGTTCGGAGTTAGAGAGAGGCGATGGAAGAGGAATTGGAGTGGAAATGCCGAAGCAGAAAGGGCTGTGATCAGACTGCAAACGAGACCTCATCAGAGTCTTTCCTGCTGGGAAGCAGCATATTCAATACACTTATGCTCATGGCCACTCAGATACCACTTCCCCCAGCCCCTACCTGCCCCGAGGCTTTTGAAGAAATAACCAGAATGTCCTACAAGCAAGGAGAGCTGTCTGGCCCACCGTCTCTTTCCTCCCTTTCCTTGGCTGTGCCCTCTGTCCCCCACAACCCCTATGCCCCCCACCCCATCTTCATCATCCGAAGACCAGATCCCTGAGTCTCCCTATGGCACACGTGGCTGCCCATCCCATCACGCCCCCAAGGAAACCCACTCTTGTCTTGGTAGCCACCTCCCTCTGACAGCTACACAGTCCCTCGGCAGTCCCAGCCAATGTGGGCGCTGCCATGCCCCCTCGCTTGTGATTGGTTTAGGCGGGAACACATGATATAATTCCGTCCGGGGAGAAATGAGCAAAAGTTGATGGGGAGTTATTTGGGGTGTTATTTTGTCATTGGTTAAGAGACTCATGGCAGGAGATGGTCCTCCCTGTTATCACCGGATGCTGTTGGGTTCACCACTGCCGCTGCCGCTGCTGCTGGGATCGAGGTGACCAGCCTGGGATGAAGCCGGGCTGAGTTTGGAAAGGAGCTGGATCTTCAGCGTGTCACTGAGCTGCTGAAATATCACCCTTGGAGACATCCACGCTTGGGTATTTTTATTGCAAAATCTACTCCCAGTTGGTATTCCTGTTGCTTGTCTTTGGAAATAGACTCACCGACATAACCAGTTCATTTTCGTTCCTTTCCATTCTTCCAGCTCATGCTGGAAGTTGCCTTGGGGAAAGGGGGTATAGGTGCTCTGCCTCTTTTTCATTTTTTTATTCCTTTTGTGAACCCTAAGATGGCTCCTAAGTCTAGGTGGTAGCTCAACCTTGCACCTCTTTCATAGAAATGGAGACTTTAATTTTATTTTTTTTTTTAAGATTTTATTTATTTTCTTGACAGAGAGAAAGAGAAAACCCAAAGGAAGAGGGAGAAGCAGGCTCCACTGAGCAGGAAGCCTGATGCGGGACTTGATCCCAAGACCCTGGGATCATGACCTAAGCCAAAGGCAGACGCTTAACCATCTGAGCCACCCAAGTGCCCCAGAGACTTTAATTTTAAATCGAAATGGGACATCTAACGCCAAAGCTCAGGATCTCATTTCAGGGGTCACAGATATCTTTGAAAATCTGTTAAGAACTAATAAGGAGTGCCTTATAAAAATGAGTGTGTATACAACATGCCCATAGGCTAGAGCTTTCAGAGAGACTCAGAAATCACCACTGAGAAGCCCTACAGTTGCGAGGATGGTCATAGTGCTGTGAGCCCAACTTATCCTCGATGTTCTTATTCGAGAAATGGGTTGGTGAAAAGTTTCTTCAGCAGAATTCAAGAGAAGGCTAACAGAGGAGGAGGGTCAGGGGCTGGTGGGTCAATGAGAGAAGTCATAAAGAGACGAAAATGTATTCTCCAAGGGTTTGTGGAATAGATGGGGGAGCGGGGGAAGGAGAGAAGAACTCTAGAAAACAACTGAGTGACAAGGGGGATACCTGGAGGCCCCCAGATGACAGATGGCCATGGTATGAAAAGCTTTTCTGGATGACCCCCCCCCCCCAAATCTTCAAACCTCCAAACCCATGCAATATGGCAAAGGGTGGGGTTTCCTATGGAAAGTAGAATGGGCTAAGGTTCGCATCTGGGATCGATGTTCACCAACACACACAGGTATAAAGTGTGGGGACAGAGAACAGCATAAAGACAAAGAGTCAAAAAACAAGGACTCCAAATGGAATTTTCAGGAACTATGAGCAAAACTCTGAATTATCTAACCCATCACACAGAGTGTTTGAGTCAAAGCACCAAACCCCCCAGGGGGCAGGGAGGCCCCAGTGGTATGTGAATCACACACAGCCCTGAGTTAAACAATGTGCCCAGAGCAACAACAGTTGACAAATGTCAAGCTGGGGTCCCAACTCCTTCTCAGAGCCATCAAAGTCAAGAAAGACCTTTCCAGTGTCCCTTGTCTTCACTACTTCACAGGAGTACCTTCTGTTTTGTCATCATGGTGCAATCATTCAGCTATGTTCATCGCTCTTCCTCCATTATTAATTAAGAGTCTATTACTTGTATAAGGGATTCAAGGTTGGGTTTCGATGTTCAGATGCTGACATTCCTCTGTTCTCCCTCTGGGATCTTGCACCAAAAGAGCTGTGTTCACCAGGGTAGGAGAACCAACTGGGAAATCAGGTTCTGCTCTGTGAATCCCCATGACAAAGTATTTGCCTGGGACATGCCCAGTGTGTATCTTTTTTCCCAGGGTCAGTAGGAAGCTTCCCTTTCTCTCTCAGGATGCCTGATTTGGGTGATGAATGCTATAGCAGCCCAGCTAAGCTCTGGTACCTGCTGGTTTGGGGGGTGGGTGTAGTTCAGATTAGCAAACCGACATGGACCCTTGGTCTTCACCTCTCCACCCCCAGATCTCAGACACCTGGGTCAGCAGCCTTCATCCTGGGGGGAAAGTAGACCAAAAAGAGAGGCCAGGGGCACCTGGGTGGCTCAGTGGGTTAAAGCCTCTGCCTTCGGCTCAGGTTATGGTTCCAGGGTCCTGGGATCGAGCCCCACATCAGGCTCTCTGCTCAGCAGGGAGCTTGCTTCCCTTCCTCTCTCTCTGCCTGCCTCTCTGCCTACTTGTGATTTCTGTCTGTCAAATAAATAAATAAAATCTTAAAAAAGAGAGAGAGAGAGAGAGAGAGAGGCCAGCCTTGGCCTTGTTGGACGTGAGTCTTTCGTGAGGCAGAAAGTGAAAGAGGAGGGGTGGGCCTAGCCTGGGAGAAAACAGGTTTGGCTCCATCGGACTTACGCATGGGGATGGGAAGGGCAAGAGGAAAGTCACTGCTGTGCCCTTACCGCTGATGGCAGAGCATCTTCCCAGCAGTAACAGTTATTAGTTGTGCCTATCAGATTTCCTAAGACTCGAGGATGATCAGAAAAAGCCAGTGCATGGAAGAAGAGAGGGAGGGCTTCTAGGAGGGAGATGCCTAGCTCCCCCTGGGGTGGCCCCAGAGGTCCTTACATTACATGACTCTGGCCTTGGCAGACCGATTTTGTGGTTTCTGCAAAACTCGATTTGGGCTTCCCAGGCTTTCTGAGTGGGTGATGCCTTGCAGTAACTGTCCTCCGTCTTCATGGAGGCGATCTGAGGGTGTTTGTTTTTCTTGGAATCCAGGGCACCTCACCCCTGCCCCCACCCTGTGACACAGGAGACCCCAGCAGGACCAGCAGTGCGGCATGGCTGTGAGCCCCCCGAGGAGACCAGGGCAAGCCCTTCCTCACTCTCTGCCTAGTTTTCTGTAGCCAGACAAAGGCTACCTAGTGTGGGACGCAGGGAGAACAAGTCGTGGTGGCTCATCCAACGTCCCTGACCTGTGAAAAATCTGGGGAGAGAGGATGATTATAAGGAATGTGGAATGGGGCGACTATGCCTGAGTGCCACTGGATGAGGGCAAGTCATCATCAGTTCAAAATGTGAAAGCCAGAGGGCCTCCTCCCCCGTGGCCAAAGGGCAGAGGGAGCTGGGGAATAGCTGAGGACCTCCCTACACAAGCAGCAGGACCTCAGCCTAGAGGGACTCAGGATGGGATTCTGCAGGCAGATAGATGCACTCCCAAAACTTGACCTCTGATTCTCCGTGCCTGCAAGAGGGGTTCACCAGCCCCTCCGGAGGGGGGGCAGAGCCTCCCAGGAGACAGAGACCTTAGGAGGAAGGGCTTGCCCTCCTTCAAATCGGTCCCACCTGCCCTCTGACCACCAGACCTACAAGGAAGGTCAAGTTCCAAACTTAACTTGAATGTTAGTGGAGCTGCGTTGTCTGTGCTGGGAAGTAAGGAGAGGGACGGTGTATTGGGGAGCTCCAGACCTCTGCAGAGACATGCACAGCTATCTGGAAGATTGTGCCTGGATCAAAGTGTTCAGAATATAAGCCCAAGAAGGAAGAGTTTGTTGATGTGAGCCCAGGATTTAACACCCAGAGAAGGTCCTCGGGGCTTGAAACGATACCCTGCCAAGAGGACTCTTGGAAGCTTGGAAAAAGCAATGCCCACATGAAGTGAACATACCATGCCAGAACTGCTGTGGAAGAATCTAGAGAAATGGATCAAAGGCTTCGGGAAGTGAGCAGCTAGAATGGATCTAATATATGAGACCCTCTTACCACCCCCTCCCCCAGCTGATTGTGTTCCTTGGGAAGGGCTGGAGGTCGCTCCCTTTACCGAGGCAGTTAAGAAACGCTCTGGTAGGGGCTCCGGAATGAAAGCCTAGTGCTGGCTGTCCACACCAGGCAGGGGAGAGATGTAGGAGGTACCATGACAGACCTGGGCTCCCCAGTGACGGTGGGGATGACAGGATCTGGGGATAGCAGAGGTCGGGTGATAGTGCTCAGCCATCAGAGTCAAGGTGGGAGTGATTACCATCGTGGGTGACGACTTTGGAGTGACAACCAGGAGTGTCTGACGATGGACATGCAAACTGAAGATAACGCTCCTAGGCATAACGAAGGTGAGCGAGCAGCTAATGAGGCTATTGCTTTATATAATAATCAGAAGTGACCATGGGTGAACAGAAGGTCAAGGTCATCCACTTCGTGTACAGTTGCGATCCCTTGCTCAGGTCCCAGACCGGAGCCAGTTCTTAGACTCAGAACCCATCCAGGGTCAGGCATAAGCGGGGCCAGAGGGCACAAGTGAGCCCCACGTGCTGGTGGCAAGGACCTCGGGGCCCCCAGCTCTGCTGTGCTCAGGTCTCAGCTGACAGAATAGGAAAGGTTTGAGCCTCGTTCCTGCGTGGACTTGCTCAGAGTGTGGGTGCTGGTGCACAGAGGCCCCACGTAGGGGTAAAAGACGGCCAGAGGAAGGAAATCTTCCTGATGGGCAGGGCTGGGGGCAGAGTGATTGAGGGACAATACACACAGACACGTGCACAGTGTCAACCGGCTTAGCTGGTTGAGTGGCTGTCTGCCAGGAGCAGGATTGGAAGATTGGGGATGAGGAGGTCCCGGGAGGGGGCATTTGATGGGCCCGACAGGTGTAGGCACCGCCATGAGGATTTTTGTGCCACACGTTTGTGCCCTTCAGAGAACATCTGCCATAGGAGAGACACTAATAATTAAGGGAGCAGAATGGCTCAGCCAGGAGATGTCCTTTGGTCGCTGTCCTCGGCCACTCAGGGTTGGCACAGTGAGCTCATGAACACGTAGCCCGTGGCAGAAATGGGGTGTGTGCATGGGCCAGTAGCATCACCTGCCACTTCCCAAAGCTTATTCAGGTCTTGCCGCGGCAGAGGGCCACCTGCCAGGAATAGGCACCAGCTGCCCCAACGCCGTACTAGCCCGGCAGGAAAGCAGGCAGCCACTTGGGGGGACGTTAATTACCCTCGAGGGGGCAGTGACCCACCTCATCTGGGATGGACATTTCAGCAAGCACTCTGGCTACATACAGCCCTTGACAATGTCCATCACAGGAAGCCTAGGAATGTTCTAACTCAGTTCCAGGAATTCGTTCCAAGGGTGTCTAGAGGACAGCAGATTAAGGAATCGGAGAATTGAGATCCCAAGGGATCTTGGTACTGACTCCAGACTCTCTCAAAAGATACAAATTCTGGGGTGCCTGGATGGCTCAGTGGGTTAAGCATCTGACTTCAGCTCAGGTCGTGATCCCAGGGTCCTAGAATCGAGTCCCACATTGGGCTCCCCACTTAGCAAGGAGTCTGTGTTCTCTCTCTCTCTCAAATAAATAAATAAAATCTTCAAAAAAAAAAGGTGCTCAATGCCTAGCCATGCATATGTATGTATGGTGTTTGTCAAGTTACAGTATCACAACATGGCTGGTCAGGGCGCCTGGGTGGCTCAGTGGGTTAAAGCCTCTGCCTTCAGCTCCGGTCATGATCTCAGGGTCCTGGGATCAAGCCCACATTGCGCTCCCTGCTTCGTGGGACGCCTGCTCCCCCGCCCTCCGACCCCCAGCTTGTGTTCCCTCTCTTGCTGTGTCTCTCTCTGTCAAATAAATAAATAAATCTTTAACAAACAAACAAACAAACAATGGCTGGACAGGACTGACACTAACTTTGGTGGGGTGGTTATCTCTAGGAGGGAAGGGACAGAAAGGTGTCTGTGCCGGTTACTTCTTATTTCTGAAATATCATAACATCTGGAGCACACGTGCCACTATCTTGACTTCTGGGAAGCCTGAGTAGCTGGTTCATCATTTTCTGTATGTTGGAAACATTTCGTGGTTTAAAATGTGTTTTGTAAAAATATATCAAAACTCGCAGATGGATATTATGAAAATAAGGGAGTCTTTCTGGCAGATGGGTAGAGCAAGACCCGGAATGAGGATTTCTTTCTCTATTCATCGGGTGTTGGTGGCTTAGGTCATCCAGGGCTGTCATTCTTTAATGCAAATCTGACCTCATCGATTCCCTGCTTAACAACCTTCCGTGGCTCCCAACTCTCCTCAGGATAAGCTGATAGGCTTTTGGTCTGGCAGATGCAGACAATGGCCTCCTGACCTCAGGAATGTCCCCTCTCACCACGCTGCACATGTGCTCCGCACTCCCCAAAGGCTGGAGCTCCCTGAGTGCCCCCTGGCTTGCCTCTGAGACCCACTTGTGCTTCTCCCACCAATCGGTCTTACCATCATCACCCATGTATTTCTCTTCATTCTTCAGCTTGGACATCCCCTCCTCCAGGAAGCCTTCCAGGATAGACCACCCAGGATCCATTCCCTCTGCCTCCAGAGACAGCCCCACCTGCATCCCTCCGAACAGTGCTTCCCAGGCACCTCTGTGGGCTTTTCCTGGAACTGACGCTACAGTTCTTTGTCTTCCTAAGTCACGTTAATGTGACTCCAAGCTCCTTTACTGGGACAACCTGCTGTATCACTCATTTCCATGCTTCCTTGGGGTTCTGTCAAAACCCCAAGGTGTGTGTAGTCCCAGAAAAATAGGGAAAGCCAGGCTTGGTCCCTGGGGGCACCCACATTACTGTGACTCCTGCTACCTGAGGTTACTATCCAGTGCTTCTCCCCACCTCCCACCCTGGCACTGCTCCTCCCATGACCAGGGATGCCTATTATAGCCGTGTCCCTGGGGTAACCCTGCCTGGGAAGCCTCTCTGTGCTCAGGCCCTCTGAACTTAATGCCCAGCCTCAGGTCACCCCACCAGCTGCTCCCCTCACCCCGACTAGGGTCTTCCACGGGCCCTGACCATCCAGGCCACCTTCACAGGGCTCCTTTATGGGAAGAAAGACTTCAGCGAGCTTCCTGGCCCCCAGGGCCCCTGAACCAGACAAAGGCTGCTAATGAGGTGTGTGTGTGTGTGTGTGTGTGTGTGTGTGTGTGTAGGCAGATGGTTGTTGGTTTTTTGGCTTGCAGGTTTTTTTGAGATGAAATTTACATAATATAAAATTAACCATTTTTAAATGAACAACTCAGTGGCATTTAGTACATTCACAGCATTGTACACCATCACCTCTGTCTAGTTCCAGAACATTTCCAAAACCCCAAAATAAAACCCGTACACATTAAGCATTCATTCTCCATCCCTCTCTCCCCCAGCCCCTGGCAACCACAGTCTGGTTTCTGTCTCTGTAGATTTGCCTGTCCTGGACATTTCCTAGAAATGAAATCATATCATAGGTGGCCTTTTGCAACTGGCCTCTCTCACTCAGCACGAGGTCCTCGAGGTATACCCACCTTGTATCATAGGGAAAGTCAGAGCTTCGGTCCTTCTATGGTGGAGTGATATTCTGTTGTTAGGATATGTCACTTTGCCATCCATTCATCCACTGATGGACGCAGATGGGGCTTGGGGGGTCAAAAACTGTCTCTGCCGTTTCTTGAAGTGACCTCCCAGCATTTGCGGGTCTCGCGATATCATCTAGAGGTCCAGCTACACTTGGAAAATCAGAGCTGATAACCTGGGGTCCATCTGACAACCAGGACAATCCTCAGGGTCTGAGCAGCGTCCTCCAGCCCCTCTCTGCCAGGGTCCCCCTTCCTGGCTCTCATTCTCAGTCCACTGCCAGGTCCCAGGGGCTCCCTACAACCTGATCCGACACTTAGAGGATAGACCCAGGTCTTTGGGGAGAGAGCAAAGGGGAAAGGGCCTTTTCTTTCTTCTCTTCTTGCGAGGGCAAGACGTAATTGCTATCTCCATGGAAGGCGGCCCAGCCTCCAAGCCAACAAAGCAACCCCCAGCAGAGCCCACTGTCCAGTTACCAGCCTCTCTTCCCTGAGGCAGGGGTTTATGGCTTGTGGGGGCAGGGACTACCCCGGCCAGTCCTGGCGAGGGGGTCAGCCATGTCCAGATACGTCTGCCAACTGTGTCTTTTCCCCACAGCAGGTGGCATCCAGGCATGGCCCTGCACCTGCTTCCCTGAGCCCCCACCACCCCCAGCACATCAAGATCGTGAAGCAAACTCATTAACAGAGACCCCAGGAAAATCAGGTTGGCCCTTGTGTAGGGCTGGGCTGCCCCCGGGGGCTCTCTCTCCCTGTAGGCCCTGACAAGCCCCTTCATCCATCCATCTCTGCCCCCCACTCCCCAGACAACCAGGACCACACTTAGCGGCCCCTTGGGGCATCAGGCATTAGCTAATTAATGTGTTCACCAGCCAGAGATTTTCCACTCAGTAGTAATTACAGCCCGGGGGCTGTTTCTACAGAGACCCACTCCGAGCAGCTCCAGCAGCTTGCTTTTTCAATAGGAGAAGGAAATCGTCTGCCTTCCAGGGGTGGAGCCGTGCCTGGAAAAATACCAGCATTGTAGAATTGGGGGTCCTTTCATTCTACCATGTTCTGAAGTGGTACCTTTTGAGGAGGAGTTGTGTATCTAGGACTTAATTTCCCAAAATGCTCCCAGCAAGACCCCACCGAGCTCTTTATTCCCCTCTAGAATGGAGCCCCCAAGATCCTGACCTTCACCTTCCTGGAGGCTCATCCTGATGGGTTTGGGGAGTCTGTCTGAAATGGCAGAGACAGTTTTTGACCCCCCAAACCCTTCCTGGAGGGGAGCTCATCCCGGTGAGAGCCCCAGGACCTGGGCTTACTCACCCCTGTGCCGCCTGAGCTCTTGGGCCAACTTCTCTAAAGATAGAATGTCCCTACGTTACTGGGAGGATTGGAGGCTCAGAGATGGCCAGCAACTTGCCCAGGGTCTTCCAGCTGCTACGAGTCAGAATCTGCCCTGTCACCCCACCTACACAGCCAATTGGTCAGGCTTGCCAGTGTCAGCTGTAGCCTCCAGCCACCTTTGGTTTGTTTGGGCAGAGAAACTCATCAGCAGTGCATTAACTTTGTATCTCATCTGGAAGCCTGGGGTTTGCGCTTTTATCCTTTTCTTCCAGCAGGTGGATCCCCGTGCAAAGCCCCTCTGGGCAGATGGACCCAATGAACCTGCTCAGAACTGAGCCTCTACTGCCCCAGTCCCAGCCCCTTCCTTAGACCTGGACATCCATTTAAAAGAAAAAGTGCATGGCCATAAGGTTGGTGACAACAGGGGCCAGTGGCTTAGGGACTTCTGTAATGGAGGGCAGGGGTCCTGATGCGACCCAGATGCTTCTGGCTCCTAGGCAAGTGGGATCACTCTGGCCCCAACCCCGCCTGGCCCATTAACCCACGCTGAGGCTGAACCTCCAGCCCCGGGGCTGAGGGATCCGAGAGATGCCGGCACAGGGCTTCCATCCCCACTGGGCTGCCATCAGCGTGTCCAGCCAGCACACCGCTAGGGCAGGAGACACTGATGCCCGCACACAGGAAGGAAGACACCGAGACTCAGAGCCTCCTCTCCTCCATCCCAGCCTCACGCACCCATTCTCCAGATGGGGCTCAAGTAACCCGCCCCATGTCACCCAGCTGAGGCTGAAGAGCAGGTGTTGAAGCCCCTGGGAAAATGGGAGGGAGGAACCCAGACTCTTTCAACCTCAGGCAAACGTCCTCTAAGGCAGATCCTAAAATAAGGACTGGTGGCCTGATGTCTGGAGTGGCAGATATCCCGATTGTCCCCAACTGCAACGCCTCATGCAGGGCTATACTTCCCGGGTCTAATGTAAGTGGTTGGTGGTGGACTGTCACCTTGACCACTTGTGGCCGGGACATGTGTTCCCAGAGACTTCATACGAAGCTCCACTGTCTATCCTTTTCTTTCCAGATTCCCCAGCCCCCAGGTGCCGCCTTCCAGCCGAAGAGAAACTGAGACATGGATGAGTCAGGACACTCCTTCTCTGCCGACTCACCCAGCCTGCCCGGGATCAGAATCAGCCAACACCCATTCTGAGCATACTTGGTTACACCGCCCAGTGCCATCCTCCAGCTGATTCCCATCCGGCTCTGCCTTTAAGGGTGCCACCTGCCCGCCTCCCCAGGGGCCCACACTCTCTCCACAGCTTCATGGTCTACCTCATCTCTCTCACAGAAGCTCAGCTCAGATGATCCCGGCTCCTGAGAAGCAGCTCCAGCCCTCAGGAGTCAGGTAAGGGAGGATGGGTTTCTACTCCACCTAATTCCGAAAAGACCAAAGTGGGCCGTTTACAATAAGCAACAAAGAGACTATCCACTATCGAGGCCAGGAGTGAAACAACAATACCAATGTAATGAAGTCCGTCAGTGTTGGCTTGGCACAAGGAAGGAATTTGTTGTATCAGAAATCCTAATTTAGAAAGAGCACTGCAATGTACAGAAAATCTTGCTCTGAGCCTCCTAGCAGGCAAGGTGAAAGGGATTTGTGGTGCTCTCATTATAAATTAAAAAAAAAAAAAAAAAGGTGTTCTCTATCTTCTCAAGGACCCAAACACCTAGTAAATTTTTCAAACCCCGAAAGAGGCTTCAAAAAAGTAAGAGGGGAGAGGAAACAAGGGAAGCAAACTCACTCCTAGCTTTGACGCCCTGAGTACAAAGTTCTGACTACTACTAAATTAATAAGCATAGGCAGCTGCGTTTGTGGGAAATTTTATGAAATAAGCCAAGTTACTTTCCCTGTGGAGTTCCAAGATCAAGTGCGGAGCCTCGGAAAATGCAAATTGGTGACCCCAGCCCTAGACCTCTAGAACTGGGAGATCTGGAGAGAGGAACTCACGGATCTACATTTTCCCTTGTAGTCCCCTGTGGAACTCTCGGGCACCCTGAAATTACAAAACGGATTTAGAAATTCCTTTCCCTTAGAAATTGCATTCTGACTCGGACTCAGGGACAGGAGCTCCCCTTCCCCCCACCCCACTGTTGTGGCTTTGAGCAGCAAAAAGGGGCCCCACTCCCAGGACCATGCCCCCGTTGGAAGAAAACCAGAGGTTTGTAAGTCAAGCCTGCCTACCCTACCCTGTGCTCCCTGCCCTCAGCCCCGCCCCGCTGTGTTAGTCCTCGCCCTCTGAGAAGTAGATGCCAGGAAGGGATTAAATATGCAAAGATTTTTGTAAAGAGGAACTGCATGTGTGGCAGAAAACAGAGAGCGGAGGAGTCTACAAGGTGAGTCAGACCCTAAATCGGGTGACCAGATTCAACCAATAGTCAGCCGGCACAGGTAAACATGAAATTTCAAACAGCAAGTGGTTTTTAAGAGTAAGCCTTTCCCATGCAGTATTTGGGACATACTTATGCTAACAATTGGCTGTCGTTTATCTGAGACTCACATTTAGCTGGGTGACCTAACTCCGAAAGAAGGAGAAACATAGGTTGAGTATCTTAGATGGCAGTGCTGTGTAAGGGAGTTTTCAGCAAAACCATCAGGGAGTCCTTGAGCCAAAGCTAGGGGACATCCAAGGAATACGTGGGCTGGCCTTGGTATCCCTTTTGCACTCGGTATTGATGAGCACATGGGAAGCCTTATGGATTCAGCACAAAAGAGGCGGGTGTAGATTCAAGATCCAGGAGCTGGGACCCTTGGTCAGTTAACCCCTTGTGGTTGGAGGCCTTCCAGAAGCCCGCACAAAGGCCAGAGTGGTAGAAGGGTCAGCAGCGGCTGCCTCGGGACATCTGTCTTCTAGCCTTGGCTTGACCCCCTTGAGGGCCCCACCTTGCAAGTACTCTAGAAAGAGAAATGGGTGATGTGGCTGAGTACTTCTTCACCCTCGGATCAAAGAGTGGGTGTGTGCTGAGTGGACCAGCCTTGCCCAGAACCAAGCCTCTCACGGGGACAGGATCTTCCAGGCAGGGACGCTGTCTCAGCCCTCAGCCCTTCAGAGACCTCCCCTCCCCAGCATCCCTGGCTGGTGAGAGACCACGCTGAACCCCTTTACCACGGTGGTGAAACCCTGGGTCTCTGAGCTCTCCCCTCCGTCTCTGGGAACTGAGATGCCCAGGGAAGCAGAGAAGAGTTCTGGAGGGCAGAGCTGACAGTGTTCCAGGCCTGAGGAAGTGTGGGTGCAGGAACAGCCATGCTCTCCGGGGACAGGAGTGGGGGTAGTGGGGGGTGACAGAATGACACAGGGGGCCTTAGCCAACCAGGGAGTCGAGGGAAGCCCTCCTCAAACAGTCCTACAGGTGGGGAGCAGAAATACAGCCCTGTGGTAGTTTTAAAACACATCCCTAAATTATTTGATATTTCTCCTCTTTATTTTTTTATTTTTTTAAAAGATTTTATTTATTTATTTGACAGAGAAAGAGATCACAAGTAAGCAGAGAGGCAGGCAGAGAGAAAGGGGGAAGCAGGCTCCCTGCTGAGAGAGACTGTGGGGCTCGATCCCAGGACCCTAGGATCATGACCTGAGCTGAAGACAGAGGCTTAACCCACTGAGCCACCCAGGCGCTCTGATATTTCTCCCCTTTAAAGGTACTTCCGCTCCCCTAAAGTATGGCGGGTATAGTAACTCCCTCCTAATAAGACACATTACGGTGCCTAGATGGCTCAGTCGGTGGAGCGTCCGACTCCTGGTTTTGGCTCAGATCACGATTGCTGGGTCGTGAGATCAAGCCTAGTGTCAGGCTCAGCGGAGAGCCTCTCTCTCTCTCTCTGCCCTTCCCCTCGCTCTAAAATAAATAAATAAATAAATAAATAAATAAATCTAAAAAGAAGAAGAAGGAGAAGGAGAAGTCATAGTGTGCGGTGCCCAAGATTAGGAATAAAAGACATCTGGCTTCCTCCTTGCCTTCTCTCTTGGATTGCTGGCCCTGGGGGATCACCAGAGGCCGTACCAGGGGCATACGCAAGCAGCCCTGTGAAATGCCCGGTGGAAGGGAACTGAGGCCTCCAGCTGCCCCTGGCCTGCTTGGTCTTGGCTCCTCCAGCCCCAGTCAAGCCTTCAGATGACTGCAGCTCAGCCGTCAGTGTGAGAACAACCTCGTGGGAGACCGTGGGTGAGAACCACCCAGGGAAGCTGCTCCCAGAGTCCGGGCCCACAGAAACTGCCATCATAAGTGTTTGTTGTTCTAAGCCACTGAGTTTTGGGATGACATGTTATGCAGCATTATATAAGACATATCCATACTATGGTCCCAAGTTCAACTCCCAGCTCTACTTGGCAGCTCTGTGCCCTGGAAGGAGGTAGCTAACCCCTCAGTTCCCTCCAGCTGTCCCCAAACAGCAGAGGGAAGCCACCATCTGATCCTCACATTTTGGAGAGAGGGCCATCCTGGAGTCAGAGCTGGCCAACTCTGGTGCCCTGAGGACAGGGGTCCCCCCAGAAACCAGCTGGTTCTCTTAAGGAAAGAAAAGAGATCTCGTCTCTCTCACAGCCCAAATCCCATCTTACAGCTGACAAAGTATTTCAAACTTGCAAGTCAAAATGTTGTCAACTTTATTCTCTGCCAAGGCAACAGGTCCTGGGCCCACCTGCCTGAGCCTGGGGACAGCCCTTAGACTACAAGTGAGGCTGTTCCCCTTGCCTGAAGGGCCCTCTCCACGCCTCACCCTGCAAACATGTCCTGAGCTATTTACTATGCCGATGGTAGTGTGATGTAGTGGTTAAGGGCTTGGGGATCAGGCTCTAAAATCCTGGGGCCTGAGCTCTGTTTCAAGAAAATGTGTGACTCAGTTTATATACTGCGCTGTCCTGGGGCAGACCCGACGAGGGCAGGGCACTCGAGACACAAAGCAGGTCCCTAACGTTTAATTTTAATTGATATGAACTGACTTGCTTGTACCTCACCTTGAGGGATGGAATGTGGTTTGTCAGATCAACAGATAATGGGTCGGAGTCAACGACTCAGACTGCCTCCAGCTGAGTGAGAACCTCTGGGGGGTGGAGGGGTGCTGGGTTCAAATCCCAGCTCCTCCCTCTCCAACTGAGTGACGTGGGACAAATCTCTGAGTCACTTCCCAGGGTTGTGGCCGGGAATGATATTGCTTTAGAAAATATAAAACAAGTGCCATACACACGGGATCGTGAGCGGCAAAGGAAAAAGAGGCAAAGGAACACAGCTTTCTAACGGTGCAATTTCAGGCACACGCCAGCCGGAAGAGGAGCTGCTTTGGGCTTCTGGGCTCAGGCAAAGCTCCTCCAGTCCATTGGCAAGGAATTCCATGGAACCTGGGCATTTAGAGTGAAGAATTCTTTTTTTTTTTTTTTTTAGGTTATTTATTTATTTATTTGACAGAGGGAGACACAGCGAGAGAGGGAACAGAAGCAGGGTGAGCGGTAGAGGGAGAAGCAGGCTTCCTGCTGAGCAGGGAGCCCGATGCCGGGCTCCATCCCAGGACCCTGGGATCATGAGCTGAACCAAAGGCAGACGCTTAATGACTGAGCCACCAGGCGCCGCCCAGAGTGAAGAATTCCTAATAAAATAAAGGTTCCGTTCAGGCAAAGCTGTGTGTGGAACTCTGCCAGGCGCTTCCGTGTTTCGCCGTGGCCACCCAATGACACGTACAGCCCTGCAAAGCAGATGCCATTATACCCATTTTACAGGTGAGGGAACTGAAACACAGAATGGTGGGCTCCTGCCCAAGGAAATGTGCTCCGTTCCTGGTGGTGCCCGGACTCCAACCCAGAGTAGACGTTCCCAGGGCAAAAACTAACAAGTGTGACTTACTGCATGTTACAAATCTTCCTCTCCTGTGTCGTTCTTACTCAATCTTAACTGCAACATCAGAGGAAACACATGAATCCCTGACCTAGCGAATCCGTGAGGTCCAGCCCTGGAGCCAACGGGTGGTCATTTCATTGGCCCCCGAATGAAAGACATGAGTGGATATACTTGGGAGTAAGAGCGCTCACAGGTGCCCTGGCCTGGGGTCGGGGCGAGGGTAGTTACCATGAGGGAAAAATCCAAACGGAAGCCCCAGAAAGTGCCCCCCCGACCCCATCACATCCCTAGGAGAATGGCAGACTCGTTCTGCTCTTAACATCGTAAAGGATGCAAGGACGGTGGTCCCCTACAAAAGCCGGATAAACCCTGGAAGATGACAGTAAAAGTTTCCAAACTCAACCAAGGAATAGCCCCGACAGCTCTCGACAAATGCAGGGTCTTGTAGAGCACGGTAAGAAGAACTTAAATACAGGATAGGCAGCATTAATCTGCGAAATGCTTTTTCGTTCTCCCCCTTCCCCATCCTTATCAGAAACAGCTCACTTTCACTGGGGACAGACAGCAGGACACATTGCTGATCCTCCCAAGGGCCACACTACTTCTCCTACCCTCTGTCATAATATACTCCAAAGGCACCGACCTCACAGCATATCCCACAGAGCACCATCAGCCCACACTGCCTCTGTGAGATCACGTAATAGGAACAGAGGCCCGAGAAATCGCAAATAGGCTGAGTCCTTAACAAGGCCTATGCACTCCAGAGGGCAGGAGATCACTCCCATGAGGACTCGGGCCCCCACCAGACTGGGTGTTCCAGCCAACGACCCCAGCGGGGGTGCTAGCCAGCAACCAGTATCAACTCCCCGGCCTTCGGGCGGCTCCAGCTGTCACCATAAAGGTGAGCAAAATAAAGATTGCAGTCGCTTCCCCCTCTAGGCTTTGGGATGGTATGCTCTGCAGCGAGAGGCAACCAGGGCACAAAGGCAAAGCCCCAGTTCCCCATTTCTGGGAGGATAGACCAACCCACCTTCAGGCCCCCTGCAGCCAAGTAGAGTATCTGACATGTTCTGCACGCTGCCTAGTTCTCAGCTGTGTACTCTGTTTTCAGATGAAACAAGTCGGTTCCGAGCTGGGGTTCAAGCTCTGAGCTGTGGAGACACAGACCCGTTGGCACACAGCGCAGGCAGGGCAATGAAGGGAGGCTTCCCAGAGGTGGAGACGTTTCTCTGGGCCATGTGCTGGAAGATGAAGAGAATCTCAAAAGCATAGGGCAGCACAGATCACAGAACCTGGGAGCTGGAAAGAGCCTCGGAGACTGCTGGTCAGTCCCAGCATCCTGGGTTAGGGGCTGGCGCCATGAGCCTGAGAACCCATGTCTCTGGGGCCTGATCCTGGGGACCTCCCCTCCTTGGGCCGGCTGGATGCTGCTTCGGGTGTCCACAGCTGCGGCTCTCCTCTCCCCGGCAGGTAGGAGGGATTTGACATTTGTCCACTGGAACTCATCTGTCGGCTTTTTTTTTTTTTTTTAAACTGTGTGCCCTGCACTCCTTAGCTCTCCAATCCCCACCTTGACCTTTGCAGGGTCCAGTGATTTCTTTTTACCTCCTCAATGCGGAATCAGCCCTGCCGTTTATTACTCAGATGTCTTCAGGCTTTCATTGATGAACACTTCCCTCTTATTTCCAGCCTTTTCTGCAGACTGTGGCTCAGGGGGTAGGTGGTTTAGAACCAGCTTTCCAGTTTAGAACAGCTGCTTACTATGTTTTTTTTTTTTTTTTTTAAGTTATAGAAGCAAGATAAGCACATTACAGAAAATGTTAGAAAATCAAGAAAAAAATTCCCCACGATCCCACCATGCCATGTGCCAGCTCATTCTCTCATCCTGGTGTATTTTTTTTTTTTTCCCAAAACCTGCAGCATTTTTAAAAACCTATTATAGTCATACTTTACATTTCAGCATGGATCCTGAGTTTTTCCTTTTAATGGTGGAGCACATGCTTTTGTCCTAAATTTCTTTCTTCATGAACACACAGTGGCTCAAGTCCAAGCCTCATTTTCTGTAACGTGGTTGTGGCACTGTTTGGCGATCGGGTGGATGCCAGTTTCTACCAGCAATAAACTTCTTCCTGCCTAGAACTTTTTCTGAAAACAGAATGACTTCCTCGGGCCAGATTCCTGGAAGAGAAATGACTGCTCAGAAGTTGTGGATATCTTTACGGCTCTGGATAGATATCTGTCCCTTGTCAAATGATCAGACTTTATTTTGAATTGGGATTGTTGTAGTTGATGCCATTATTTTTTTTAAAGATTTTATTTATTCATTGGAGATAGAGAGAGAGAGAGAGCGCGCGCACAAGCAGAGGAAGAGGCAGAGGGAGAGGAAGAGAGAGCCTGACAAGGAACTCCATCCCAGGACCCTGGGATCATGACCTGAGCCAAAGGCAGACACTTAACCATCTGAGCCACCCAGGAGCCCAGCTGATGCCATTATTGTTATGAAAATACAGAGCAAATAAAAATCACCCATATTACCCACATCTAAAGATAATCACTATCAGTAACATATTGGTATCGTCTCTTCCTGGATTTATTTTTCTTTATGTTAGTTTCAAGTTTTATTTGTTTCAGTGCATGCGTGAATTAACATTTAATTATAGTGATACTCTAAATAAATTGGAGATCACAATTTTCCTTGAGCATTACAGCTAAGCATTTTCCATTTATTGTAAACTCTTTGTCAATACCAAGTTTAAGAAATGCGTAATTTCCCGTTGGGGAGACAAATCCTCATTTACTTGCCAATTATCCTATTTGGGGCATTTAAAACAGATACCAAATTTTTGCTTTTAAAAACATTTTCTATGAATACATTTGCAAGTTACGACTTAAAAAGCAATTTGTAAAGTGGGTGAATAGAAAAATTGTGGAAGCTCATAATAGAAGAGTTTACTAATTGGTCTTGATTGTGGAAAAGATTGATTTAAAAACTCTTTCCTTAGACTCACGAGTGGAATTTGAATAACTGAGGTGGTGATTTTTGGGTTTTTGTTTGTTTTTTGTTTGTTTGTTTGTTTGTTTGTCTTATCTCATTTTGTGATAATCAAAGCAAACCACTGTTGGGGAGTCAGGACACCTAGTTTCCCCAGTGGATGCACTTCCTGCTGGATGACCTTGGGCAAGTCACAATTTCCCCTGGTGACCTGAGCAAAGAAGCAGATGAGATGGGGCTGGCCCTGAGACCTTGGCCCACTCCCTGGCTGGTTCCCTCTCCTATGGCCACACGTCTGTCGACAGTGCCTTCATGAATCCCTCCTGGATGGCCACACTTGAGCTGCCATCAGCTTCTGGCCCCCTGTGACTCCCACAGCAGCCTGGGGCTCAGGTGCCAGGGCCTGCAAGCCTGGAAGCAGCTGGTGGAGGCGCCCAAAACAGAAAACACACTTGATGTGCAAGTCATTAAAAATGGTTCCTGCTGCTTCCTCTTTACAGACATGGAAAGAGAAGCCAGGACCTTGTTATGTTGAAAGAAAGGAAAAACCTGAGGGGATAGAACAGGTGATAGCGTGCGATCCTTTGTATGAAAGTAAAATAGAGCCAGAGACACGCAACACGTGTTCTTCAAAATGAGGGGCTCAGGACTGGGAAAGCAGCAGAGGGCTACGCAGTCACTGGCAATGATCGCAAAAAGTGTGGGTACTCGTTCCCAGGTAATCACTTCATTTTACACATGGATGAGAGTGTGCTCCCTGAAGGGTTCCCCTGGGAAATGAGGGGCACAGTAGGGCAAAGCAAGGGCAGTTTCCCCAAATGCTTCCTGGGCTCCAGGTTGACCTGTGGCTGAGACCCCCACCCCCACCCGGCCGTCCCCACCCCTGCCCAGCCCCATCACAGCTGCAGACGCAGAGCCCTTAGAAACTACACCCAAGGGGCGCCTGGGTGGCTCGGTCAGTTAAGCATCTGCCTTCGGCTCCCCGGGTCTTGGGATCGAGCCCCCATGTCGCACTCCCTGCTCAGCGGGGAGTCTGCTTCTCCCTCTCCCTCTGCCCCTCCCCCTGCTCATTCTCTCTCTCTCTCTCTCTCAATTAAATATATACAAATCTTTTTTATTTTTTATTTTTTATTTATTTATTTATTTCACAGACAGAGATCACAAGTAGGCAGAGAGGCAGGCAGAGAGAGGAAGGGAAGCAGGTTCCCTGCTGAGCGGAGAGCCCGATGATGCTGCGGAGCTCAATCCCAGGCCCCTGAGATCATGACCTGAGCCAAAAAGAGAGGCTTTAACCCACTGAGCCACCCACGTGCCCCAATATATAAAAATCTTTACAAAAACCAACCTACAACCAAACAGAGCTGGAAGGAGAAAGAATGAGGTACAGGGATGGGGAGAGAAGGGGTGGGGAGGAAAGGGAGGAGAGGGGAGGAAAGGGAGTGAGAAAAAGGGAGATGTTGATCATCTTTTGAACAACCAGAAAGATCTTGGTAAAGGTTCAATGATGGATCATTTAGGATGAGCTTGTTACAGTTATATTCTTTTATTTTAAAGATTTATTTATCTATTATTTGAGTCGGGGGTTGGGGAGCAGAGGGCGAGAGGAGGGAATCTCAAGCAGACTCGCCACTCAGTGCAGAGCCCGACACGGGGCTCTATCTCACGACCCTGAGATCCCAACCTGAGCTGAAACCAAGAGTTGGACCCTCAACCAACTGAGCCACCCAGATGCCTCTTAAAGTTATATTTTTTTAAAGACAACCTGACCCTTAAGATGTCTTTCTCTTAGCAGCTCAGTAAAGGCAGGACTGTTCCTGGCTGGGATGGGACCAGAGGCCTCCAGACCCCCCTGCCAACACGAGCCACTCCAACAACCTCCCAAAGCTTGGGAACAAAGCCCCTGAAAACGTTAAGGCCCCCAGGGAGAAGATAAGAACCAACAGACTCAATATTCTCCAGATGTCTTTTTCTTATGTGCCGGGATTGATCTCTGGTGACAGAGCAATTAAATTGGACAGAACACACAGGGCGATGACTATAAAGCAGCTGTCCTGAATAATCCGGGCAGGAGGTGGGAATTGAGTGGAGAGCGGGTGTGGACAGAGTACTGCCCCAGCCGGCACTCACCCGGAGAGATACCCTGAAGAAAGCCATTCTCTTGGGACCTGCAAGCCACTGCTTTTGACAATTCGGCTGCCTTTTTTTTTTTTGGAAAAAAAAAAAAAGTGTTTTTTTCTGAAACGGAGCAAGTGCGGGGGGTGGGGCAGAGACAGAGGGGCAAGCAGACTCTTCACTGACCGGGGAGCCCAATGTGGGGCTCGATCCCAGGACCCTGAGATCACGACCTGAGCCAAAGGCAGACGCTTAACTGACTGAGCCACATGGGCACCCCTCTCCCAGCTGCCATTTTCACAGCCTCATCCATTCAGAGAATGGAGAATCACTTCCTTGCTTTCTCCCTTTACTTTCTGGCTGGAGTCAACTCTGCTGGGGGGTCCAGAGGGCCCAGGGTGAGAACCCCCAGTGAGGAAACAGCATGCGCCTGCCAGCTGGCTCTGGAGTGGGCCCCAACTTCAGAGTCAGAAGCATCCAGCACAGCTTCAGGTGATGGACACCCTGCTGACCTTTCATATCCTTGGAAGATGGCTCTCTCCACTCTTGATTACCTCTCTTGACAGACAGCTCTTCCTTGAACCAAGCTAGCAGCCTCCTTCCTATAACACTCAAACCATACCTAGAACTCTGCTCTGGAGAAGTACAAACAAGAATTTTAGTCTCGTCTCAGGAAAATGGCCCTTCAGACACTAAAACTATCCTCACATATCCTAGACCTGCTCTGATCTGGGCTAAAGCCCCTCGTTTTCCCAAGTGCTGCCTGCATCACCTGCTCCAGCCTCTCATTACCACTTTTGGGTCCCTGTATGGACGATCATTATGTCACCAGGTACGAGAGTGACAGCTGCGTGTCCACCAGCACTGAGTTCTGTCTCTGCCCCATAATGATTCTCTCACATCCTCACTCTGACACTGAAAAACAGACGTTGTGATGAGCGTATAAGGAAGCTGAAGCTCAGAGCTGTAAAGTAACTTGTCCAGAGCCACACAGCAAGGTGTCAGTGGAACTGGGATTCAGACCCAGACCTGCCTGATGCCAGGACTCGACCTCATCTCACCAAACCTCCCCTGCCGGTCCTTCCTGGGGGCTTCCCGAGCAGCAGATGCTCTGAGCATTCCAGGATCCGTGCAACCTCCCTTGGCCTAGAGACCCTCATAACCCAATCAAACACGAGATTGGCATAATCACTTCCATGATGACCAACCCCAGGAAACCCCATAAGGCCCAACCAGATAAATACTCCCAGTTAAGATTTATTTATTTATCTATTTATTTATTTGAGAGAGAAAAAGAGATAGCGCATGTGCATGAGTGGTGGGGAGGAGCAGAAGAAAAGGGAGAGGCAGACTCCCCTCTAAGCAAGGAGCCCTATGTGGGGCTTCATCTCAGGACCCTAAGATCATGACCTAAGCCCAAGGCAGACACTCAACCAACTGAGCCACCCAGGTGCCCCACTTCCAGAAGAAATTAACATTGCCACGGATCACCCCCATCTCTCTCACTCCTCCTTGGGGCTTGTAAGGATTGTCTGAGTTTCCTCCCCAACACGTCCCTGTTTTTGCCACTTCTTTCCCCTCTCCCCCACCCCCGCACTCTCCTTGGACCCAGCCTCAGATCCTTCAAATATATTTTATTATTTGGAAAATGCAAAGGACAGCCCCAGAAAGAAAAATTAAAGCACCCCCTAAAATGATGAAAATGTTCTGGAATCAGATAGGGGTAATTGATGAACAACTTGGTGAAAACACCCACACACAAAACCAAAACCAAATGAAAACAAAAAAGTCACTGAGTTGCACATTTTAAGAGGACATTAAAAAGAGTTATACATTTTAAATTACATTTATGTGAATTATATCTCATACTTTATGGTATAGGAACTGTATTTCAAAAGAGCTATTAGATTTTTTTTTTTTTTAAATAGCCCATATGTTAAAGGATTAGAGTGCATTTGGAAAGGTCTGGTAGGAATGGTTGATTATAAGCCTTGTGAATCCTTAAATACTGTTACACCGTGAACATGTTCTATTTGTGTAAGTTGGCACTGCAAAGCTGGCCATCCATAACACTCCCTCATTACATTGTGTAAAGTAAAGTAAAGTCATTGTATAAAGTAGAACAGTGTGCTCTGTGAATCTGGGCTCGTTACTACACCAAGGAGTACCTAAGACCAGGGAGGCAGAGAATCCTGGTCGGAAGAGGTAGGGTCTTAGGACCTGGCAGGCTGAGTTTCTTTTTTTTTTTTTTTTTTTAAGATTTTATTTATTTATTTGACAGACAGAGATCACAAGTAGGCAGAGGCAGGCAGAGAGAGAGAGAGAGAAGAGGAAGCAGGCTCCCCACTGAGCAGAGAGCCCGATGTGGGGCTCGATCCCAGGACCCTGGGATTATGACCTGAGCCGAAGGCAGAGGCTTTAACCCACTGAGCCACCCAGGCACCCCCAGGCTGAGTTTCTTAACACAGTTTCCACTTCTCACTGGTTCTGAAGAATATCCATAGATGTAATGTGAATACTGCATTCCCGGGGCACCTGGGTGGTTCAGTCGGTTAAGTGTCCAACTCTTGATCTCAGTTCAAGTCTTTTTTTTTTTAAGATTTTATTTATTTGACAGAGAGAGAGATCACAAGTAGAGAGAGAGAGAGAGAGAGGAGGAGGCAGGCTCCCTGCCTAGCAGAGAGCCCTATGTGGGACTTGATCCCAGAACCCTGAGATCAGGACCTGAGCTGAAGGCAGAGGCTTAACCCACTGAGCCACCCAGGCAGCCCTCAGTTCAAGTCTTGATCCTAGGGTTGTGAGTTCAAGCCCTGCATTGGGCTCCGCCAAACAAACAAACAAAAAAAAAGATACAGCATTTCCTCAAATCTCAAATACCATGGATGTATCTGACACCACAATTGCAAGAACTTCTAAGAAAGAAAATCCTTTTTCTTATCTAATCAGCTGTAAGATGTGTCTCGATTCCCAATGTGTTAACATGTAAGGAAAAACATGTGTGTCTCTGTATCAATGGACTATGATGAAAGGCCTCAAAGTGAAATACCTTTGGGAAACCTTTGCATTAAACTGGTCTCCTTATTGCAGGAATTGTCAGAGCTTTAATATGCTCACATGCACTGTGAGTCTCTACAGAAGGGTGAGGAATGAGCTAGTTTATGGGTGCATTAGTCCATAGAACCCTTCCCATGAGAACATCCTGGAGAAGGGGCACTCTGTAAGGTCAACCCAGAAAAATCCTGCTTTAAGGAAAAGAGGAGCATATAAGGACTTAGCCAAAAACCTGGGAGTATTTATATCAGAAGAGAAGACATTCAAATATACATTGGAAGAAAGACTTCAGAAACGAGACTTTCAGAGGGTAAGGGAAGAAAGGAAAGATAGAGAGAAACACAGGAGGCTGATACTTTAAAATAAATCCAAGTTCCACCCTAAATGAGAGGGAGCATAACTCCCCATTCCCAAGTGCAGGCTGAGCACAGTGCCTACCTTCCAGAGAGCACTGCATGGCAAGGGCGGGGGCAGGGGGAGAAACCTGACACACTCGCACCTCAGCCAGAGGGTTAAGATTAATATCAACAGTGCTCAGTCATGTTGACCACTTAGACCCTTGATAAGATGTGATGCAAAGGTCATTTTACCTCTGTGATCTTCCTCCCCAAAACTCTCAAAGCCAGTCTAATCCTCAAGGGGAAAAAAATCAAGCAAATACCACCAGAGGAGCCTCTTACAACAACGGCAGCCCTGGCATGGCTGTGACTATATTGGCCATGACTATTCAGGTTGAGTGACCATGGAATGAATGAGAGGCATGGTTGGCTCTACGTTTAAAATCACATCCTATGGGCGCCTGGGTGGTTCAGTTGGTTAAGCATCTGCCTCTTGATCCCAGCTCAGGTCTCCATCTTGGAGTTGTGAGTTCAAGCCCCACATGGGGTTCCATGTTAGGTGTGGTGCCTACTTAAAAAATAAAATAAAATAACATCCAAAACATCACCACATGATTCAGTACAGAAACAAAAAGTTGGTTATAGGCACAGAAAGGCATGGAAACAAGGCACTGGGGCACAAGTTAAACGGCAGAGTAGCAAATATTTGTCTTTACAGGAATGACCGCAATCCCTTATTTTCTTGCAAAGCTATGACCAAGTGCTATGGGTCTTCAGAAATGTACCTAGAAGGAACAGAATTAGATTAGGCTGTTTTGTCACCAAGAAGTGTGCAAACGGAGAGCAGAACACACAACAAGGTGAGGGTGGGCAGAGGAACCACTGACCCCACTGGGATGGTGAAGGAACCATCAACTGAACACAATGAAGGCGGGAGTGATCCCGGTCCCTGCAGCTCAGGCTGCTCTCAGAGCATCCGACATCCAGCTGTCAGAGGTCGCCCGCTGACTTGGACGGAACTCCCAGCAAATGCAGCTCAACTGAACAGAGAGTGAATCTCTGGGTCCATAAAAAAGGAAAATGCTAACTTGACCCTGGTATTCTTCTACTTGCCTCAAAATTACACTGATGATGGAGAAGTTCCAAGCAATAAGAAGCACGGTGCCATAAATTACTTTGCAGTGGTTTTTGCCTTAGCTGTGCATAAGATAGTCTCGTGTTTCTGGCCATGGGTAGTGCCTTTGATTTGCTAAGATCCACAACATGTGATGGGGATGGAAAATAAACTGTCTTCATTTAGGAGATACCTTGAGAGAGTAAGTCTGAGACTCTCAAGGGGTTGGCCCAGAGATAACACAGCAGGCACCAACAGCAGAAAACGTCACAAAACGGAGACAACTGGTGGCTCCTGACAGAAGTCCCCATCCCACCTGTGAGTCTCCCTCCCCACCCCATCCTGCTGAGAACACTAGCAGTGAATCAGGTCAGGCCCCTAGATCCAAAAACCCATTTACAGCCACTATCAGAGGCAAAGGAACATGATAACACCCTGAGAAATGTTAGCAGAGACTTGGTTTCTTCAAACGTAAATTTTGAGAAAAAGAAAAAACAAGAAAGATGGGGAAATTGGTTGACCAAAATGGATTTAAAAGACATATCATGGACTTAGTGATTTGCCTTCAAGGAACAGAGCAGAGAAAGGGGAAGATGGTAAGTTTTCAGTGGAGGAGCCTGGAGACGCGGTGTAGCCAAGCAACGAAGGGGAACACCACCAGCCATGTTGTGTGGATGCCACCAGCACCCCCGTAGGGAGCAATGAGAAGGGGGCTCCAACTCTTTGGTGCTCTTACCAAAAATCCACATCCCCTATCTAATCCTGAGACAGTCATCACATTCAGATCAGGGGACATGCCGCAAGATGTCTGGCCAGCACGGAAGACCGCCAAGGCATGAAGAATGAGCAAAGACTCAAAGCCACTCACAGATTAGAGAAGACTAAGGAGATGTGAAGACTGAATGCAATGTAGGATCCAAAATGGGATGTTGGGACAGAAAAAAAGATTTCTGGGAAGCCTGACTGAAATCCAAAGAAAGTGGAGAGTTTAGCCAATCGTAAAGTACCGGTGTTAATTTCTCAATTTTGCCGAAAGTATCATGGTTTGCAAGATGTTCACATGAGAAGAATCTGTGTGGAGAGTACGTGGCATTTCTCTGTGTGATCTTGGCAACTTTTCTGTAAATATAAAATTACTCCAAAATAAACAGTTTATTTTAAAAAAAAAAATACCACCCGACTGCAATACAAAAAAAGTGGGTTGTTGGGAGAAGACTGGGCAGGACTGGGCAGGAATTGGTGACTTGAAGTTGGATGATGAGTTCATGAGGGTTTATAGTCTTGTTTTCCCTATTTTTACATATTTTTAAAGTTTTACATAAGACAAAAAATTACAGTGACAAAGACAACGAGGCCAGTCTCAGTTTCCTTGATGGCAGATCAAAGAGGGACAGATGCCATGTGTGCATGAAACAGAGTAGAAGAGTCTTCTCAGGGGAGTACATATGGATTAGATTCTTAGCCCAGTAAGTGGTTGGGGGTGGGAGGGGGGACTGCAGGCAAGGACATTGGCCAATGGCTTCCGTGTTGTTTGGCTAACCCTGTCTTAGCCTGTCCTGGCCTGATCAGCCCAGTCTTAGCCCCCCACAGCTCCTGAACTAGTCCTGGACAAGGCAGCAGAAACTGAGACAGCAGAGCCCCAGCCCACAACACTTTCCCACCTCCTTCTTCCTTCTGAAGCCATCTTCCTGTCCCCAGACCTGGTGGGACCAAGGGGAAGGGCTTTGGCCATTCTGAGGAGGAAAGGTTTTGCAGAGGAAGTGGGGGGTGGGGGAAGGTGCGGGTGGAAGCCAAACTGCAAAGGGCTGAGGGTCAGGGCAGGCAGCACGGTGACTGTAGGCAGTGGGAGGAAGGATGCTGGCCAGCCCCAAGTGCTAGCAGAGTTGGACCAGGGTTCTTTAGGAAGAACTCATGAGCTCGTGGATGGACATGTGGCTTCTCTGCTCTGAAGGTCACTTGCTGGGTGACTGGTGGCATTCCCCATCTCTGAGACACCATCCAGCAGGAGGTGAGAGCCAGAGGAGCTCCAAGACCTCCAGCTCAATGATTATATGACTCCATCCCCTCTCCAAGGGGAAGAAAATCCCTGAAAGCATTTACAAAGGCCCTTTCCCTCTGAAACTCCAAGCGGAAACATAGAAAAGAAAGAAGCAAGGCTGGCAGGCACAGGCTTGACGGGGGTATGGGTCATATCCGAGGGTGGTGCTCGCCAAGGAAGGGCAGGGTCCCTTTCTTTGCCCTGCAGGCAAGTGACTTACAAGGAACCACTTGCACAAGCTTGAAGGGAGTAGAAGGGAGCACAGGCTCCAGGTCTGGACTCCTCTCTTTCTGCCACCTGACATTCACCTTGACCTCCTAGGTTCCAGGATCGTGGTGGGGGGGGAGGGGTAGATAACAGAATTTGTATCCCTGGGCTTCAGGTATCTCCAGGGTAAGCGCAACAATTTCCCTTGCTGCCTGCTTATGAGTCCCTGAGTCATGTCATCGAACTGAGATCACTCAGCACCCCCGTCCGCAACCCCATGACTACCTGCTTCTCCTCGAGGATTTTTCCTTCTTTGTCTTACTCATCCTCGGACTGAAATTGTACCACGTGGTTACCCTTGAGCAAATTTCTTGGCCAGCTAAGTCATCCCCCACCCCCACCCCCCAACGAAACACCCAACTCATCCCAGGACCACAGAAGACTCCTCTGTTTCAAGACTCACAAAGGGGCTTCTGCCCAAACTGTGCCTGGGCGGTTTTCTCCCTGAAACAGTAGTCGGTGTTGCAATGACAGTAGGAGCCGTTTGTGCCCCGGAAGAATCTCCACTTT